>NW_024882107.1:0-419353 GCF_019059575.1 Amphibalanus amphitrite
AATTAGGTTTCGCTCGACAGTTTTTCCGGGGCTATCAGACGCCGTTTGAATTTTGACGATCGGCCCAGTAGTTTCGGAGTTAGGAGGGGGGGCTATGAATAGCCCCCCCCCCCCCAGTAGGGCGTGTTATACACAGACCCCAGTGGGGCGGGGTTTAAAAGGGCTACAAAACTGCGATTTCGGTTTTTCGAATTTTTGGACTTTGACCCCCAAAAATAAAAAATAGATTTTTAAATATAATAGCCAAAAAATCCAAAACGTTTTTTGAATTTCGAAAAACCGGAATATATGGTGATAGCCCCTACCGCCTTCTATCTACATACCAAATTTGAGATCGATATCTCTTTTTTTGGCCAAGTTTATAGCGAAAAAAACTGTTCAAAATTGATGACGTCAAATTTTCAAACTCAATTTTTAGCAATTCTTGACCTCGTAGCGCAAAACAAAGACCACTATTAGACTCCCCGTGACAAGCTGCATCGAATCGATACCCATTTTATGCAAAAATATCAACTTTGAAATTTGACCTTTTTTGACCTGACCTTGACCTGACCTCCACCAGAAAGTGACCTAAACCGTACCTGATGGTCTTATAACCAACACCATTGAGTTGGAAATGAAAAACTGGCCATAAAACATGCATCGCATAACCTTAGTAAAGTTGGGCTCATGTGGTGACCCTTGGTGACCTTTGGTGACCTGACCTGTGACCTGACCTGATATGACCAGTGACCTCTAATAGCAACATATGTACTAGACAACTGACGCCTTATCGCTGATTGTCGACAAAATGCGTTTTAATCGGTGTTATAGCGCTTTCCCTAGAAGCCCCGTGAACGGTGAAACATTTTATCTTTGACCTGGCCTGTGACGTCATCGGTGACCCCGAGGTCAATGAAATTCGGTTTCCTTCGACAAATTTGACAGGGCTATCGAACGCCGTTTGAATTTGCGGATCCGTCCAGTAGTTTCGGAGATACGGGGGGGGGGCAAAAAAGTGCCCCCCCCCCACCGCGCGGAAGGTGGCTGGTAGGCCCACCGCCTGCCGGGTTTTAATGACCTGGTTAATTAATCCTATTAACCTGATAGAAAGCCACGTTTAACTGCCGGCGCTGCCAGCCTCAAAAGAGCGGCAGGCAGTCAATCGTCGAGACCAAAATCATGTGGAAAATCCCCCTCTGCACCCGATAGCCTCCGATGGGATTTCCACTATCCTCAATAGTGATGACAGTCTGTGAGATAGAACAATACGCGATCGATGACAATCGATTTGTCGGAGCCAGCCACCGTGTCTGCTTAACAGAGAACCGACAATGTGATGCGTCACAACTACACTCCCGGTCCTAGCTCTAATAACTGGTTGAGAGGTGGTTTCTTTCTCCTGTCACTATTGGCAATCACTCATGATGCGGTGGTGGACCACGAACGGTTGTTCCATGGCTTAGGATAGAAGTGATGGTTTTAGTGTTGGATTTGTCACGGCTTCTGGAACTAGCGAGTTACGCCGTACTGGGAACTGAAGAAATGCAGTGGAGTGGAACTGCATCGAATGGGGCTTATTCGTTGCGCTTCTACCCCACTCTACAAGCATAATCAGGCCCATAATGCGTTTCAGGCTATTTAAGTTCAATAAGCACCTGCCTAATCACTAGACCGCTTGCAGTAAATCGTCTGTTTCGTTCGCATTCGTCTTTCTGAATAGCCCGGCGTCGTATACCTACCTACTAAGAAACGCCGTGGATTTTACATAAACAGCTTCATCGGATATGCATCATGACCGTGCCCTTGAGTGGTGTTTATCACCTCGGGGCTCGATCATTTTTTATTACCGGATCCTCGTTAGTTCCGGTCTGTGGTAGCGGGGATGCCGCCAACAATGGACACACGTGACGTCTCTTTAGTGCTTCCGGTGCGATTGGCGCCTGGCGGCATTGTGACGACTCCCACTCATGGACAGAGATGGAAAGAGCTGGGGAGTGGGAAATGAATGTTTGCTCTCGGCACTCTCTCTCCCTCTCCCTCTTCTCTCTCTCTCTCTCTCTCTCTCTCTCTCTCTCTCTCTCTCTCTCTCTCTCTCTCTCTCTCTCTCTCTCTCTCTCTCTCTCTCTCTCTCTCTCTCTCTCTCTCTCTCCCTCCCTCCCTCCTGTTTGAAAACACCACTCTGTACTTCGGCACTGCAGCTTGCCCCGTGACATTACCTGACAGCAAAAGTGATAATTACATAACTTTGGCAAAACATCGATTGTTTGCACATTTTCGTTGCAACATTTACCCTTTTCCACTGTAACATACGTTGAACCATAGACCTCTACATACCTGTAGAGGTCTATGGTTGAACTTATAACACTTAGGTACCTTATGAAAGTGTCGCGATGAAGCGGAAAAATGGGCAGGAACAAGTGACAATCGAGAGACGGGGAAAATTCCACGTTAAACGTGTACGAGGATAAAACACACATGACCTACGAATGTATTTACTACGTGCTATCGGCACCTATACGAACTTCCGTCCTCACAATATAAGCGGAAGCGCCAGAGTGCTTACAAACCCCGTACCAGCCGGGCGTGGGACATCCGCCGGCCAGGGGTGTGCAGTGGGCCGTTTCATCAGCCCCATGTAAACCAAAGGCGGGCTTTGGAGCGGCGTTATCTGATGCACGCAGCCGACCATGGCAGTACGGACGCGTCACCGCACTGGACAGCGAACTGACGCAACGACACGTCAGCGGTCAGCATCCTGTCGGCGCTGCGACACGTGTGTTTGTAAGGATCCACGGAAGCCGCGCAGTAGTGGAGAGCCTGTGGCTAGGAGTAGGGAGAGACAGCGCTGCATGATTTGAGGTGCAAATGCTCATTTTCCTAATTCATGTTGAATGAATATAAGTGGGGCGTTTATCGTGCGTTTGTATTCCATACGACTTCCCCTTGTCCTTTTATGCAGGTTTAGGTATTCATGCGCATTTTTTAGGCGGCGTCGTGTCGGCAAGGTGACATTTAACCCTCGCCAGTGCACTGTCTCCTATAACCTCTTATCGGTGGCGTGGCTGAAGCATTTTCATCAAAGGCACGGATGTATGTCACTCTGTGTATGTATACTTTCTGCAAAGTCAGCGGAATCTCCGATGAAGTACGTATACCAATGCACGTCATCAGTCCCCACTAACTGCAGTGTACATGATAGACCCAAAGCCTCTCATGAATGGCACAACGCACCTGAAGGGCCAGTATGCCGCAAACGACAGAGCATGACTCTCTGATCGCTGATGAAAGATAACATAGCTATCTCAGATGCCCTCTTCTCAGCACTCCACATGGATCCACTAATCCCTGTTCACATCTCCTCCAGTACTTCCCGCATTCCACCTAATGACAACTTCGTCACAGCTGTGGTGGTTGCGCACTCATCTGTTCGAGGAAGGAAGCCCTTAGCCTTACAGCTCCTACACTCCCCCGACGAGCTATCCCCGGCTGGTCTAGCCGAGGTTGGCCAGCGCCGCCTGCAGCTGGTTGATCTGGTTGACCGCCTGCTGAACCTGTGCCTCCGCCTGGGCCACGGCGCTCTGGACGGCCAGCGCCGGGCCGGGGCCCACGTCTCCGGTCGAGGAGGCGCTCTGGAAGCTGGATCGCACGCCCAGCGGTCCGACCCCGCTGCCGGTGAAGGCCGTCTGCACGCTCTGAGCGCTGCCCGGGCCGCTGGACACGCTGCTCTGGAAGAAGTTGCCGTTAGCGTCCGTGCCCTGGAAGCTGGTGCCGGCGCTCTGGAAGGAGCCCTCCGGTCCGGAGCTCTGGAAAGCGGTGTTGCCGCCGGCAGAGGCGCTCTGGAAATTGGTGCGCGTGCCCAGAGTGTCGGGCACCGCGCCGCCGGCGCTGGAGCTCGAGCTCTGGAACGACGTGCGCGTGCCGAGCGAGTCGGGACCCAGGTCACCGGTGCTGGAAGAGCTCTGGAACGTGCCCTGGAAGTTGTTGAACGGGAATCCGGGCCCGAATCCCTGGAAGAAGGTGCCCGGGTTGAAGGCGCCTGCATTACCCCCGAACCGAGTTCCCAGGGTGTCCGCTCCTGCGAGAACGAGAGAAATGCCAACACGATGTCACTAAGGGATCACAAACTGGTAGTAACGGACGAATGAGGACCTGAATGAATTGGCAGTGTATGCAAAAGCAAACGACATCATGAGCCAAAAAAAAAAATGTCCAAACAACAACCATGTAAAATAACGTATTTCATAAATCATCCCTCCCAAGTCATCACGTCTGAACCGTTGCTCTGTATCGTCACCCACCTCCGACGCTCATGTACTGTCCGTTGACGATGTTGGCCACGTTGCCGCCGGGTCCGTACACCTGCACCTCTAGTGTATACTGGCCGGACGTCTCGTCCCCGACATCGGTCAGCACCACAGCACTCGGCGTAGAAGCCGCCTCCTGTCGGCACAGAGGCCCGGGTGACCATAGGCGCGGGAGCCGGGGGGGGGGGGCAGTGGGGGCAGCTTGAACCCCCCCCCCCACTCTGGGGCCGTGGGGGCGATGCCCCCACAGCTTTGAGACGAAATACCACACTTTTTTGCAAATATTTTCATTTTTGTTGAAAAAGCCAAGGGATGAAAAATAAGTGGCCTAAAACCGGTGAGAAAACTAGATTTGAGGGTACCCTAGGTTGATCTCTATTATGGTGTGCCCCCCAGTCTGAACGTAGTTCCCGCGCCCCTGCGGGTGACTGGAGACCGGGACGTAAGCTGGGCTCCGCATGACTCTAATCTCTAAATACAGCCCCGATGCAATGCAGTTGAAAGTTGTTGCCAGTTCATATACAATATACATGACCACGACCAGTAACCATCTTAACCCGCGAGTTGCTGGGGGGGGGGGCGTTAAACGCCCCCACTTTTTTCGCCGGGCCATAGCATAAAAACGGCGCGCCGCAGGCGCGCCAAATTTTGGGTACCTGTAGGAAATTGATTGAAGTTTATTGTGACAAAGTTTCAAAAAAATCGGTCGGAAAAATTTTGAGATATCGAGGTTTTAGTGACGTTATGATTTCTGAGTTTTCGACCAAAAACGGCATATGTTCAAAAAATCATATAAAATCACAGAATAGACATACAGACACGCCGTAACCGCCATTAGACTGCCAATACCATGATCAATCAAATGGCTATCTTCGATTATTGATTATCGTTCCGCATTTTCCAAATTCTTGAACTGAAACTTGGCAATTTCACGTGACTACTTGACGACCATGATACATGCATTTCTTAAATTGAACTTTTTGAGCCAAACACGTACACATATGATAAAATGAATGTCACCATCGTGTTCTACGCCCCAAATTACCCATAAAACATGTGTCACGGGCTGCGAATATCAGTTTTGATTTTCGGGGATATGTGCCTACCCGGTTGACCTGACCTTGACCCTGACCTTTGCTTGACTGACCGCTACATGGAGCTGACACTCTTGTAGGCCTTATATGATGGATTGTGCACCGTTTTGACAGAGTTTATGACGAGAGGCGCCCATTGCGAAGTCCTGAAGTCCATGCTACTGAAAGCCCGATTTCAGGTGTTTGACCTGACCTTGACCCGACCTGTGACCTCAAAATTCAACTTTAAAGTACTCATCTGAAGCGTCTCGTCGCGTTCTTTCGTTTGCCGCCTCGTGCGTTTCGCTGCGCCTATTGGTTCTCGAGTTATCGGCTGGGGGCGTTTAACGCCCCCCCCCCCCCCCCCAGCAAACGGTGGGTGGCGAAATACCCCAGCAACTGCCGGGTTAACATATACAGCTGAGCTTGCGATATGAGCCAGTATCCCCACAAGAATCGCTTACGTTAAACGTTTACCGTAAACAACTATAGGAAATGTAGTGTGCACTTGACACAAACAAGGATATATTGACAAAATATTTAGACGCCAACGAACGTTGGGGTGAATAGAGTTGCAAGGTCATGCGTTTCCATTGCATTGCCGTCAGAAGTGACGTACATGTTATGTTTGTAAATCATGGGAGCCGCACTGCAGCGCAAAAGTGGTGTCGGAATCGCGTGTTCGCGGAACCTTTACGTAACAGCAGGTCACGCACTTCTGATGCGTCCTTATTTAGAGGCGATGAAAATGTGGCACATCCAGTGATAACTACAGCTAAGCACACTAAGCTCAACACTACCCTAACATAAGCAACACTCCAAAGATAATTCAAGGCCGGACAGGGACGAAACGGCTCAGTTTCTTACATCGATGTTGACGCCGGGTAGGGGCGACCAGTTGAGGAACTTCTTGGGGCCCTCAGCGTACGACATGAACACGACGTCGTCCTTGTACCACTTCATCTTCCTGATGTACTCGCCGCGGCCGAGCCGGTAGTTGGTCTCCAGGGTGACTGTTGCGCCGAACTCGGGAGCCGGGGGCACGTTCAGCCCCGACATGACGAACCCATGGCCGGCTGGGGGCACACAGACAGAACGTGAAGGACCCATGGCCGGCTGGGGGCACACAGACAGAACGTGAAGGACCCATGGCCGGCTGGGGGCACACAGACAGAACGTGAAGGACCCATGGCCGGCTGGGGGAACACAGACAGAACGTGACGGACCCATGGACGGCTGGGGGCACACAGACAGAACGTGACGACCCCATGGCCGGCTGGGGGAACACAGACAGAGCGTGGGTTCGGCTGGGGGAACACTGATGAGCCTGATGAGCGAATTGATGAGCCACTGTGCAAGGCAAAGCAGAATATTAGGAAGTCATGTGATTGAGAAAGGCCAAACATGATAAACTCTTGAACGATTACGGGCAGATAGGGTTAAACATTACGATTTATTGGCCGGCAGCTCGCTGAGCCATGCTAATGATGACCAATGCTGATGGCCAAATATTAGCAGGTACGACCGGATCAGACAGTCGACAGGGCTCAGCAACGAGCATTGAGCATTGCACGTGAGACAACGACTCAGCGACAGCGCCCGGCGGGCAACATGTCTCACGGATGGGGCCGAGCGTCGCGTGCACAACAAAACCGCAGGTGACGTGGCACGAAGAGCTTCGAGGAAAGGCCTCCCTCGGTATAAAGCTGGCCCCGTGGGCTGACGGGACGCGCTGGCTCGCTGCCAGGTCGGTCGGTCCCAGGGTAAACAATGGCAGCGACCCGTTCACAGCTGCTTTAGTGGGGTTGTGCAACGCTCTGCCGGTTGATGTGGGGCCCACTCAGTCGGGGTGGGGATGTTTGGTTGAGAGAAATCGCATTGTAATGCTGGTAGGCATGTTGAAGCGCTGTGCATTTTCTTGATTTTTTCTTATTACTTTAAGTTTCAAGTCATAGGCAAAAATAAAAGTGATCCACTCTCGCTAGCTTATCAATGTTTAAAGCACGACTCTCCTCATTTGCATTTGTCTTCTTCGAACAAATGCATTAACAGTGCACAAAGTAGATTGCGAGTGTTTGGTTTCTAAATTAAATCCCCACCATGTACGCACAAATTTTGAATCCGCAACCTACTAACGCAGCTGCCAGAGCGTACGTATTATCAGTCAATCACAGGTAGATACTGGTTGCACGCAATGACCAGTGACCACCCGTGGAGCAGCCTGCGCACTCATCCGCATTCCAGTTTCAGCAAAACATCGATAAACTACCCGGGGCGCAGCGCTAACCAGACGAGACCTCAGCGGACCAACAGCCACCCCCATCACCTTGTGGCTGCGTTGATATATGAGCGGAGACCGTGACTAAGGCTGTAACGAGGCCCTCAGCCAGCAGGAGCACGTCTGACCGACCTCCCGGGCTGGAAATCCCGGTCTACGCGGCGGCCACAGCCACCCCAATCATCTCCAGAGTGATTCTCTTCTCCGAGGAAGACCGCCCAGCATGAACACAGCAGAAAATAAACAATACCCGGCGCCTCGGATCCATTAGAGGGCGCCGTCTCGCTGCCGTTTATAATGGAAGATCCTGGAGTGTAGCTAAGATGATAATGATAGGTACATTTTATGAGCACTAAGCGTTATGAGGTTCATGGCTTCAGACATGATCGCTTTTTAAAAGAACTTCGTGTGCCGAGTGATGGGAAATAACTACATAACGTTTTTTAGTGTCTATTGTGTGGCGACCAAAGTTGAGCTCGCTCTTTTTTATATGTTGGTAGCGTGGCCGAACCTTTTCCACCACTAACAGGTTAGCTGTTCACTGCAACATAAGCTGTTATAACATCAGCTAACATAAGGTTATAACATAAGCTGTTACAAGTTGTTATAAGCTGTTATAAGCTGTCATAACATAAGCTGAGATGTTTCAATCAATCGTATGCATCGTGAAGCTACTAAGCATTCGTAGCTTGTTTTCAATGGCACCCAGCATCTCGACTGCTGGCCCAAAAATTGCAAGTTGGGTAAAATTGAAAATCGAATTCATGGATGTGTTACCAATTATGCTCTGTTGCTCAGTGTGTACGAACAGACCTGCATGGTATTTAAATGAAAAATTCAAACCAAGTAACCAACATGCATTGTCCCTATTGCATAGGTATTCTACCAAGTACCAACCAATTCCCAAGCACTTTGAAAATAGGTAGTAAAATAGGTAAGATAGGGGGTAACACTTTCTAATTTCTTCGATACCACCGCTACGTTTTTAAACTTGGACAGGTTCTTCTTAAACCGATATGATTCCTATACCCGCGCCCCGTAGGGCTACCGGCGGACCCTACCACCCGTAGGGGGGGGGGGGCGTTTCGGCCCCCCCCCTAAGATCTCGGAAGTTTACCGGCCGATTTTCAAAATTCAAACGGCGTTCGATAGCCCCAACCAAGAACTATCTTGTGACCAAATTTCATTGACCTAGGTCAAACCGATGACGTCACAGGTCAGGTCAAAGGTCCAATTTTCACCGTTTACAGGCATTTCAAGAAATGCGTTGTAAAATCGAGTAAAATGCATTTCATTGAAAATCATCGATGGGGAAATGTTCTTCAAACACATATTTTGCTATTGGAGGTCACTGATACCAGGTCAGGTCACAGAGATCAGGTCACTGGGGGGTCACAATATGAAAGTGTCGTGTGACACATGTTTTATGGTCAATTTTACATGACAAATGCGATTATGTGGGTCAGGCAGCTTTTGGGGCCAGCTTAGGTCACGTTTTGGTGAAGGTCAGGTCAAGGTCAGGTCATATTAGGTCAAATTTCAAAGTTGATATGTTTGCTTAAAATGGGTATCGATTCGATGCAGCTCATCACGGGGAGTCCAATGGTGGTCTTTGTTTTGCCCTACGTGGTCTAGAATTGCCAAAAATTGAGTTTGAAAATTTGACGTCATCATTTTTCAACAGTTTTTACTTTTGTCGCTATAACTTGGCCAAAAAACGAGATATCGATCTGAAATTTGGTATGTAGATAGAAGACGGTAGGTACTATCACATATATTCCGGTTTTTTCGAAACTCAAAAAACTTTTTGGATTTTTTGGCTAATATATCCAAAATCGCATTTTTGATTTTTGGGTGTCAAAACTCAAAAATTTCAAAAATCCGAGATAGCAGTTTTGTAGCCCTGTCAATTCTACACCTTTTATGTCCTGAACATTTTTCTGTATCTTCAAAGCTGTAGGCCTGACAGCTCTTCTCGCGAAGGTCTTTTTTCGGTCGAAAATGGCAGAACATGACGTCATTCTGACGTCATTTGTGGCCAACCTATCATAGCCTCTGGAAAAATTTTGGTCACAATGTGTAAAATTGATGCCCGGAGGGGTCCTGAAAGTTTGGTGGCGATATCTCTAGCCGTTTAGGAGATATCGACGGAAAAGGACAGGGGGGGGGGCCGTTTCGGCCCCCTACGGGGCGCGATATTTCAACCACATTTCATTTCTAAAGGCGTTCACAAATAACAGGAGATATTGGCAAAATTTTAAACTAATGCATTTCGTCTACTTTGCTCCAGATCCCGGGGCAAAGCGGACACCGGCGACTTCTCAGCCCCGATATGAGAAACAGGATAGTATTTCAATATACAGGGTGTTTCACAATAAATGTTACTTTTGAATAGCTTAAATGAACAGTGGCGGATCCAGGGGAGGGGGGCAAAATGGGCATTTGCCCCCCAAAACGGCATAATTTTAACATTACGCCCATGGACGAGGCATGGAAAGAATCGATAAATTGTTATGGTTTGCCCCCCCCCCCCCCAAAAAAAAACTCTGAGCTGGATCCGCCTCTGTAAATGAAGATCTTACTTGTTCGTAAGCGCATAAATTTTATATTCAATTTGCTGCAAATTTGTTTCGGTTGAAGTCCTTATATTTTTTTATACAAACCGTCAACGGTTCATCTGTATGGACGTGCAATGCAATGCCAACACCGTCAAAACGGGTCAATTCGCCGTGAACAGATGATGAGGCGGTATGGGTGGTCATGCATTACGGCGCTTTGCGGAGTCTGACCGCAGTGCGACGAAGTTTCGGTAGCCATTTTAAAAGGAAGAAGGATATTCCGTCAAAAATGTCTTTCAAACGGGTGGTAGAAATGTTTTACAATCGGGAAAGACTTCATCGAATGAGCGCGTTAACATTCATCACAAATAAATAAGAAATAACCATCGGTGATTCAAATATAAAACGCATACGATCATTGATCTTGATGGTAGGCATGCGTATTGACGTATGCATATACGATTATCTTTTACAATCTCGCTCCCCGAGCGCTCTCACTTGATCGGTAAGCACTTGGGTGCTGTGCCATGCCACAGGTACCTAATAGCAGACATATACATGGATCCGAGCGATGTATCTATGACCTCAGTGGATCTTGAAGCAAACTGCAGGTTAGGATTTATGATCCCATCGGATCTGGCGTACAAAATTTATCGTGGATCTATGATCTCATACGATCTGACGATATATCAAGAACATGGATCTATGATCTGAGTGGATCCCACCATGCACAACATTTGAAGCCTTTATATGTCGATAAGTGTCACAAAATTATTTATTATGACGTGCAATCACACAAAATCACTAAAACAGAACGTTTATGAGTCACAAGTGTTTTTTTTTTGGGATTTTTGTATTGACGAAAAATAAGTGAGGATCTTTGATCTCACTGGATCTCAAGCAAAAATGAGATTCGGATCTGTTATCCCTACGGAGCTCTCTATAAATTAGAGAGCTGGATCTATGATTCCGTCGCATCCAACATCAGGATCCGTGGGATCATATCCCGTATCCATTTTCTCGGATCCATGCACCTGTCTGCCTAATAGGTATGCGTTTTGAAGAAAACATTCACGCCCTACATATTACTAATTACATGGAACAATGACTGCACGAAGCATAGCATTGGAACGAAACCAGACGAAACATGCTACCTACAGACTGTGCTGAACAGAGGAGTGACTTTTTCTTTGTTACTTCTTCCGGTGAACCATTGGGAGAATTCGTCGTGTAAAACAAGCAATCAATGAACAGAATATGGTACGAGTAACAATAACTACCATTTATCTAGGACTATTTCATTTACAATACAGTTTATGACAAAGTCTTTTGCTAGAAGTAACTAGGTAGATACATAGAGGGAATATAAAAATCGAAGGACATTTGGGAACGTTCTCCTTTAATTCAATTACCTACCCTTATTTCGCGCTAAATACCTACGTACCGCTAAAATAATCAGCGCTCACTTAACAAAAACTAGTGCACTGTTTTACAAAGTACAGATCAAACAAAAACGTCTTGGGGTTTAACCCTCGCCCGTAAACGGCGTTTTGCCACCTTCGCCCATGCAGGGGGGGGGGGGGGTTGGTGCGACCCCCTGGCGTTTGAAAACGGAGCGTCGTAGAGCTTAGCGGAAAAACCAACGGATTGCTCTCAACGAGATCTCGCGATTGGTGGTATATTTTTTGGTCCTAGGTCACCATTTGACCTACTTATGACCGGTCAAAGGTCAAATTTTCGGAAAAATCTAACTGTTTCAGATTGCCGCGCCGATTGCGGCAAAATGGTAAGAGATATCGACTTGAAACCTTCACTATCGTGATCCTTGATAAATTCTCTATCGTTAGGTGTGTATTTCGATGTCATAACTCTAAAAATAATGCGTTGGGAGCATCGGAAGTCTGCAAGGTCATTTGTGCATTGGGTCACGTCAGGCGTGTGACGTCACTGACCTGACCCTGACCCAAAATTAACTACAAGAAACAACCGACGATGCCTGAAATGGATAGCAAATTCGAATTCAGGGCATCAAAATACCCCGAAAAGGCATACAAGTGCAAGAAGTCATTACAGGTCAACCGAGGTCACTGACCTTACCTTGACCTTTGGTAACCTTCAAAATGTCAACGGACATTGTGCCAATGTCAAATCAGCCAGTTGTGATTCTAAAACAATCCATCAGTGTGTCAGGTCAGTCGGCATTTATACCAATGTGAAGCAATCTCCAATTTAGCGTAAATCTGGCCGGAGGTTGTTCCTTTTATGACGTCATAACTCCGTGACCTGACATGACCTTGACAAAAAAAAACCAAAAGTTGCGCAAAGGATGCCCCATAGGGTACCTACTGAAAATTTGAGCAGGCTATCTGAAACGGTTCGGCGTGTAGCTAAGAAAAACCTCAGGGGGGGGGGGGGTTGCACCAACGCCCCCCTACATGGGCGAGGGTTAACATTCATAGAGCACTGCTACTTGAGGCGTGACTACAAAATCTAAAAGTAGGATAGGGTTCAGTAGTTACCGTTTGGTCGACACGCAGGTTTAATCGTTAAGGACTTTAACTAACCTTCCTCATTGTTGCATTTCAACACAAGTGGTCAATTTTATCTTTTGTAAACAATTATTCGCCAGAATGACATGACCTGCAAGTTGCAACCACATCAACTTAAAACTATAAGCGCAATGCAATTTGTAGATGATAAACACAATTGGCAGGTGAGCCGAAGGGTTTACCGTTGCCTGCCGTTATAGACTACTGTCTGTGTCATAGTCATAGACGTCTGTATTACACCTTTTTGCAATTGAGTTCAACCATTGGCCATAACTGTTTAAGGAGCCATTTCGACAATCGGCATTGAGCACAACTATTCCGGCGTTGTGTGTTTCATTTCAGCCATTCGACAAAACAGATTGAACACTAAAATGAGCGACCTGCAAAACAGTTTGACACTTCGCCAGACTTCGACATTGAGCGAGCCAGCCCGGCATGCGACGAATAGTTTTGATCATTGACGATTTGTTTTGCACAACGTTGAACCATTCGCTCAATGTCGAGTTGTAGAGGAGGACCGCCGAATAGTTTTGCACAATGGTGATTCTTTGTGACCAACCGCCCATTTGTAGCGCCACCTATATGGCGAATGTGTACAAATGTTTTGTCTAATGGTCAAAAGCTAACGCAAAAGGGTGTAGTAGTCTATGCTGCTGTCTTTTCTGGACGATCAACGACGTATGCGACAGGGGACCAGTGGCGTAGACAGGGGGGGGGCCATGGGGGCCATGGCCCCCCCTTTCCGCCCAGCCGCCCAGATGGCGCCCCACTTAGCGCCGACTAGGCTGATGCCGTTTTACAGAGGGAGCATGAATTAAAAAGCGATGTGCAGGCAGGGATCGAACTCAACATCTCTTTAGGGGTGCCTGGACACCCCAATGTTCTCCAGGGCACCCCCAAATAGGACCTGAGCCCCCCAATGTGCGCCCCTCCGGCAACCAGAATAGGTATTCCGAACCCCCAGGGTCGATGGCGCCCCTGAAAGCCGCTGGCACCCACCAGAACGGAATAGTCGCCCCATTTAAGGTTAGTTGCACCCCTCTGAAGTTCATAGCTGCCCCATTCGGCCCCATCCAAGGTCGATGGCGCCCCCTGAAACCACTGGCGCCCCTCTAAAGCACCCGCATTCTTCTAAAGATCACAGTCGCTCTATCCGAGATCAATAGCGCCCTCAAGAGAGTCACTAGCGCCCCCCTTGAGACTGAAGTCGTCCCGCTTGAGACTAAAGTCGCCCCATTCAAGCCCAATGACGCCCCTCCAGAGCGCCCGGTGCGCTTCTGAAGATCACAGTCGTCCTCATCCGAGGTCGCTGGCGCCCCTCAAAAGTCACCGGCGCCCATCTAAACGGAGATCACAGCTGCCCCATCTTAAGATCGATGGCAACCCTTTGAAACCAATGGCGCCCTTCTAGAGTTTATTCGCCCCATCCGAGACAACGCCCCTTGAGACTACAGTCCCCCCACCCAATTTCAAGGCGCCCCTCTAGACTGTCCGGCGTCCTGCTGAAGGCAACAGCGGCCCCATCCATGCCCAAAGGCGCCCCTCAACGCCCCTCTAAAGATCACAGTCGCCCCATCAATCCAAGGTCGCTGGCGCCCCTCAAGAGCCACTGGCGCCCACCTGAACCGGGACTTCAGTCGCCCCATCCTAAATCAATGGCGCCCCTCTGAAACCACTGGTGCCCCTCTGAAAATAACAGTCGAATCATCCGAGATCAATGGCGCCCCTTCAGAGCGTCCAACGCCCTACTGAAGGCAGCAGTGACCCCATCTAAGCATTACACCCCTCTAGATCACCCGGTGCCCTTCTGAAGATCACATTCGCCCTATCCGAGTTCGTTGGCGCCCTCCAGTACTCACTGACGCCCATCTGAATGGAGACTTCAGTCGCCCCGCCCCATTCAAGATCGATAGCGCCCCCCCCCCCCCCCCGAAACCACTGACGCTAGGTAGGTAATTATTTGACAATGGGGCTGTCTCATCGACACCAAGGACCCTTTTCAAGATGCAGCAGCCAGGCGGCGCCGAGCTGGGCTAGGATGTGCCAAGCGTTTCTTATAAGGCAGCCTCGTTAGTGCCACCCCTCGTTGCGATACCGCCCCTCAATGCGACGCCGCCCATTCACCGTACAATGCCACCCCTCAATGCAAGTGCTGCCCCCAGCGCATTGCCCCCCATTATTGTGATGCCGCCCCCGCCTAGCAGTGCGGTGCCGCCCCAGCGTACGCCACACCGACGGAACGATCACTTTTAAAACTATCAGAGATTGATAAGACTAACAATATGTATAAAATGTTTATCTCGGACTTTTAATATCCATGACCTAAGGTCAGGTCAATTTTGCGACTTCTCCATTAGGTATAAGTCAATTGGAGAAAATTGAAATGCGCCTCTTTTGGACGAATGTGGTTCAAAACCCTCTCAAACATCGGTACATAGGTAAACATAACACACTGAATCGACAAAATGCACCTGTGACCCTTCTGTGTGCCCCTGAGGTCATCTCAGGTCATGAACGGTCACCAGCATTTCTTTGGCTATACCTTTTGATAGAGACGTGCTAAAGCGGTGAAAACACGTCAGATGTGTTCAGCTCGACGATACGGATCGAGTGATATGCAGCATGACCCTGTCCATCAAGGTCATGACCTTGACCTGCGGTCAAATTTTCAAAATGACGTTTCAAGGTCAACGTATAGTTCATTCGACGCGTTTCGACGAGAGGAATACGATGCTGGCAAAATAAATGTCGTCACTGTCTTGAGTCAAAAGCTATTGCAGAAAACGATTTTAATAAAACTGTTATTTTTGGAGTTGTTTCCCTCTGGAGGCGTGGCAGTCAGTCACTGGAGGCAGTCATGCATGTCCACAAGTAGGGGCTGCACGCACTAGACATCGAATTGTAAAGGGGATGTGTGGAGAAAAAATCCAGAACGTATGTCAGCGTTCGGTCGCCTCTGACTGCAGTCGCTGCTGGTATGACAATGAGTTGGGATCTCATGGTGGATCTCATGGTTTTAAATGTTCAAGTCTTTCCTTGATTCCAATTTAGGCAATAAGTCGCAGCGTGTATCCTACATACGTGCGCTCTGATACCTATTCTAAACACGGCAACCCCGGTCGACCACAGGCTGCAGCCCACAGGTCACTTCGGATCAGTGAGTGAGCCCGTATATTTTTCTTTTCTTTTTTTTGCAAAGAATAAAGATTCTGCCTATCGATCAACGTATAGTTATTTTACCGTTTCGAATTCGCATGGATGCGTATTTTGAGAATAAAATGTCCGTAGCCTGAGCTCGTTTCCTATATTATGCTAAAAATTCATCTAGATCAAGGTTTTTTGATAAAAAAAAACACCAGGCTGCAAATTGCATTAATTGGACTTTATGAAAATCAGCGAAAGCTGGTTCTTATGTATTTTGCAACTAGTAAATCATGCATGAACATGACGTTACATTTTAGCCTGACACCCCTGTCACTAGCTGACAATGGCGCCCCTCTCAAGGGAAAAAGTCGCCCCCTCGAGCACCATGGCCCCCCCTTTTGCTGATCTCTGGCTACGCCACTGCAGGGGACCCGCCCATGACTCCCCATGCACGGCTAGGTAACTAAGTTGGGGAAACGAAAGGCCCTTTACCTATGCCTTTGTAACGCCTGTCATGATTTATAACGCTTACAGGCGTAATGCTACAGTTAAAAAACATCAAGTGACGCATACATCCCTCTCTGGTAGCGAGGCTTCTTTAGGATAGGCGCGAGTATAGTTCCAAAATCCAGGAGGGCGACGGCCTTATCCGAGACGTGCGGCACAGCATCACTTCAGGCGCGAATCGCCACTGCCATCTAGCGACCAAAATGTAAGGTGATACACCGGCCGTTGATATGTAGTGTAGGCATATTGTTGGTTGTGTTGATTGTACAGCTGACTACAGAATGATGTTCCGCCCTCACAGGCTGTAAGTTGACTGAAGGCTGGGACCTACTAGGTTGTGCAGTTAAAGTGACCATCCCACCTTAACATTAGTTTTGAGTTGAGATAGCCAAATTGGTGGCCATGGCCTGCAAGTACCGGTTTGGGCACTCACAACATCGAAAAATGCTTTAATTCGGAGAAATGGAATTTCAAACTTGCAGTTTTTGGATTCTAAGGGGCTAATGCATTGGGATCAGTGGCGTATCTAGGATTTCTCTCAGGGGGGATCCGCAGTCAAAAGGGCCCTTGACTGACTGGGTTGAAAGGGCCCTTAAGTGGCAAAAGGGCCCTTGTAGCCTGAGTTGAAAGGGCGTTAACCCGCGCCCCGTAGGGAGGGGGGGAGGCGAAACGGCTCCCTGTCCTCTTCCGTAGCTTTCTCCTAAATGACTGCAAATATCGCCACCAAACTTTCAGGGCCTCTCTGGGCATCCATTTTACACATTGTGACTATTTTTTTTTCCAGAGGCTATGATAGGTTGGCCGCAAATGACGTCAGAATGACGTCATGTTCTGCCATTTTCGACCAAAAAAAGGTTTCGCAAGAAGAGCCACAGGCCTACAGAGCTGTAAAAGCATAAAAATGTTCCGACTTAAAAGGTGTAGAATTGACAGGCCTAGGTCAAATCTGAGCACAGTTTACAGAAAGAGCATTAAAAGAGCTTTGATTGTTTTGTTGGGTTGGGCCCAGGCCCTTTCGGTCTGACGAGTCCATTTCAGAGCCCTGTTCGATCGCTGTTTTTATATCAGCGTGCTGTCGGTTTTCCCCATATATGGAAGTTATTGCTGGCGCTTCTTGGCCTCTCATTGGTCTAACGAATAGACCACTTGAATTCGACCAATGAGCCCAGAAGTAGCAGCATGCTCGCAGCCTGCTGATAAATAAACGGGGTGCGAACAGAGCTCAGGGCCGGAAGTATGATAGGAAAGGAATTGAGGGAGACATTGGTCTGGGCGGGCACCTTGGTGAGTCACCGGGGCTGAGCCTGTCCAACAGGACAGGCCGACCAGCCCCCCAAGTGCTCACTGCACCCGGTTACGAGCGTGCTTGATTAGGAGCTGCAGTGCGCTCCAATGGGAGCCGCCCGCATGGAATAAAGTTGCCCGTCCAGGTCCAGCCCGGATCAGGGTTTGCGGCATGGAGGAGAAGGATTTGAATGTCATGAGGATGGAAACGGCGAAACGGGTGTTGAAGAGCTATTAACTACGCTTTTCCCCGGCACTGTAGCTCCACATTTCCGAGTCATGCGATGGTTTGTTGAAAATTGTCGAAATTGGATCTGAAAATTGGCGAAATTTGCCCTTGATGAATTATGTGAACTGACTTTTGACCTGATCTAAAAAGTGACCAGAGTAATTTCGTCATTATTGTTTGCGTCCCTTCAAACGCTGCCTTTGGCGTGTCGTGGCTCAGAAGCCGAGTTAGAAGCAGGGGTGCGGAGTCGCGGAGCTGGAGCTGCAGAGCCGCCGGAGCAGGCATATTTTGCCCGGAGCCGGAGCCGTGAAAGAATATAGCCCGGAGCCGGAGCCGGAGCCGGAGCATTCAAAAAAGGCGGCGACTCCGGCTACTTTTTTTTGAAGAGGAAACAATTATTGACCTAGTTCGGTTTGACAGTACAAGGCAGTAAAACATGTGACATTCAAAACAGCCTTGCTATGCAAATACAGAAGCAACGTGAGCCAATCCTTCATCTTTTCTCTTCCACCCGTATTTAACTGTATAGAGGATTACTGAGTACTGGAGCCGGAGCCGCCGGAGCCGGAGCCGGAGCCGGATCCTATTTTTTCTCCGGAGCCGGAGTCGTCTGAAATTTCCACGGCTCTGCATCCCTGGTTAGAAGGACCCTGGCCAGCCGAGGGGGGCCGGGGGCGTGGGTGCCACCACATCGTTTTTTTGCGACAGTTCGGAACACGTCGGCAACAGAGAGCCAAAACTGGGCATAGCTACCTAACCTTTGATGCAAACCTGGCCTTGTGACACCTGCATTTTCACGGGGGGCCTCTGGTCGTCTTAAGGACTCTCTGTTACCCTCAGAGGGAACCTCTGATGGCCTCTGAAGACCATCACTGGCCTCAAAGGGCGCTCTAGTGGCCCCCATGGTCCTTCTGAGTACCCAAAAGGGCCCTCTGTTTTCTCTCCAGGGACCCTTTTTACCTCAAAAGGTCCTCTTTTACTTCAGATGGCCGTATGTTGGTCTAATACATGAGACCCCTGGTGGCCTAAAAAAGCCCTCATATCATCTAAGGGGACCCCCTGTTTGCCTTAGAAAAGAGGTCCCTCCGGGTGCCTGAGAGGCCGTTTGTGTCCCAAAGGGCCCATTGTTCAGGCCTCATAATGTCCCTAGTTGGCCTAAAAAGTCCTCTGATTGTCCTAAAGGGCCCTCTGTTCGCCTCATAGGGCCAGCTTTTTCCTCAGAGTGCCTGATGACCTCATAGAGCCCATAGTGGCCTGACATAGCCTTCATATCACCTCAGAGGGCCCTCTGTTGTAAGGCTCGAGTGGCCTTCTCAGAGGGCTCCGACTGCGCTGTGACTGACAATTGTCCACTCTTATCCCCCTTTTGGGTGACCTATTTCCCCCTCTAACACCCAAGCCAAAATACAATTTTGGGACACTGACTCCGAGGGCCAGTTGATTTTCAGAGGGCCCTCTTTGAGGTGGATGTGAGGGCCCTCTGTTCGCCTCAGGGGGCCCTCTGGTGGCTTCAAACTTCAGAGGACCCTATTTTGGCATCAGAGCCGAGGGCGCCTCTCTGTGGCATCAGAGGGCCCTCGGCTGCCTCAAATGGCCCTATTACATCTCAGAGAGCTGTCTTTGACCTCAGAGGGGTCTTTTTTACTTCTTTATGGTGTCTAAGGGGCCCCTCTGGCCTTTGTTTGCCTCAAGGGGTCCTCCGATGACTTCCAAGGACCCTCTTTGATCTCAGAGGGCCTGATGACCTCATAGGGCTCATGATGGTCTGACATAGCCTCATAGCACCTCAGAAGGCCCTCCAGTGGCCTCAGAGGGCGCTTTGTGGCATTTGAAGGCCCTCCATTCGCCTTCGAGGACCCTCTTTGATTTCTTTGATCTCTTCGACCTCAGAGGGCCCTCTTTGAGGCGGCTGAGAGGGCCCTTTGTTCACCTCAGAGGGCCCTCCGGTGACCTCCAGGGACTATCTTTGATATAAGAGGGCCGTCTGGTGGCCTCATAGGACACCTTGTGGCCTGAAATTGACCTTGGTACCTCAGAGGGCCTTCTGTTAGTCTTAAGGGGCCCTCTGCTGGTCTTAGCGGGCCCTTTGTGTGTCTGGGAGGCCCCCTGAGTGCCTGAGAGGGCCCTCTGTGTTTGAGAGGGCCCTCTGTGTGCCTGAAAGGGCCCTCTGTGTACCTGAGAGGGCCCTCTGTTTGCCTGAGAGGGCCCTCTGTTTGCCTGAGAGGGCCCTCTGTTTGCCTGAGAGGGCCTCTGTGTGCCTGAGAGGGCCCTATGTGTGCCTGAGAGGGCCCTCTGTGTGCCTGAAAGGGCCTCTGTGTGTCTCAGAGGACCCTCTGTGAGCCTGAGAGGGCCCTCTGTGTACCTGAGAGGGCCCTCTGTGTGCCTGAGAGGGCGCTCTGTGTACCTGAGAGGGCCCTCTGTGTGCCTGAGAGGGCCCTCTGTGTGCCTGAAAGGGCACTCTGTGTGTCTCAGAGGGCCCTCTGTGTACCTGAGAGGGCCCTGTGTGTTTGAGAGGGCCCTCTGTGTGCCTGAAAGGGCCCTCTCTGTACCTGAGAGGGCCCTCTGTTTGTCTGAGAGGGCCCTCTGTTTGCCTGAGAGGTCCCTCTGTGTGCCTGAAAGGGCCCTCTGTGTGCCTGAAAGGGCCCTCTGTGTGCCTGAAAGGGCCCTCTGTGTGCCTGAAAGGGCCCTCTGTGTGCCTGAAAGGGCCTCTGTGTGTCTCAGAGGACCCTCTGTGAGCCTGAGAAGGCCCTCTGTGTGCCTGAGAGGGCCCTCTGTGTACCTGAGAGGGCCCTCTGTGTGCCTGAGAGGGCCCTCTATGTGCCTGAAAGGGCGCTCTGTGTGTCTCAGAGGGCCCTCTGTGTACCTGAGAGGGCCCTGTGTGTTTGAGAGGGCCCTCTGTGTGCCTGAAAGGGTCCTCTCTGTACCTGAGAGGGCCCTCTGTTTGCCTGAGAGGGCCCTCTGTGTGCCTGAGAGGGCCCTCTGTGTGCCTGAGAGGGCCCTATGTGTGCCTGAGAGGGCCCTTTGTGTGTCTCAGAGGGCCTTTGTGTGCCCGAGAGGGCCCCCTGTGTGCCTGAGACGGCCCTCTGTGTGCCTGAAAGGGCCCTCTGTGTACCTGAGAGGGCTCTCTGTTTACTTCACAAGGCCCCTCATTGGCCTAAAGGTGTCCTCTTATAGTCCTCAGGGGGTCCCTAAAAGAGTTCTACAATACTTTTTCTTTTTGCGAATAAAATGGGAAGTGGTCAAAAGGGCCCTTGAAGTCATTTCAATTTTTTCGTGTTATAAAAAAAAACGTTTTGTCTAGGCTCCAGGGGGGATCCTAGGACCCCCAGGGTCCCCCCTTGGATACGCCACTGATTCTGGTAGGCCTAAATCCTCCGTTACGGAAAAATTGTCGTGTCTCGTGTAGAACCTATTTCGAATCCATCGGGTGAAAACGCAGTTTATGACAATCGGCCAACGCGCAGCCCATCATGATCTTCGTTTGTCTAGTTATCGCCTCGACTCGGTTATCATTGGAAATGAACTCCCACACAAAATGCTGAAACAACCTACAAGAATAAAGTGTTTTCAGTGCTACATCGTCATCCTATCCGTGGCGGTTGAGGAAAGCCGATTTAGACTTGTAACCACCTTCGACAACTCTTGCACACGACCCTCGCCGTCTGCAGGTAGCGATTCCTATTAGATATCCCGGTGAGCTAAACACTACAGCCCACCGCCACCACTTACCATGAGCCAGAGCCAGCGCTACGAGTGCTGTCGTCCACATGGCTGTCTGCGTTCTGCCACACTATTCACAACCTCCCACCTCTCCAATCCACACTCGAATGCCGGCACCCTCTCGGCACCGTATAAGTGCCCTGTCGCCCGCCGGCAGTCAGCCGCGCCGCCGATTGGCGGACGCCCTGTGACGTCATCACTGCCTCCAGCTGGGGCATCCCGCGCCGGCGGCGACGGGCGGCTTTGATCCACTGATGTTAGCGAAAGGTGTGCGGACCCGGCTGGATACTACGAGAGTGAACGACGGCCGTGTGGGGGTGTGTGTGTCTGTGTGTGTCGAAAGGCGTGCGGGGGAATGGCCTCTCAGAAGGCAGGGACGGGAAGCAAACACATCAGGGTTTCCCCAGCGTAGCGCCGAGGACGTTTGTTAGGCGCTCACTGTCTGGTGTAGATTTCACGAACCAGAGTGCGGTTGCAGGTCGTTGGGTCATGCATGAGTAACTAGTCACCCGACACCCGATGGCCAATGATAGGGGCTATTATACTTTCTCGATTTGAGTGCATTTGATTGAGCTTTAGCATGAATCATGATGGATGTCGAATCTAAAATCGAAAAATTATTACCGACCAGTTCCCGAACCTAAGCCTTTTAAAGCGCTTGACTACTTTAGAATTTGTAGAACAATTAACATACACCAACACAGATGTTCTATACGGAGTGGTATCATTGCAAATCATCAGGCGCATTTACCGTTATCTGGATATACCTACCCACCTATAAACAAATAGTTTAGGTACTCAAGCCATCTGAAAGCTAAAGCAGCTAACGTGTAACGTCTTCAACGTTAACGTATTCTTCACCATGATCATTTCCGTATCTATTCCTCAACCTTACCTATTCTCGCATTCGGAACCCTTTAGCTGGTCTGCTGTAACTTCAGGTTCGAAGTAGTCATCTGTCGACTGTCATCACGATCCGTGAAGGAGGGGTCGTAGCAAGATGCGAAGAGAGAAGAAATAGACTGAGGCGAAACAAAAGGTAATAGGTAAATGTTCACAGCTGTATTCATTCAAAACATTGCTAAAAACAGGCCCGTACGAAGAGAAGCCTACCACTAATGCCAAATGTGATAAAGAAAAGGCAATCACATAAACCGCACAGGTGGCCACAGTGACAGCTCGCACTGAATCCACATAGCGGTATCAGCAAGGTACAGCTCACCAAACGAAATGGTCCCTCACATATAGGAATAATAAAAAAAACACCTCCCATGATTCAGACGGTGGCCTACCATTTACACAGCCCTTATACCCAATGGCTAATATTGCAAGGTCGCTGACCAATTCTAAACGAAAAAGGCGACAGACACAAAAAGGAAGCTTAGCTCGTTTTGATCTATCAGCTACATATGCACAACAAAATCGTCAAAAAGTAAGATGAAACGGACACTTCAGGGTTTCAGCCATAGAGTTGCCCATCTCACACTACGTACGGAGTGCACGCCGACTTCCAGTCATGAACAGCCCTCAACATCTCCAGAACCCCATCAGAGGATGCATAATCAAGTCCAAGGACACGCAGCTTCGCCCTGTTCTCATTTGTCTCAATATCGTGCCCTTTGGGACAGACCGACTTCCTACAAGTGCCTGCAACGAAATGAGAGCAGATGTGAATAAAGGTACAGGTTTTGAGTTGACATCCCGCACGTTTAGTGATGTGACTGTTACAGACACGCAGCCTAAAGTACGTTGCCGTCTGAGGGATGTGCAGCGAGCCAGAGTGCAGCTCATCCAAGATCCGTTGCTTGTTGTATTTCGTGGCTGCCTCGTATCCGGCATCGCGAAGCGCCTCCAGATTGTGCGGGATGTTCAGTAGGTGACCCAGTACGCATCGATCTGCGCGGCGACACGCACCAGCGACATAGTGTGGACAAATGTGCACATCGCGGCAGTGGAGATCAAAGCAGCCCGCAACAGTGCCGTAGTCTTCACATACGACCAGGACAGGACGCTCGTCGGCCGAAGCGACACTGGAAGTCGCCGATATCTGCTCTGAGAGCGAGTGCCTGGTTAGCGAAGGGACGTCTCCGACGATGGAAGACCCACCACACATGGAGCGCCAGGCGTGGATGGCCCGCAACATCTCTAGAACCTCGTACGAAGATGTAGCTCCCAGGCCTAAGTCATTAAGCATGGTCGTGTTCCGAGCTGACCGAAGATGGTGATCTTTCTCGCACGCCTCATTCTTACAAGTGCCGGCCACAAAGGAAGAGCATACGTGGAGGAACACGCACTTCTGCTTTCGGCAGCCAGCACCATTTGTGTTGTACGGCACACAGACACGCAGTTGCTCGTAAACGTCGATCCTGTGAATGAATGCCGAGATAGTGTACAACATATCAAGTAGCTCATCGCGAGCCTCAGACGACGCTGCTTCGACCCCAGCTTCGCGTAGAGCCTTTTGATTATGCTCGCTGTTGAGATCGTGTCCCAGTTGACAGCGCTGGCCGCGGCGACAGGACCGAGCGAGGAAGTGCGGACAAATGTGGACATAGGCACAATCGCGGTTGGAACAGCCAGAGGCGGTGCTGTACTGACGACAGACACCAAGGACCGAGTGCTGGGCAGCAGGGTCGTCCTCGTCACCTTGCGACTGATTTAACGCTGAGCACATCCCCACAGTTGCCTCTCCAGCCAGTTGCGATTCTCGATCGATAGTGGGTCTCCTGGCGTGCATCGAAGCGGCATCTTGGCTCAGTTGGTCATCGTCCGAGGCGCCAGTCTTTGACTTCAGGTCGCCGTTTTCCAAGTTGGTAGCGTTGGGCGAAACTGAAGGGCCAGCGTGAACTGCACGCAACATCTCAAGCACCTCGTCGGCTGAGACGTCTGCAAGTCCCAAAGCGATGAGCTTCCTGATGTTGTCGACCCCCTCCACAGAATGCCCCTTCACGCACCGTCCATCATTCAAGCATGTGCCGACGATGTATTTTTGGCAGATGTGAATATACATGCAGTCGGCGGACCAGCACCCTTCCCCGTTGTGAGGTGAGCACAAACGAAGTCTGTCATATACCTCAGTCCTCTGAACATGAGGTGAGAACTCGTAGAGCATCTTCATGATAACCTTTTGATTCTCACTCGTGACCAGCCATCCAGCCCTTTTCAGCACCTCGCGGTTGTGTAGGCTACTCAGTCGATGCTCTAGAGTACAAGGTCGACAGCGGCGGCTGCGACAGGAGCTGGCGAGGAAGTGAGGGCAGATATGCACCATCTCACAGTTCAGATCGAAGCACCCGGTGGTGGAGCCGTACTGTTCGCAAACAGGTGGCAAGGTCGGGGATACTTGGTTGCCGGTAAAGGTCTGAGCTGTTCCTTGATCAGTTCTGCGGGGGTATGTGATACCACTTGCTTCAGTGTTATCTGTCGTGTATACCCCCGGGTTCAATGACAGCTTAGCTCTCATGAGTTCAATCAGATCTCTGTCTGTTGCCCAAATAATGTTCGGGTCTTTGTTGGGGTTGGACGCCGCCAGGCCAATGGCGTTACGGACACGGCGGTTGTGATAGCCGACAATGCTGTGGTGCAGGGCACAGTCAGTCTTCACACATCTACCGACAACAAAATCGTGACAGACGTGGAAGCTTTTGCAGTTGTCCGATCTGCTACAGCCCCTCGGTGAGCTGTAAGGAATACACAGCTTCACTTTCTTGTGAGCCCCGTTCTTGAATGTGATGCGCGCCTGGAGCGTAATCTGGTCGATTATTGCTTGCAACTCTTCGAGGGAGCCTTTCACCATCTCCAAGTGCTGCATCACTCGCACGTTATGCTTCGTTTGAAAGTCATGTCCAAGAGAACATGACTCACTTGGGCGTTTGCAAGCATCGGCCAGGTAGTAGCCACACAGGTGGAATTTGTAGCAGCTCACGTTGGTACACCGATTGCCAGAGGAGTGTACATCACACAAAAGCTCCGACCCATTACCGCTGGTAGTGTTCGCGGAGTTGAGCTCTGAAGTCACAGCATCGGGATCTTTGTCCTTCGAATCACTATCGGCAACGGCTCTTGAAAAGGGCTCCTGAAATGAGCCGCACACCTGATCACCCCGCTCTTCGGACTGCTGCGACTGACGTTTTTGGAAGATTTTTAGGACGTTCCTTACATGCATGGATGCAAGACCGAGCCGTCTCATAATCACTGCATGTGAAGGAGAGCTGATCTGATGGGACAGTCCACATCGACGCATGCACTTGCCCATCGCATATTCATTGCATATATGGAGCCGGGGGCACTTTGTGTTCTGGCAGTTTCCCATTTGGTAGAGACAGCACACCTCGAGTGCGGAGTGACGTTCATCCTCTGTCAGCGGATTTCGAGCAAGGTATCCTGATCGGAGATAGCTCAGGAGATCCGCTTCACAGATATCTGGGATGTCACGCTGCTGTAGAAGATCTTTGTTGTGCTTAAGTGTGCGCACTTTGTGTCCTCGTCCACACTCCTCTCCATACGGGCACACACCAGCGATGAATAAGCGACACACATGCAGCTCGTGACATTCATCGTCATGACAGCCACTTGGGCGAACATGTGCATGACAGACGTCTATGGAGGTTGCGACTCTCATGGTAGTCTCCCGAGAATGTCCATCAGATGTTGCTCGCGGCGTCGCGGCGTCTTCTTTTGTCGCCGATTTTGACTGAGGTGGATCGAGAACAGCTGTCGAGTCTGACAGATGGCGAGTGTTTGTGTGATCAGCGCCCATTGGCAATGACGAAGAAAGACCGCTCAGGTGCGGATCACAGCCAAGTGGCCTGGACTGCAGGATATCGCTTAGCCATTCAAGGCCCACGTCGTCTGAACCAGCAGTCAGGGCACGATGCACATCTTTCGGAAGCACGGGGCATGCCAGTATGCTCCAGAGATAGTCCCTCGGGAGAGACTCTAGACCAACACGCTTCACGATTTCAGCGTTAGCAGCCGTACCTAGGTCGTGCGACAGCACACACCTATAATGGTCTTTGCAGGTTCCATTCACGTACTTCGTGCAGATGTGAAGTCGAGCACAGTCCGATCGGCTGCAGCTTGCATACTGGTACGGGCGACACATCTGAAGAGCGAGCTGACGTTCCGCAACCATGATCGGATGTCGGGTCAGATATCCCTTCCGGACACCTTCCAGAACATCGCTCTCCGAAACACCATGACACATGTGGCGTTCCAGCACACTGATGTTGTGCGCGGAACTGCAAGGCTCGTGTCCACTTGAACATTTTTCATCATACGGACACATACCCGCGGCAAACAAACGACAAAGGTGTAGCTGCGTACACGTATCATCTTTACACACAGACGGATGGATGTTTTTGAGGCACAGATCGAGCGTGGTCAGGAAAGTGGAGCCAGCTGTCAAGCGTGCGTCGCCTACAGAGTCGGCTGACTTCTTTAGGGGAGTACTCGTCAATTCAGCACTTTCAGCAATGCTGTCTTCGGCAGCACAGCCTACCTCGGCATCTACTTTCTTGACTATAGGGCCACATGCGCAAGAAGAGCAACAATCGGGACCTTCAAGCTCAGATGACGATGTCAGGTGACTGCCGACTCCACTCGAGGAACCCAATACTTCGCTTCTGTCGAACGGATACCTCGCTAGTAGGTCGAGCACTTGCTCCGTTGACATGTTGGCACACTTCAGTCGTAGCAGAACGATGACGTTGTCCGCATTGTCCAATCGGTGGTTCCAAAAGCAGCTGGAGCCAGCCTTGCAACTGCCCTCCACAAGGCGCGGACACAGGTGTAACAGGAAGCAGTCGCGCCGACTGCACTGGGCGTTAGCCGAGTAGGTCTCGCAGAGGGCCAGCTCACGGCGGTACTCCTTGCCAGAGACGGGAGCCGACGCTCGCATCAGAGACCTGGCCAGCCAGAGAAGATCGTTCTCTGGCAATGATTGCAGCTGATGCGCTTCCAGTGCACTCCAGTTGTTGGGCGCTTTGATCCAATGTCCCCAACGGCACACGAAGTTCTCCAGTGGGCAGAAGCCGTCCAGAAACAGCCGACACATGTGCAACTGGTCGCATTGCTCGCGGGTGCAGATGTATGGTGGCATGTGGTTCTTGCAAAGAGACGGCGCAGCACGTGCGGCTCGTCCACCGCGAAGCAGATCCGTGCAGGAGATGCAGAAGATTGGAGCGACAGAGGCCGGGGCATGCTCGACGCTTCCCGAGGTCGGTTGTAACCGCGTCGTCTGAGCAACGCCATCTCCTTTACCCGTGTCCTGCAAGCAAGAAGAAAACAATATAACTACTACAGATCGTCCAAGTCAGTTATTGACACACTTCACCTATCAGATGGATAACATTGTGAGACATTCACTGTAGTAGTGTGTTCTAAAGATGTGGAGGAAAGAATAAACAAGGCAATAAGTTCATTTTTTATAAATTTAGTCCGAAACTTTTGATAGGAAGGATTCACAAAAACAGAGCCACCGCTAAGCGAATCTTATTGCGGTGACCCTGCCCTCTACCCTCCGATCGCGAAATTCCAGTTCTATGGCAGAATTTAGAGTCCAAACTTTAACGTGCGCACATAGCCGCGCACAGCCGGTCCCTCACTGACTTCGCCTGGCTACGGCCTGCCACCAACCGCAACCATACCTGTCAGGAGGCCCATGAATGTCAAGCACCCGTCGCGCATCGAACCCGAACTGTTATAACCGGGAGCGCGTGCTCTCGCCAAGCGGAGTCCAACGCTCTACCAACTGAGCTACGGGACCGGCATTTTTACAGACATTTTCCTATTTGATGTGAATTTTGTAACAATCCGTCCACGCAAAGCATTTAAGTTAGGAAAAAAAAACGATTGCATAGGAAAATGTGCAAGCTACACATTAAAGTGTGTGTCCCACTTCAAAAAACGTGAATGAATTGACGTTAGGCATTGTGGTTTCTTATTATAAAGACTGGTGGATTCTCCTGTCATATTCTATTCTCCAGACCGAAAATGACGATACCACCACTGTTTATGTGCGATCATGTGCGATCACGGCTGAATTAACCCTCGCATGTGTAGGGGGGGGGGGGTCGGATGGACCCCCCATGGTTTTTTCGCGAATAACTCGCGTAAAAAGCGGCCGATCGCAACGAAACTTTCAGTACCCTCGCATTGATCAATTTTACACCTACCCTGAAAATTTCATGACCCTACCCAAATGACCTTTGACCTGTGACCTCTTTTCCGAGACCATGTTTGGCCGGAATCGCGATTCCGCGTATGTCGGCTCGCATTAGCCGCGCGTTTGCAAGCTTTTCGTGGTTTCAAACGTTCAAACATGTGATTTGATGTTGCTCCCATGCATTAGGGTGGGTGTCAAGGTCACCTGAAGGTCAGGTCAGGTCACTGACCTTTGGTGACCTCGGTTCACTTTTTCGAGTTTTACATGTTTCTAGGCTAGTTTTTGGAGCTGAATTCGAATTTAGCAACCATTTGAACATTTACGAAGTAGTTTTGGTGACTTCGTAACATGTTACGAAGCTGTCAGAGGCGGTTGACAAGTACTACGAATACCCGTCACGACGCCTACTGGTTGACCTGAACTGACCCGACCTGGTCTAAATGCTTAAACACATCATCTGTGATCAAAACTAACACGATATTCGTGATCAGCACCCCGAAAAACCCCTAAGCAGCCACACTTTACGACTTTCTAGGTCCCGATTTTCCATGTTGATCAAGACCATATTCAGCCCGGATTCAGCCCAGATTCGGGACACCTCCGATCAAGCTGAAAATCGCACACAATTACCGGGGTTACATGAGCGATCCGTTCCAAATACGCACTACGCTAATGCGCATCAGCTCCCCACAAACGTATCTACGGCACCGGTTACATGAGACTAGTTCGTTTTATCTACGTCAAACGGATCTTGTTTGGCTCACCCGGGCTGACTCCTCGACGGCCGGTAATTCGCATCACAAACGGAATAGGATTAGCGTACAGTCATGGCGCAGTTGCGGCATTTACAGGGACGACCGAACTAAATTTTTATTATTGCACGATATAACATCATTTGATATGCTCAAAAACATTAAAAATAAACATGAAATCAAAAATTGAAAACAAAGTTTTCGTGTTTTAAATCACTGAGCACTGATTAGCCATGCAGCGACAGCAGGGTGGTCAGAATAAATTTATCCATCAAAATATTTCATTCATTTTATTTTTGCTATTTACCGAATTCACCTTCAAAGACCAAACAAAAATATCAACAATTTTTTTTTGCTATTTTCTACGAAGCATTCAATAAAAAATGCTTATTATTTTGCATTTTGACGCTTCCATTCAGCAAAGAATAGTTCTTGTGAAATACGTCCAGTTCCGGTCCGAGTCGTACAAATCGGCTACATGAGCGATCCGTTCCAAATACGTACTACGCTAATTCGCATCAGCTCCCCTAGAACTTATTCACGGCACCGACTACATGAGCAAATTCGTTTTAGTGACGTCAAACGGATCTAGTTTGGCTCTCGGCCCGATGCGCATTACAAACGGAATAGCATACAAATGTGGCGCATTTCCGTAGCAATAGAGGTGACTGAATTAAAAATTTATTCTCTTATGTCTTTTTTGCATTTAATCTGCTCAGATCATTCTCAATTAACTTAACAAAAAAAAGTTGAACATAAAGTTGTCTTGCTTTGACTCATTGGGCACTTGCCTCTCTTGATTCGTCTGTAGTGCTGTCAGAAAAATGTTTCAACTGAAAGTACTTAGATTTTTACTTTTTGGTTTTCACGATATTTATTTTTGAAAACTTGACAAAATACCGACATAATTTTTTAATAATTATTTCAAAAGAAGAAAATGAAAAAGGTACCTATAATTTTGCATTTTAATGTTTCTTTTTGGGAAGAAATAGTTCCTGTAATACGTATCTTGGTCCTATTCGCTCCTAAGCCTGTTTCTCAGCGGATTTTGTTCGGACCGCCGATTCGTATTAGCAGGTGGATACATGAGTCGGTAGTACGCTCCTGATTCGCATTAGCGGTGAATCCGATCGTGATACGTATTTGCTTTGCTCATGTAACCGCGGATCGGATCGCCGATTCGTACTAGCAGGTGGCTACATGAGTCGGTAATGCGTTCCTAATTCGAATTAGCGGCTAAATACGTATTTACTGTGCTCATGTAACCCCGATAAATGTAGGTCCTGACATGCCCAATCCACAGTCCGAGACATTCGGTGGCACTCCCAGCCGTTTGACCTACAGAGGTCAGCAAAGGTCACGTGACCAATATTTGCACAGCAGGTTGTGGCCCACCCAGTAGAGCTAGAGCGCTAAAAATGGCACCAATCGACTGGCAAACATCTAATCTTACTTTCCCAACACTCATTTGACCTCTCAAGGTCATGCGATGACCTAAGGTCATTTGTGGGCTATGCCGAAAATACACTTGCACAGCAGTTTTCGAGTATTGACCAATTTCCAAATCAAAGCACATCATCGGGTAGCCCATAGGCCGTAGTAACTTTCCTTGAAAACCGCTTTTCGATATGTGACCCCGTTTGACCTCGGCAGGTCAAAATGTGCAAATAAACGACACTCCATACGTCGCAGCCCGAATTCAGCCCAGATTCGGGACATATCCGATCAAGCTGAAAATCGCACACAAAGTAGGTCCTGACATGCCCAATCCACACTCCGAGTTATTCGGTGGCACTCCCAGCCGTTTGACCTACAGAGGTCAGCAAATGTCACGCGACCCAATTTTGCACAGCAGATTGTGGCCCACCCAGTAGAGCTAGAGCGCTAAAAATGGCACCAATCGACTCACAAACATCTAATCTTACTTTCCCAACACTCATTTGACCTCTCAAGGTCATGCGATGACCTAAGGTCATTTGTGGGCTATGTCGAAAATACACTTGCACAGCAGTTTTCGAGTAGAGGGATTGACCAATTTCCAAATCAAAGGACATCATCGGGTAGCCCATAGGCCGTAGTAACTTTCCTTAAAATACCCGATGATGTGCTTTGATTTGGAAATCGGTCAATCCCTCTACTCGAAAACTGCTGTGCAAATGTATTTTCGACATAGCCCACAAATGACCTTAGGTCATCGCATGACCTTGAGAGGTCAAATGAGTGTTGGGAAAGTAAGATTAGATGCTGGCGCGTCGATTGGTGCCATTTTAGCGCTCTAGCTCTACTGGGTGGGCCACAATCTGCTGTGCAAATTTGGGCCACGTGACCTTTGCTGACCTCTGTAGGTCAAACGGCTGGGATTGCCACCGAATGACTCGGACTGTGGATTGGGCATGTCAGGACCTACTTTGTGTGCGATTTTCAGCTTGATCGGAGATGTCCGGAATCTGGGCTGAATCCGGGCTGCGACGTATGGAGTGTCGTTTATTTGCACATTTTGACCTGCCGAGGTCAAACGGGGTCACATATCGAAAAGCGATTTTTAAGGAAAGCTACTACGGCCTATGGGCTACCCGATGATGTTCTTTGATTTAGAATTCGGTCAATCCCTCTACTCGAAAACTGCTGTGCAAGTGTATTTTCGACATAGCCCACAAATGACCTTAGGTCATCGCATGACCTTAAGAGGTCAAATGAGTGTTGGAAAAGTAAGATTAGATAATGGCGAGTCGATTGGTGCCATTTTTAGCGCTCTAGCTCTACTGGGTGGGCCACAATCTGCTGTGCAAATTTGGGTCACGTGACATTTGCTGACCTCTGTAGGTCAAACGGCTGGGAGTGCCACCGAATGACTCGGAGTGTGGATTGGGCATTTAAGGACCTACATTGTGTGCGATTTTCAGCTTGATCGGAGATGTCCCGAATCTGGGCTGAATCCGGGCTGCGACTATGGAGTGTCGTTTATTTGCACATTTTGACCTGCCGAGGTCAAACGGGGTCACATATCGAAAAGCGGATTTCAAGGAAAGTTACTACGGCCTATGGTCTACCCGATGATGTGCTTTGATTTGGAAATCGGTCAATCCCTCTTCTCGAAAACTGCTGTGCAAGTGTATTTTCGACATAGCCCACAAATGACCTTAGGTCATCGCATGACCTTGAGAGGTCAAATGAGTATTGGGAAAGTAAGATTAGATGCTGGCCAGTCGATTGGTGCCATTTTTAGCGCTCTAGCTCTACTGGGTGGGCTACAATCTGCTGTGCAAATTTGGGCCACGTGACCTTTGCTAACCTCTGTAGGTCAAACGGCTGGGAGTGCCACCGAATGACTCGGACTGTGGATTGGGCATGTCAGGACCTACATTGTGTGCGATTTTCAGCTTGATCGGAGATGTCGCGAATCTGGGCTGAATCCGGGCTGCGACGTATGGAGTGTCGTTTATTTGCACATTTTGACCTGCCGATGTCAAACGGGGTCACATATCGAGAAGCGGTTTTTAATGAAAGTTACTACGGCCTATGGGCTACCCGATGATGTGCTTTGATTTGGAATTCAGTCAATCCCTCTACTCGAAAACTGCTGTGCAAGTGTATTTTCGACATAGCCCACAAATGACCTTAGGTCATCGCATAACCTTGAGAGGTCAAATGAGTGTTGGGAAAGTAAGATTAGATGCTGGCGAGTCGATTGGTGCCATTTTTAGCGCTCTAGCTCTACTGGGTGGGCCACAATCTGCTGTGCAAATTTGGGCCACGTGACCTTTGCTGACCTCTGTAGGTCAATCGGCTGGGAGTGCCGCCGAATGACTTGGACTGTGGATTGGGCATGTCATGGCCTACATTGTGTGCGAGTTTCAGCTTGATCGGAGGTGTCCCGAATCTGGGTTGAATATGGGCTGTCTTGACGGACATCGATTTTCCCGACTTTGGGTCATTGACCTGACCTGGAAGGTTAACCAATGACCTAGGACCCTAAAATTGGGTATCATCGGCTTCCTCTCGTCACGGGCAACACGCTCGTTTTTTCCGCGAAGCCCTATAGCTCGATCAGGGGCCAAACGGCGAGGGGGGGGGGTGAACCGACCCCCCCCCCCCTACACATTACGAGTAGAAGCTGGCAAACGCCGCACACATGCGAGGGTTAAGTCATCAATTGTCATCGTAGCTTAACGAAGAGCAGACGCTTTCCGTTTCTGGCACAAACCACCAAAATACAACCCTGGTGAACCGAGTGCAGCTCTGAACTTTGTAACCATATTCTCGGCATGGTTCTTGCTGCTGCTGGAGAGCTCTACTAGCTCATTTGCAAACAGCTAAGAGTTGCCCGTGACGAGAGGAAGGCAATGATACCCAATTTTAACCCGCGCATGACTGCTTGGGGGAGGGGGCTCTACAGAGCCCCCTCTCGTTTTTCGGCAATATCTTCTAAGCCGTTTGAAGGATCAACACGAAACTTGCGGTACCCTTAGCGGCATCAATTTGACACCTTGTGTTAAAATTTCAACTTTCTAGCTCCCATAGTTTGGCCGGCATGACGTCAGAGTAAGCCACGATGCTTGTGGATGTTGTTGTATGTACAAATAAATAACATATGCCCCCCCCCCACTGGAGCGAAGGTTATATTTCCGTGACCGGTGATGACCTGACCCTGACCTGAAAATCAAAGTACAAGTTTGGTACCCTCAGGGTATCTAAAGCATCGTTCACGAGTGTGTGAACAAAAAATGAGCCTGATCTGACTTGTAAGACGGCGGCCAGAGCCCAAAATGCGAACAAGCCAAAATGCTAATAATTTTTACTTTGACCTGACCTGTGACGTCATCGGTGACCTCGAGGTCAATGAAATTAGGTTTCGTTCGACAGTTTTTCCTGGGCTATCAGACGCCGTTTGAATTTTGACGATCGGCCCAGTAGTTTCGGAGTTAGGAGGGGGGCCATGAAGAGCCCCCCCCCCCCCCCAGTAGGGCGTGTTATACGCAGACCCCAGTGGGGCGCGAGTTAATGCCCCCCCCCCCCGCAAACGGCGGGTAGCTAAATACCCCAGCAACTGCCGGGTTAACTCGTGGGTACTGAAAGTTTCGTCGCGATTGGCCGCTTTTTACGCGTTATTCGCGAAAAACCGAGGGGGGGGGGTCAAACGGACTCCTATAAGTGCGAGGGTTTAGCTAAGTTAGGTTCAGTTCAGTTCAGTTGCAGGGTTGCAGGGTCTATTGACTGCATTGCTCCTCTTGCATCCTCAGATTGTAAAAGGTGCTGTTGCTCTTCCAGCCTCCTCTGAACTCCCTCACTGCCAACTCTTATCTCCTCAAACCAGCCCCCATGTCATGATGTCAGAGCAATTAATTTCTTGAGTCTAATGTAGGCATACATTTATTTGGCACACATGATAAAACATGTGTCATGTTTATAAAGTTTTTGAATACCAAACAAAAACGCTGCATTCCTAGCTTGAAAATGATTTTATTTACTCTTCATCATGAAAGAGAAATCATCGATGTTTTTTTTTTAATCCACCTTGAAGTGCAATACATTTGCCATGGTGCAGACTTCAGAGCACAAACTGTAAATTTCCCCCACAAAATACTACAGTTGCTGTCTAATGACTGATAACAGTGCTCATTTCAATTTACTTACCTCACAAGTCCACATATAACCAAATCAAGATACCACACAACAGAGTTATTACAACTCTTAGGATAAAATGTTGATCATCTTTTTATACAAAACAACTTAAGGTTGCAGATCACAATTCAGAAACCTTCTACTGAGCACAAACAATATGAGAAAGTAAGAATGTTTATGTTATACACTAAGCATGGAAAGCTTAGTCACATCGAGATCTTTGGTGCATTTGGATTTTGAATTGATATGGCATGCCAAAACAAGTTCCATGGAGATCATAGATCCATCACTATTCACTCGGATCCATGCACATGTCTGATGCCAATTATAATGATGCTGCACAGTGCACAGCTGTGACATAGGTAGGCATTTACAACAATGAACACAAACAAGCAACACAGCTCTGAACAATGTTCCATTTTTCAGAATTTTAGCTAGAAAATCACACCTACTGGTAAAAATATTTTCATCTAAAAAAAACAGAAAATAGCATTATTTCATCTTTGAAAAAGCTCATGCATTTGAACATTTTAGGAATAATTATGCATTGGATTATACTATCCGTAGTATGTATAATCCAGTAGCCGGTCCCGTAGCTCAGTTGGTTAGAGCGTTGGACTCCGCGTGGTGAGAGTACGCGTTCCCGGTAATGACAGTCCGGGTTCGAAGCGCGACGGGCGCTCGACATTTATGGGTCTCCTGACAGGTATGGTTGCGGTTGGTGGCAGGCCGTAGCCAGGCGAAGTCAGCGAGGGGACCGGCCGTGCGCGGCTTTGTGCGCACGGTAAACTTTGGACTCTAAATTCTGCCATAGAATCGGAATTGCGCGATCGGAGGGTAGAGGGCAGGGTCATCGCAACAAGCTTCGCTTAGCGGTGGCTCTGTCCTTGTGAATCCTTCCAATCAAAAGGTTCCGACTAAATTTAAAAAAAAAAAACTATTTGCATCATGTTCAGTTTAATGAAAAACAATATCACATTCTTATCTTGATCTGTATTCAATGTTAATGTGTTTCAATTAATTTCTTTATCAATACATTGATACAATACAGATACAATGATTATGAACACACACAATTCAATCATAATCATTATACTCCACTCAATTCTGCGTAAGATGCCGGGTTCTGTGTTCACATAGCTTGAACATAACGGATGCAGCGACCGCAAACGTAAATCGAGGTCCCGAATTCCCTATTCCCCAACACAGGTGGCGGCCGCTTTCTGGTCTGTGCAACATGGCGGCACCGTTGGACACCATCTGGCGGCCGATGCGCCTTCCACATTAAAGAGTTCAGTGTCATTATATCTGTATTGTATCAATGTATCAGTCGGGCACACTGTGGTATTTCCGATCCATTTATGGAAACGTTTCCATTTTTGGAACAATGTTCCAAAAATGGATACGCCGTTTCCAAAAATAGAAACGATCTGTTCCATAAATGGAGACGCTGTGTGCATCGCTACCTTTAAAGCAAACTGGGCATTGATTGGTGCAATTTGGCATGCGCAGGATGCCACCAATCGACAGCCAGCATTCTAGTTTATGTTCCTGTTCTCCGACTTTCCGATCAGAAAACCGAAAGTTGACGAACGAGGCGATGCTTATAACATGTTGACGTGATAAAAAATTCACACGTTTTTCTAATCGAAAATAATAACATTTATGAATGTTTTGAACAAAAAATAACGTTTTTAACAGACTACTGAAAGACTGACCCATTGATTGGAACAACCACATCACCGGGAACTTCAGTTTTTCATTCATTTTCACGCTGCGTTTTCCGGTGTACCAGCGGCCTGGTGGTCGTCAATCTTTGATTAAATCGCATGAAAGTTGTTGCAAAGCCCTATTTGGAGACTTAAGTGGGCATTTTATGATATTTCAAATGTGCTGAATATGATCGTAGGCTCGGATCAACGTAAATCTCCATGCAAATACGTAAAAAGCAGGATGGAAATAAGGTCTGCAACGTCGTCACACCAAATACCGTTGTATTCTGACGATGAATTTATTCATTCTAGCTCATGTGTAACATTGATATTAATTTTATATATTGAAATGATATCTACGCTTTATGTATTGCCCACTTTGGACCACATCTGTCCAGTAGTTTCTGGGAAATCTTAGTTTTAGTTGACTTTTGAATGTGCTCAAGTTGCGGCGCGTAAGGTATTATTATAGAACCCGACGTCCAAGGTAACTGCCGAGAGCCGAGATGCTAAACCAGTCCTAAAACATCAAATTTTTAGTTGCATGTGAATTTTAAAAACACATTTAAGCTAAGTTTGCACACATTTGAACTTCAGCGTTTCTATTTTTGGAACATCGGCGTTTCCATTTTTGGAAACTGAGTCTCCATAAATGGATACGATTCAGGAGCATTTTAAAGACGTGAATTTTAATGCATACGAAAGCTTTCCATGCTAGAAGACAAGTGCTTTTGGTGTATCTGAGCTTGTTTTACGCAAAACAGTTGTTATACATCGAATCCAGCCACCCTTGGCAAGAAAATATGTGCGGAGATGTTAGCGTTTCTATTTATGGAACGAGCGTTTCCATTTTTGGAACAGAAGAGTAGTCAAAATTGGAAACGTTTCCAATAATAGAAACGTCTCCATAAATGAATCGGAGATACCACAGTGCGCCCGACTGGTATTGATTAAAAAACAATCAAAACACATTTACAATTTACATTGAATACAGATACGAATTTGATATTGTTTTTCATTTAACTGAACATTTCTCAAAATGAGCAATAAATATCAATATTTGCATCATCCTTGCCCTTTTCAGTGTAAAATTCAGTTCTCAGGAAAAGCATGTGTAACTTTGCAAACATAAAATAATTGGTATTTACTTCCTTTTTTCTCATCCTCAACCCCGGCTCGAGCTGTGGTTTTCTCACCCCAATTTCCCCACTTACCATGGATCCGATCGAAAGCCTTGCTTTCTGTAGTTTTGACTTTTGATGGTCAACAAAATTTAAAAAAAAGCTTTTCACCAAAGCCAGCAATCAGTCGATTTCAGCTTCACGACCACGTGCCGTCGCCAATGTGATTTTTGAAGTGCCCGCCGAAATCAAGGCGTCAAAAACGGAAACTTTCAGAAAGTGGGTACTGTTCTTTAGTTGCATCTCGCAAGACAAAAGCAGGTTGCCTAGCAACCTAGTACCGTTTTCAGTCGCCGCCTAATTTGATGCCAATATTATGGATACCGTTCTTAGTAAACCAGTGGCGGCGCCACGAATTTTCGCTAGTGGGGGCAAGATTGTGGTGACTCGACTGTTGTCTGATACGCCGAACTGCAAAATCCATGAGCATCGCGGGCGTTTTCGCCGCCCCCCTGGCGAAAATTTCCGATACCTCACGAACGCTTAGAAATAGAAAGACGGAACTTGCTGTAACTTATCCCTTTTGACATCTTTTGACATCTTTTGAAGCAAAAAAATTGGACCTAGCCTCCTTGATAACGTCTAAGGGCCGATTTTTCTAGACTCCTGCACGGCAACCTTCGGCGTCACAGACGTGAACTTCAACCAGATGCTCAAAATAGAGTTTTAGAGATAAAGACAGATTACGAGCACGGTTGTGTAGCATTTGACCTAGAAAAAGTACTTAAGTAGCTTTGGTGACCTCAGGTCAGAGGTCAGGTCAACGACCCTGAGCTGGGACTTTAGTTTTTCGCAACTAACTTCAGCAAAAATGGTCCTAGAGCTACGGCAGTGGTACCTTCGCATTCGTCTTGTCGAGACGCGTCGAATGACATACATGTAAATTGTTTGGAAAAGGTCAAGTTATATGTTGACCTCATGTGACCTCGAATGACCTTTGGTTGACTTTTACACATGAAAGGTCGTTTGTGATGATTTCGTAGCCACTGGTCACGATTCTGGCATCCATTTTGCTCTAAGCATTCATTTAGAGCATCAGGATGGGCAAAACTGTCGTACTGCGCTGTGGGTAGCGCGTGGCTGGACGGACGGTCTGTGACAATCTATTGATCTGTGGCTGATCTATTAGAGTGTCCGTCCGAGAGCCGTACGACGGCTGACAGAGCCTGGGGTCGCGAACTGGTGTGGTAACCGTTACGCCCACCTGGGACGCCCGAGTCGGTACGGCACTTGCGGTGTCGTAACCGGATCGGCGGGAACCAGCAGAACGCTGTTGGACCGGCGGTGAAAGTCGGAACCGAGCACTCGCCCACAAGTGGGGCGTCTGGTCGAGCAGGTCTACCCGCTAAGGCAGCCTGAGCACGAACCAGTGGCAGGGTCCGATCAATGACCGTGGTCCGACCAGGGTGTCAGCGCAATGGCCAGTCAGAGGCGTCTTTAAGGGCGCAGAAGCCCACCTCGGTCGACTGTGGCCGGTGCAACCTAGTCAGGTCGTTTGTGTGAATCTCCGTGTTCTTCCCTCGCCTCAGAGTAGCCGCTCTTCTCCAAATGCCCGAGCCGTTTTCTATGTGTATTTGTCTTGTAGCGAACAGCAGAGTCGAGAAACGAATAGACAGTGTCGCCGAAAACCGCGGTCACATGCTGGCCGTCCCTAGTACTACCAATATGCCCGCAGGCGCGGCGAGAGACAAGCTTAACGTATGAGTCACCGTCCGGCTGCCGGGAGAGCCCCTACCGCGACCTTTGTTCACAGTCATGACGTCAACACAATGGGCTCCTAAACGTACGGGCAGCGGCCGCCTCAGGGGTGCCGCCGTGACCTTTGCACGACACGTTTTATAGCGTATGGCACAGCGGTTACTAGGAAGGTTGAGGCCAGCGGCAGGCCGGTTTACAAATAACAAACAAGACACCCTGGTCGGACCACGGTCATTGATCGGACCCTGCCACTGGTTCGTGCTCAGGCTGCCTTAGCGGGTAGACCTGCTCGACCAGACGCCCCACTTGTGGGCGAGTGCTCGGTTCCGACTTTCACCGCCGGTCCAACAGCGTTCTGCTGGTTCCCGCCGATCCGGTTACGACACCGCAAGTGCCGTACCGACTCGGGCGTCCCAGGTGGGCGTAACGGTTACCACACCAGTTGGCGACCCCAGGCTCTGTCAGCCGTCGTACGGCTCTCGGACGGACACTCTAATAGATCAGCCACAGATCAATAGATTGTCACAGACCGTCCGTCCAGCCACGCGCTACCCACAGCGCAGTACGACAATTGGTGACCCCGACGTGATCTCCGTTGTTCGACCTTAGCCTCTCGTCATGCCCGCGGACAGCGCACAGTCCGGCGCCGCAGCTCAAGACCCAGGGCCAGTCAGAGGCGTCTTTAAGGGCGCAGAAGCCCACCTCGGTCGACTGTGGCCGGTGCAACCTAGTCAGGTCGTTTGTGTGAATCTCCGTGTTCTTCCCTCGCCTCAGAGTAGCCGCTCTTCTCCAAATGCCCGAGCCGTTTTCTATGTGTATTTGTCTTGTAGCGAACAGCAGAGTCGAGAAACGAATAGACAGTGTCGCCGAAAACCGCGGTCACATGCTGGCCGTCCCTAGTACTACCAATATGCCCGCAGGCGCGGCGAGAGACAAGCTTAACGTATGAGTCACCGTCCGGCTGCCGGGAGAGCCCCTACCGCGACCTTTGTTCACAGTCATGACGTCAACACAATGGGCTCCTAAACGTACGGGCAGCGGCCGCCTCAGGGGTGCCGCCGTGACCTTTGCACGACACGTTTTATAGCGTATGGCACAGCGGTTACTAGGAAGGTTGAGGCCAGCGGCAGGCCGGTTTACAAATAACAAACAAACTTGACGCGCAATTGACAACAGGTAACAGATTGATTAATAAAGCGGTGACAATATAAATGAAAATGACAACATGAAATGACAAATCGCATAGATGACAAATCGCATAGATCATAAATCGCATAGATGATCCCTACAAAACGTCTTAATTATTATGCCTGAGTTGAATAAGTGAAAAAGTCTCTAGCAAGGATACTCTTGTGACTTTGACCCTGTGCTCTGTACCAGCCTTGTATCGTAAGCTTAAGCAGTGCACAAATAGGGGTCCGCTAAGCTCCGAAACATTTCAAAACATCTCGGAATTTAGTATACAAGATATAAGAAAAAAATGCAAAGTTTGTGGTCAGTTTTGCGCACGACCGTGACCTTGAATTTGAATGTTATGCACATCATCGGAATCCGAATCCTCAGACTCTCTTCTTTCGTTTACCATCCACGTGACCATCCATTTTTGCCGGTTTTATACACCATGCCGTCCTCTGAAACACGTACTTTGAGACCACTACAAAAGTGCCGGTTTTTGCCTTTGACCTTAACTTCTGACCTTGAAAATTGACCTGAGGTAAAAAAAAGTTTAGGTGCTTTAGAATCTTCTCGTAGATACCTTTCGCTTGGTACCATTTTTGTTTCCGTAGCTGCCTTATCAACGTTGTTAGACAGGTGGGGGAGGGCTACCCCCGGGCTGCGGTGGTTGGGATTACCCCCGGGCCCGGCCGGGTTAGGGTCGCGAACAAATAAAACTATAAAACTAGATTGCGAGACACAAACCTGTGAAAACGTTATGTTGTTCGTTGAGATGTAAAATGGTGTATTCCTCACAACAATAGTCAACTTTGTCCTCTCTTTCCCGTAGTACGTAATATATGTGCGATTCTCTCACACACGATTGATACCTACCTGCAGAATAAGCTCCATTAGGGCGACCCACATACATTTCCAGATAACCCGAACATACATTTACATACCTATCACATTTTGTCATACCTCCCTGAGCTCAGTCTTAGTCTCAAGGGTTCCCAAAAGAGGGTGATCTCTTCTCTGGCCGACTTTTGACAAACTGCCTCTCAACCTCCTCGAGGTCAAGCTCGAGGGGCGAGGGCAGCCTTCTGGTGAATGAAAATGAGTAGGAGAATGAGTGGGAGTATGAGATATGCGACAGACGATCCGAGAACGAACGTTCTGCTGATGCACTTGATACGGGGACCGTCAAAAACAGCGTACTATTATAACCGCCTATCATGAATGTTGCACCGGTCTTCTGTTCTCTTGTCAACATCAGCCAAATTTTGTGGGGGCAAAAACATAGTCTTGCCCCCACGGCCTCCTACCAGTGGGGGCAGTCTGCCCCCACTGCCCCCACGGTGGCGCCGCCCTTGTAGTAAACGGTCCCCGTTTCAGACCTATGCTGCATTTGTAAACTATTTGTACGACATAATATATTTTTACAGTGTTGAGTGTTTGAGTGTTGCCCATAAGTCGGCAGTTACTAAATAAATGGGTCCACTGACAGACCAAACGAAATCCTAAATCGTTGGGTCAAACGCTAGAAAGTTACAATTTTTATCATTTTCGTGGGCTTATACCTAAAGGTATCTAAAAAATTCGGTCATGACCCGTGCAGACCCGTGACCCCGCTGCACCCGTCCATCCCATGGATGGGTACCAATCTGCGAGTGATTTTGGTCGTCTTGTCGTTGTCATTCGACTTTCTTTTCTAATCCTTTGACAACTTGATGCTAAGCCATGATCGCATTATTTCGAAATCAAGGACTGCTTTCTGGGCAGGCTGGGTTCATTGGAATCAGTTGACCACAGACAGATCGCATGAAATAGCCCCTGGCACTGAGCCGCTGAAATTAAAACGTAGCGTAGCGCCATCAGAGAAGATTTGTAGCAAAGATCACCAATCTTATACCAGTATAGCGCCTTTTGGGGCGACTAACGGAGCGAGCGAGGGGGTGAGTCTTGCACGTGCGAAATTTCGAGGGGGTACCTCCAACTGACTTGTGCACGGCACCCTACTGACCGGTTTCTAGCGATGTGCCAAATTTGAGCACAATCGGCCCAGCCGTTCTCGAGATCTGGGAGCGGCACCCTGCACGTGCGCACGTGCAAAATGGGTCCCAACTGACTTGCGCACGGCACCCTACTAACTGGTCCCTAACCGTGTACCAAATTTGACCGCCATCGGTCCAGCCGTTCTCGAGATCTGGAAACGACCCCTGCACGTGCGCACGTGCAGCAGCACCCCAACTATGGCACATGGATATGCAGTGCCTAGTGGGTGCCTACCTACATGCCAACTTTCAGCGAAATCGGCCAAGTAGTTACCGAGATATTGCAACAATTACAAAAGTGACACCTCTTCGTTTTGCACGTGGCACGTGCATAAGGGGTCACCCACATGCATCGGGAATAGTCCAATACTTGGTAGAAGGAATGAAACTACCCTACAAAAATTACCGCATGTAAATCGGTCAAGTGGTTGCTGAGATATAAGCCTCGCAAAAGCGTCCGCACGGCCGGCCGGCCGCTCATACTCAGAAATTTCCGTTAATCTAAGGAAAGACTACGCTCGCTTCGCTCGCTCCGTAATCAGCCACTTCTGGAAAGGGTTCAGACAGAGCGCTCAGGCCCTTTTTTGCATTCAAACGGTGGTACCAAGATGATATGTAATTCTTCCTCCACAGGTTCTAAAGGCAGGTTGTGTACCGTTTAGTGTATATTGCATAAAAACAAAGTGCATGGTCAGAGTCGCGTTACCGAAATTTGCTCGTCGAGACTAACCCAAGAGTGCCAAATTATCTTTGGTTGTATTTACGACCTAAAAGGTTAGATACCTTATTAATTAATTAATAACAGCCACGAAACCTATCAAATCTACTGACAAAAACGATTCGGGTGCGTATAGTGTGTAATGAGGTATTACGACGAATGTTAATAAGTTATTATGAAAATAATACATTGTTCATGAGTCTGGAACGGTGACACATCAAAGGAAAGGTGAAACAAAATGGATTAAAATATGGCTCAATAAGTTGGGACAAATTTTTAATTATGAAACCATTTACAAACATTGGAGGGCCAAAATATCGCTGAACACGGTAGCAGTACATCGAGATGGTCAGCATGTCATGACAGGTCATGACGTAATACAGGCGAGAACACCTTTAAGCGCACCATATACGGCCGCTCAGCAATTTAACAGCGTTGCCTCGCGAGCGCTTGTCTCATGCTTTGTGTGCACTGACTTCACGTACTGTCTTCCAATGGGAACAAATCGCGTGCGCGAAAGTAGCCGTTACAAACGTCTGCATAGAAATATAAAATTTGCAACATAATTGCCATAAAAATCAATTTAGTGCAATCGTCAATCCATATGGTGGATCCTTCTATGCCATGACCAAATCTCTGCACTGCAGAGAGCTCGCAGGTTCTCAGACTCACAGACAGGGTCGCTATCCTATCACAGCTGCAACGGGCGTCCTCACCACAAGAAATATCCGGTACACCGGAGGTCTCGACACTACCAGCACATTCACAATAGGTTATCACAGGCCAGACTGTGACGGCGCCCCTTATCGTAGTGTCAGCGCACCCACCAGTCCCACATACACATTTCCTTTGGACTTAAGCAGCAGATTCTCCAGTAGGTTAGCAGTTCAGCCCTTTCGTCCCTAGTTCGTCACATTGCTGACCACGGGTCACGTTCGACTGCTCCTTTCCGAGCCTGGTAGACAGGCCAACGTCGGCCGAAGGTGTACAGGGTGTCCGGAAATTGATTGCACACTGTCCATATTCACGTAGCTTGCACGTGCTCCCGCCAAACCGGTTAGGGAGGTTCGCGACCCCGCCCCCGGGCACCCCAGCGTGTCAGGTGATCACGTGACCCAGCAGGTGACCTGACCCCAGCGGCAGTGAGTGGCCACAGGTCGCTTTCCGAGAGGTAGTCTTCGCGCGCGGACCCCATATCGAGAATGGTGAGGGAACATACTTTGGCGACGCGCTACCGCGCGGTTGGAATGGTTGAAGCCGGGATGACGGTAGGTGATGTTGCCCGACAAGTGGATGTATCTCGCCGGACCCTTCATTACTGACTGGTTCTCGACCGCAGCGGTGCAGCACTGGAGAATCGCAAGGGCCGTGGGAGAAAAACTGTGCTGAGCAGAGTGGCCAAAATCGTGCTCGCTTAGGCCGTGCTGAAAAGACGCCAATCGACGCGGAAACTGGCCATAAAGCTGACTGAAAAGGGTCAAGCGGTGTCGAAGACCACTATTCACAACTACATGGTCAAGTGCCTGGGTCTCAAACCGCTCAATCTGCGCCGGCAGCCAAAACTGGCCGAAGCCCAGAAGCGGAAGCGTCTGGTATTTGCCCGGGAGCAGAAGAACTGGACTATTCAGGACTGGCGGCGCGTCTTGTTCAGCAATGAGCTATGTATGGCCTTGGCAATGAGTGTGTTCGAGCTCATGCACCCGCTGAATCGCCAGAACGAGCGCGTCTGGGCGCACAACAGTGCTGAAGTGCCTGCCATCGACATGGTGAAGCAGCCGCTGAAACTCATGGTCTGAGCCATGATGAGTCATTAGGGCCTGTCGGAGATCCACTTCGTCCCCTGCGGTCAGACCGTGACGGCCCAGTACTACGTGAAGGAGTTCTGAAGAAGTCTGCAGCGTCCGCAATAAGCAGAAGAGGCAGACGGGGGCGCCAACACAGGTCGAGCTGCTCCCGAAGATGTCCGAGGCGATCTTCCAGCAAGATGGTGCTTCAGCTCATCACGACGCCAGCACTCAACGGTGGTGCTGGGACAACCTCCCAGGGTTTTGGGACAAGGGTGTATGGCTGGGCAACAGCACTGACCCGTCTCCCATCGAGAACTTGCGGCTATCGTACAGAGCGAGCTCGACATGATGGAGCCGGCTACCACCGAGCAGGCGCATATCAGGAACCTCCAGAGAGCGTGGCTCAGCATTAGTGCAGAGACACTGTATAACCTGATGTGTGGCATGCCCGACCGTATGAGGGAGTGTGTGCGATTGGGTAGAGCGTATATCGGTAAATAAACCATGACCCATGCATGTTTTCTTTCCTTGTAAAGTGGACTAGAAGAGTGCGCAATCAATTTTCGGACACCCTGTACTACCAGCGGCCTCATACCCCCCCCCCCCCCCACACACACACACATCGAGACCCCTTCAGTTAGCGGGTCCCGGCTGCGGAGGCAGCGTCGCCTCCCCCACCGCCTCCCCGGCGGCTCGGTTGGCGTCCAGCCGAGGCATGGCTCCCTCCAGGATCTCCGTATAGTGGGCACCGAACACCGCTCGGTTGTGTGAGACGATACGCAGCAGCTGCCCGCCGACACGAGCCAGCTCAGCAGAGGTGGACGAGAGACCGGGAGGCACCTTCATCGGGGTGGCCGTGGTGGAGCCGATGATGGTCGACAGGAACTCGCGAACACGCCGTCCTGCCGGGGTGAGAAGGTGACACGCCGTCAGACACTTCAGTCTTAACCAGAGCTTTGCATTTTGCACTAATCTCGGTCAAGTGAAAAGCAAAATATTGGGATTGCCGATCAGTATTTCTTAGGGATGGTTGCAGTAATAACATCACGTCACTAAAATCACGTCGAAAAACGATACGAATTGACAACTTCAAAGGTAACGATTGTACGGAGGGGTGCCACCGGACGCCAATTTGTCGCAAATACCGGCAGCTGTCAGTGTTCGGAGGGTTCGGCCGGCCTCATCTGGTACAAACCGGTACAGGTCAGCGCGGTGCGCGGTGGTGGACAGTGGACACATTTGGAAGGTAGGGAGCGCGGGCAGAGGTTCGGTGACCGGTGGCGGGGAGCGGCGGGGTGCAGGGGCGCGCAGCTGGGGTACCGCGGAGCAGCCCAGGGGCAGGGATGCAGCACTGAGGAGGCAGGGGAGCGGCACGGGGGTCGGCGGATTTAGCGGGGAGCGGAGATGATGGAAGACTCGGCTAACGACGTGACACTGGGGCTTTCCAGACTGTCCCCCTTCACCCCCCCCCCCCTCCAGTTGGACAGCTGACCGAGCCATGTGTCGGTGAGGCACCGGAAGAGTGAGCCATCACTAGCCGACAGTAGCGAGCCGATAATCACGTGAAAACGCAAACCACTCGCACGCCACACACAGGCCACAGAGATGTCGGCGGAAACCAGCGATGACTAAGGGAGTCGGGGCCAGTGCTGGAAATGAGGCCGCTTTCTGGTCCCGGCGTTTTATTCTCCGGGCGGGTTAATCCCGTCCAGCGTTTAGCCTTTCGGGACCCACTCAGTCTCGTGGCTGTTTTCGCCGCTCGCCGCAGTCGAGATGCAAAGTTAATAGTCACACGAAGCTTATTTAGGGCCAGCCAAACCAGCCTAGTGTGGAGTTACTGTTAAATGTATGCATATAGCTGAAAGAAGAAGGTTTTGTAGAATCGATTTATTTCGAAGTCGTATATTCAGAGGTCCCAAATAAACTTCGTGTGACAATCAACTTTGTATCTCGAATGGGCCGAGCGGCAAAAATAACCGCGACTCTGAGAGGGTCCCGAAAGGCTAAGCGCTAGACGGGGCTAACCCACCCGGAGAATAAAACGCCGGGACCAGAAAGCGGCCTCATTTCCAGCACTGGTCGGGGCATTGGTGAATAAGGGACATGTTATGGAATCAGTTAGATGGTATCCCACCTGAAACTGCTCTGCTAGCCAATTAAGTTTATTGATACCCTTATTCAGTGCTCATTCGGTTCTACACATGTGTTGTGACAATGGTCCTATTACGGAGTGAGTATGATGTGCATGTTCTGATCTAAATCCTAACCACAGCTGGCGCCCACAACCTACTAACCTTTTGTCCACATTATGATGTCTAATGTTAGAATGTCTAATTGTCATCGATGAGGTTCCCAGTATCCAGCCTACGCCAAGGGGCGACAATTTCCTCAGCTGAATACAGACCACTTGCAGCCGCTACCGAACTCCTTAGACTCAGCCGATTGTTAAGTCTATGACCTGAATAACGCAGCCGATTAGCATAGCTACAAGGAAAGAATCGATCATCGGCAGCATGCTAATTAAGTAACAGAGCGAAGCGGGAAATGCCAGCACGGGGTGCAGCAAGCATGCAATGCATGTGAAGACACGAATATCCCCCTTTGGCCGTTTGGCGGATCCACGAAGGCGGTATCGGAACTGTATTCGAAGCTCTTCGGTCGTTCTTCAACGTTAGATCATAGATGCTAAACAGAAGTGTCAAAACAGATGGATAATTTAGCTTCCCTGTGCGTTAGTTCTTCAATCTGTATTTGTATATGCTTAACAATGTTATGGCCAACGTGATCGAGCGCAAAATATCTTGTAAGGCGCCTCTTTATCTATCTAAGTCATGTCTAAGTTTCGAAAAGCTTGCGCCAAGGGAAAGTATACGTTTATTGTGACTAATCAGGTCTGAACACTACTCGCACAGTGCGAAAGTCGCTACCTAACGCAAGAACTTAGAAGAAGCGTAGCAATAATGATCAAAACACCATGAAATGACCGGAACGTATCGAAAAAGACTGATACAACTCGTCTCCTTCTTCGTTCGCCGGTCAGATCAGTATGTACTCCCCGAGCACTGACCTATGACTCACGAGCCCGACCTGCCGCCCATCCCACCCCACCCTGTCCTATCCTAACCACCACCAGATTGCGTGGTGACGGCATCCGGCAAAGTCATCACGGAACACTGAGTCAGTCCCGACCACCGCACCACCCCAAACGACCACCGACCGACCACAGCTCGGAACAGACGCCCCCAACACTCATCACTGCGGGATTCTGATCAGATCATCACAGAAACTGATATGTATGTCTCATCCATCGAAACACTCAACACTCTGGTTTGGTAAAGACGCCACTATTCGAAACGTAATTCAGACATGAGATCACGAGATCATGAGGTCAGCAGAGGGAATACTGTACGGGTATTCGAATTGTACGGGTGCTGTCTGAAATGTGGTGAGCTTCCGCAAGGTTTTGATCTTCGCCATCCTCTGAGGCAATCTTGTCAAGTTATGGGGCTCATGTGCTCCTTTTCATTTCTCATGGATTTTTTTACCGACAGATCAGAATCCACAAGAAGTTTTCCTGGCAACTAACTCACGTGATGTTTGATTAACTAGCTTTGAAAACGAACGTGTTAGAAATAAACCAAGGGCCGAAATGCACTCATGCACTCATTATACAAAGGCACTGAAGTGAGAAATATCTTAAAGGTAATCCACACCTTTCCTGGGCGCAAAATGACCTCGCAGTTGGCGCGCCCCTAACCCCCCAACAAACAAACAATCCACACCTTTCCCGGCCATAGCGATTCTACTTACAATGAACGCATATTTTTCTTGTCACCGCATGAATCGGGATGCCCGAAGCCGTATACTGTCCACCGCCACAAAGCAGACCGCCCACAGAGGGCAAAAATAAAATATAAATACCGTCACACACCAACATCTACTGCCATTATAAATAACCCGTGACAAAGAAGTTAATCTCCCGGACTTGCAGACTTGTGAAACATGACTGAATATTTCAACATTGCTACTGAATCACAAGTGATTCGAGAAACTTCAATTTTTTAAACCCAGTATGTCGTGGAATTCCACGTCGCTACTTCTATTTATCTTTATACACCAAATATACCTCATAAAAAGTCAACGAAAGCGGCCGGAAACCAGGGCTTTGCGCCGCGTGCCGATACTACAGACTACTGCCATTAAATGGTTCATTTTCAATGGGAATGACTCGAGACCCACCAAATGGAATAGATGCTGTGCCTACATGAACGACTTTCTGTAATATCAAACAGACCTCCGCTTCTCGTAGTGGTTTGAACGTGAATCTCCACATACGGTGGCAGCTGGATGCTAAGGCTGGAGGTCAGGAAGACAGAGGATCTCAGCTAAACAGCCCTGTCATGTGGTGATATCTATGGATCGTACATTTATGTGTGTGATGACGGACCACACAGTTCCTGCCTAGCGTCCTCCCAGCGTTGATGTCACTAGAATATGATGGCCAGTTACGAAGGCAGACAGCCCGTACCACTGTCCCTGCTATTGCCCACTAATCAGAGCCCCAGTCTGTGGCTATTCTACCCGTTGTTATTCACTGATCAGACCCAGTAGTTCGTGGCTATTCTACCCGATAATACGCATTGATCAGGACCGTGGCTATTTTTCCAGACATTACGCACTGATCAGAGCCCGCCGCAGTCCGCCGATATTCTTTAAGTTATCGCTCACTGATGAGCGCCCGTAGTCCCTCACTATTCTCCCCGTTTATAACTCGATGAAGAGCGCCCGCAGCCCGTGGCTATTCGCTCCGATGCTACACTGAACAGACCCAGCAGTCCGCCATGGCTAGGTACCTATTCTCCCCGTTTATAACTCACTGATCAGTGCCCGCAGTCCGTGACCGGGGTCCCGCAGCTGCTCGATCATGTCGGCCATCTGTTTAAGCTGTTCATCCGTCGCCGCTGGAAGGCCCTGCGTCTGCAGACCGGCCCGCACCTCTGGCACACACTGCGCGGCCACGTTTGGCAGCAGTTCAGCCAGCTTCCTGCAGAGAGACACCGGGAGGGATACGGTCTTCAGTGATCCCGTAAGCATGGTACGTCAGAGAAATTAGAACATTTCATTTCAAAACTACGAGTCATTCATCAAGTCAAAACACGGCATCAAACTTCCAAAAAGGCAGTTAAATGCTTAAAACCCACTTGAGAGACCCTTTTACTACCCGAAAACCCCTTTCAAAGACACGTCTCCGTCGATCAGCGCAGGACGACTCACTCGGGAGAGTCGGCGTCGGCGAGGATGGCCATCAGTTTGTCTTTGAGCGTCTTGCGGAACTCTGTGACCGCCTGTAGGGGCTGTCCGCAGGAGCTGTAGGTGAGCAGCAGGGCGGCAGCGGCCGTCATCATCTGCTGCGCCTCCAGCCGCAGCTCGGTCAGACGGCGCCAGTCCATCGCCAGAGTCTGAGGAGTGGGGGACAGGGGGTCAGACTGAGCCTAGAGATGGACCTCGTCAGACTGAGCTTCCAGACGCAGCTCGGTCAGACGGCGCCAGTCCATCGCCAGAGTCTGAGGGGGAGAGGGGGTCAGACTGAGCCTCCAGACGCAGCTCGGTTAGGCGGCGCCAGTCCATTGCGAGAGTCTGAGGGGTGGAGAAGGTCCATTGCTAGAGTCTGAGGGAAGGGGACAGACTAGGTCAGATTAACAGGCCATCATCCGGGTCTTGGTCGTCTTGATCCGGGGGACGTCAGAGGCGTCTGGTCAATAGGTGCAGTTGGCCGTTTGAATCGGAGAAAATGCTGACCAGACCGGACCGCCAGCCTCTACGAAGGCAGTAGACATGTCACACTGACAGACCAACTTTCGCACCTCTCGAGTCCGGGGACGTAAAGACGACGGTCATGCCTTGTGCCTGTCAATGACTGGATTGCCTGTCATACCAGCACGATGCGTCTGTTTTCTGGGAAAACGGACGACATTAGCCTTAACCAGACGATCATCGGCCTTCGCAGGCGATCATCAGTCTAAGAAAACGAGCATCTGTTTTACACTTAACACTGAACAGACGTTCATCGGTCTTAAAGACGATAAGCTGTCCACGAGCATCGGTCTTCAACAGACTATCATCGGTCTGAAGATCCGGGACAACTGAGTGACACTACAATAACTAGCCTTGGCCAACTGACGCCATCAATATTACATAACCCGTCTTTCTCACATCTCACCGAGGACGTAAGGTCACCTTCAGAAGACGCCTTTCTCGGTATCGGCAGAGAAACTGCCCATAAACAACATCTGTCTCCGCCTACACCCCACATCCGCCCCTGTTAGACCAGCGAAGGGCAGCGGCTGCAGTAGCGTCAGAGCGGTGAGGTCAACAAGTCAACACTGCAGCTGCTAATTTCACAACATACAGCTGGGATAGCCACGCCTAAATAAGCCTTTCGATCACGCCAGATGCTTTCGCGACGTCACTAGAATTTCCGGAGGGACGGCAGCTGCATTATAAACAAAAACACTTTTCTTGAATATGAGTGATGCATACAAATTTGGTAAATATTTAGTCAAAAAAGTTCGAGGCGCTGGAAAGGCACACTGCAATGGCATTAAATGTCACGCCAAGAGGCAACCAAGAATGTAAAAGCACTAGAGGCCACGATACAGTTAGAATGAAGATTGACAACCAATATTACACCTAAGATGTGAGCAAACCATCGCCTCTGTTAACTCCGTGAGTGGAGAGTGCTCTCACCTCCGACACCTTCACAACTCTGTGGGCGGGGAGTGTTCTCACCTCCGTCACATTGGCTCTGTGAGATAATTCTCAGTTCTCACCTCTGGCACTTCTGTGCTGTCGTCCCAGTCGAGAAACTCGAGGTAGGCGGCGTTGACCGTGTCCCGTATACGCGTGGCCGGGTCGCCGTCATATACCACGTTCCGCTCCAGCCACTGGCGGGTCACCAGCAGTCCGTCTGAGGGGAGGGGGGGGGGGCAAGGGTCAGTTTGGAGGGGTCATAGAGGGAACAGAGTCACGAGGAATCAGCATGGGAGAGGTCACACAGAAAGTCGGCTAAATATCAATAATAAAAAACATTGTGAGTTTAAAGCACCGTTTCAGGCTCTTCCGATCGACACAAAAAATAACATGGAATTATCACAATACGGACAGGCTAACATACATCTTGACATATCTTCAGATGGACAAGTTAATTTTGGAAACGGACATATGATATTCACCTCAAACAACCGTCCTCAGTCCAACTACCAAGGGGAGCGTTGACCTCTGGAAGGTCACACCACCTCCCCTCCCGCCCGGCCCGTAACACCGGGTGACATCGGAGACGGGTGACGCATCATCTCGGCAGCATCTACTGCGTACCGCCTATGATGAACACGGATATGCGGCGCCACCGACCAGCTGTGGCCGGGAAACCCGACCGGAGTCCGACCAGACTCGCCACCAGTCATCCCGAGGGGATGGCCGCGACCGGACAGGAAAACGGGAGAGGTGATCGGCCGGTTCCGTCCGCGACCCACGCCCGGTGGCGCGGCAGACCGCAGGTGAATCACAGAGCCCGCGCTCGTACCAATCGGTGATCACGGATGGTGTAATGGGGTGGGGTTGGAGCGCCAGTTCCGTAATTCTTACACGACAAACTTTTGTGATTCACGACGACGTTTTTAGGTTTTATATCCGACATCTGTTTCTGAGGAAATGGGTGTCATTCCATACCGATTTAGTTACAACACCACAAAACAATGGTGAATGTTCAGCCCACAATCTGCATAATCAGGACATAGCCATCAAACCACCACCAGCCAACCGTGAGTCACCTTCTTGCATAACCTATATCATAGCCACAGCGTAAACATTGGTCTATTGACTAAACAATCCCGATTTAAAATATCCTCAGGTGGGCAGTTATCACAAAAAATGCCTATGAATTCGACGACACCGTATGATAATCCATTTTACAGAACGATTTGGAAGTAAATTTGCAATTCAAATACTAGGAAAGAAAGGAATACAGTTTGACTTCAAAAGGAGGTAAACTAAACGTCTGTCTGAAGGCGCAGTATCACTCTCTCGAATCTAAATGTTCGAATTGTAGTACGTATCCAGTATCCCGTTCTGGCTTTCATTCATCACGAAGATCATCACGACATCGTGTTTTTTATTTACTTTCTTTTTACGTTGTGTTCTATGATTTTCACGCTTCAGCTACTTTCCATCTGACATTTGATTGGATAAGCCATGGCACGGAGCTAATGCGAAATAAATAAATGGATAAAGGAATTATACCAAGGATTTCTGCAAAGTACTTTTCTGAATTTTTGATCGTACCGTCCGGTGTCTCCTGCCAATCTAGGTACAGCCCTCAGCAGACTGCGTGGTAGGTATTCTTTTTTCGACAAAACCGATAATAACTCAGAGGCTATGCTATCAGTCGGTCAGAACTCACTGCAAATGATGCGCCATGCTTCACTCATTCGATTAGGTAACGGGTGGTCAGTATGAAACTGGACAAAATTTGATGAAGCATAGCATCTCCAATTATAGACCGATTTTACTTATTTTGGGCAGGTGAATACTTCCAGTTATTCTATATTACCAGCTCAGATTTCAACTTTCTCCTATTTTCTAGAAGAAAACATTGCGCCGGTAAGTCAGCAAGCGTTCCGGGACCTGTTCGCGCAAGTTTGTGAAAATAACACAAATTACAAAAATGCTACCATTATGCGTCACATTACGCCACAGGGTGTAACCAGATCTTAAGAATATGTGATCATCGATAAATTCTGAGGACTTGCAGATGTTTTGCATGGTGGAAACGGCAAGATCACCAAGAAAATGCTCATTCAGCACCGGAAGAAACAAACCGGCGCCGTCACCGAACAGTTGGGGCTCTCCTTGTGATCTCTGGGAAGAAATTTTGGAATCTTCAAAACATATGACCAATTAATGTGTCAACAAGCAGGAATCAGGTACACAAATAGGATAAAGGTGACGGAGGCACAATTTCGTACGCAGAAAACCCGCCTGCGTTGTCTGTCACAGGGTCCAATGCAGGGTAGCAAAAACATGGAGGTGCATATGGACGAAGAATCTTACTTCACCTGCAGTGGCAGCCAAATGCCTTCCATTGCCGAATTTTACACCTCAGCTGGTGGAGACACTATTCCACATGTGGATCGCACCTTCGCTTTCGACCTGAGAGCAAGCATCCACCCGAGATGCCCGTCTAGCTTGCCATGAGTCCAAGGGGCTCACGCGTCCCGTAACTTGCCGAGCGCAGGCAATGTAAAGGGCGAACTGTGTTATGAAAAGTGTTTGAATGGCGTGTTGTTACCACTTATTGAGTCACAGAACACAGAGCATGATGTTCTGTCAGGTTCCGATCTTGCAACAGTCACAGTACGCGCGCTAGAACGCGAAACTTCTTGAGAAGGCTGGGGTGCCCGAAATAGCACGTGACATGAACCCACCATGGACCCCTCAGATTTAGCCCAATGAGGATCTGTGGGGGCTCATCGAACAGAAAGTGTATAAGGGAAGGTGACAGGTCAGCTGAGACGCACAATTGAAGCAGAGAATCCAGCAGGCCATCCGTCAAATTGACCCGGAGGTGCCGCGAAAGACAAAAGCGGGGCTGCCAGCGCGCGTGCGCCTGGAGGCTGACAGAGGTCCAGTTTCGCAGATCCATTAGGCCGAGCGTGATTAGAACAAAATAATGGCACGGTAACGCGATTTCCGTTGCTTTCGCTTGAAAACTTTCGACACAGTAACAATTCAAACTTTGTCCAGTTTCATACTGACCACCCGTTATATCACTAAACAAAGTATACACCTTGTGTGGCAACAAAATGCAAAAGTTTGTTTTGGGGGCAAATATATACCTTTGGATTTTGTTGTCGAACTAGAAGGAAAATGAATACGGTGATGATGCCAATCTAAGGTGCGGAGTCTCGCGTGTCTTCCTGTTACGATTTGCGAATGACCGATAGCATAGTATTCGCATTATTTTCGCTTTTGTCGAAAAAGGAATACCTACCACGCAGTTTGCAGAGGGCTGTACGTCTGACGGGATTGGTAGAATAGTGGCGCTGCATGAAGACGATATTTGACAAAAAGACAAAAAGACAACAATAATAAATACCAGTTAGTCTCGAGAACAGCCTAAAACCCGAGATGTTACATGTTACGAGATGTTGCAGGGGTCCCGAGATGTAACCGACCGACCAGCCGTCAACTACATCCTGAAAAAGACTGAATCTTTGACCTATACAGAACTGAATAAGAGCTGTGACTAATCCAGCCTCCAGGGCCACCCAAAACTACGACCGACAGACGGACATCCCGTTGTCACTGACCGTTGGTGGTACTGAGGTACTCGGCAAACTTTTTCTTCTCGTACTCGACGCTCTGGGCGATGATGTGTGGCCGCACCTGCTGGATGGCAAAGTTGGCCATGTCGATCCGCATCAGCTCCAGCGTCTGAACAAAGTGAGAATCAAAGGTCAGAGAACGGAAATCGTAACCACATGTGGAACACACCGTATTACTCACAACAATAAATTCGCGAGGCTCGAGCCAATCAATACTACCACAGTCCACAACCCTAAATCAGCCAATTCACAACCTTGCGAAGATCTAGCAAACCAACATTACAGCAATTCTAGGGCAGAAATAAGTGCTCAAGTTGTTTACGATTCTTTTCGTCCACAGTCTCTTTAATATACACGATTTAAAAGAAGAATAAGATCAATTAGCAAAGTACGGCGAATATACTGATGACGCCAGCGCAGACCGCCGCGTCGCTCAAGCGTATCGCCTCACCTCCATGATTCCTCTGAACACGTCGACTACAGTAGCGCGCTGGCCCAGCTCTCGAATAGCATCGTCCCGCACCGGCGCGCAGATCCGAGACATGATGGACAGCACGAAGCCAGAGTACTCGCTGAAATCTGGGGGATAGGAGTACAGGTTAGCGGCGCGCAGATCCGAGACATAATGGACAGCTCACGAAACCAGAGGACTCGCTCAAGTCTGCGGGTGAACGGCGGGGTAGGATTAGCGGGAGAGGGTTAAAACTGAAAACCGCCATGGGTTAAAAAGGGAGAAAAATGTCAGTTGAGGGTGTAACAACTCGAGAGGCTAAAATATTATCGAACTGAGGGCGATAAAGCAATCAAAATAAGGTAAACCGGATCTAATCCAGCTTTCAGATGAGGAAATGCCTCGGAAGGTGGCGCTGCTAACGCTCAGAGAGTAGCGGCGCCGGACCGGAACTGGACTCGCTTTCCCCTTCCACAACTAACCAAACAATCCGCAAATCTCGTCACTGTCCTTCATGAACACATCATACCGAGAAAGCCTTCAGTTGACTGTGGCGAGCCCAATCCCGAGACACACTATGTACTAATAATGCACTGACCGAGTGTGCCGGCCTCTGCCTGCTGCTTGATGACCGTCTCGTCCAGCTTGTCCTCCACCTCCTTCTTCAGTGACGTGTGCTGGGGAAGCAGCAGCGACAGCAGCGTCTGCAAGAAAACATACGGCAAACGCAGCCACGTTAGTGATTAAATCATAGCGTCGAGCGTTGATGGCACCGAAATCGAGGGTGAGTGGGACCGGCATCAGATGCATAACAGCTCACGTCATGCTGCCGCCTTATTTTGCTTTGTTTAGCGAATACAGAGGCTTGTGACTTGCCTTTATCACATTAGCATTTACCAAACGTACTATGACTACAGGTAAATGGATTACGCAGTTAACCGCGGATTACAAGACTCTTGTGACTGGACTCTTGAGCGGATTACAAGACTCCAGATTCCTGCGGCGTTATCGGTTACCATTCGTTCTCAATACAGAGGCTTGTGACTTGCCTTTATCACATTAGCATTTACCAAACGTACTATGACTACAGGTAAATGGATTACGCAGTTAACCGCGGATTACAAGACTCTTGTGACTGGACTCTTGAGCGGATTACAAGACTCCAGATTCCTGCGGCGTTATCGGTTACCATTCGTGCCGCTCGAGACGAGTGAAAACAGGGGGCACCCGGATTTGAACCGGGGACCTCTCGATCTGCAGTCGAATGCTCTACCACTGAGCTATACCCCCACTGATCTCCGTTCCTTACAAAAGCAGATCCGGCAGCTCACTCCCTGAACTGCATCGGGGCCGGCCCGACTCCCACACCATCACATTCCACACAGCCGGTTCGCCCACCTCCCCGCCTGACGCACGGTTAACACGCCTGACAAACCGGGCGGCCTTGCACGGACTGGCGCACCAAACCGGGGAGGGATGCACGGCTGCCGGGCCCGTACCGGCGACCGCGGACGGGGATGGGCTATTGCGTATTGGAACGAAAGAAAATATCTCCCTCGAAGACAGCTGGCCAGTGAACATCACACCTAGCTATAAAGGACATGGCAAATAGTGACCTAACATGGAGCCCAGTCCACATCAGCCATAGCGATGGGTGCCAGAATTAAATGGACGACGGCCGTCGGCGGTCGGGGTCCAGATCGGGAGTCCGCACTATTCAATTTCTTTGTTGTCGGCACCAGAGTTTTCTAGTCAACACCTCCCATTGAACACTGGACGGTCTGACGTGTCTGGTGTTATCCGTTTGGATTCGACAAGACGACAGTCACACTCACGACTCTGCAGTTGAAATGCAACTCATCATTGACCGGGATAGCCAGGACGGCGGTAAGCTGACCTCTGGGCTCGTTCACTAGACTTTCACTAACCTGTTTGACCTCAGCGACCGACTTGTCTGACCTTGGCGGTCAGCATGTAACTGACCTGTTTGATCTCGGCGGTTGACCTCTGACCTGACCTATCTGACCTTGGCAGCTGACCTGTTTGACCTCTGCCAGCCGACCTAGCACTAACCTGTCAGTCCTCAGTGGCTGACCTGTCTGAAAGACCTATGACTGACTCGTGTGACCTCCCTCTGCCGGCTGACTTATCACTGACCTGTTTGACCTCAGTCATCAGACTGAGCGCCTGTGAGAAGTCGGGCGGGTCAGACTCGAGCTGCTGCTTCAGGATTTCCCAGAACGCTTTGTGAGTCATCTCCTTCACTCGTCCCAACAAACTGAAAAACGAACGAACGCAGACTGAGCACCTGTTAGGCTGAATTATGTTTTATGCGCTATCCTCGACACATAAGCAATAAGCATTACTCATTTGCATCACGGTAAGAAAACAATGTAAAATTTGAAATAATGCACATGGAAAGCAAGTACAACATTGAGCACTGAGGTACGCGGCATGCGTATGATGACGATCAGTGTTTCCGGTGCCGCAGCAAATAGCATTACATTTTATTTTTAATGCGGCAAAACGCAGGTAGAAGACCACGCTTTCGCTGCTCTGCGAAACGAAATCGTTACACAATCTCGTTAATCCACGACATGTTGAGAGGCTGATACAGTCATTGCCTGTGTTTGAAAGGCTAGTCGGAAAATGTTCATCGTTCATCGCAGTCACGGTGTGCGGCATTATCGTTCCCGTCAACGGTGTAGATGGCGCTGTGCTCGACGGCACCACATTTGCTCGCCCCTTTCGACACGAGAGGTTCATCCATGACTGCAGTCTGCTGCGTTCATTTCAAAATGCTTTCATGAGGTTTTCATTACTTTCATATTAGGCAAGCTATTTGCAAATTAATCATAATTACACCATTGAAGTAGAAATCACCGATATTCATATCAACTACGATAAAACCCACGGGACAGCGCACCCGGTTCCGGGACCAGAAACTAACCTGTTATCAGGTGCCTTGTACTTCTCCAGCTTGAAATCGTGATCGACGGCGATTTCGTGCGCCAGCGCCATGTTGCTGACGCCATTGGCGGCTCGCATCACCTCCTCGAGGGAGACAAAGCGGGGCGGCGAGGCGGCCACGCCCGGCAGGAGGAACCCGGCCGGCGAGGTGGATCGCGCCCGGCCCGCGCCGCTGCCGCTGCCCTGGCTCGTAGTCCGCTGCCTGAGGGATGCGAGACACAGATGGGTTAGGAGTGGGCTTACCCAGCTGATGAGGGAAGCAAAACATGTGAGGCGCAGCAACTTTTTAGGGAATAGAACCAGGAAAAGAAAGCAACATATGCAGTTAGGGCAGCTATGATTAAAAAAGGACAACTCTGATAGTTTATTGAGTAGATTCACAGCAATTTATGAGACCACTTGAAACCTTAAAGGAAAGCTTGCTAGCTGCTGCAGTGTACATGTTGGCATGAAATATACATTACACATGAAATATTTCCAGCAAAAATAACAAACAACCTGATCAATGCCAGGAAAAACAATAAAATATATCTATTGGTTCATTGGGATATTATGTGCCTCCTTTATTTACTGTTAAACATACCTTTTTGTAGTATCTTGAGTCTGATCCATTGACTCTGATGGTGGCTTGTCTTCTCCACTGGATGCCATTGCTTGTAAACTAGGAAGAAAATGGAAATATTGATGAACTTACCGAGCATAGTCAGAACATACCTAGCATCTAGTTAAAAACACACACACACAAAGGCACACCAACATAAAAGTCTAATGGCACTTTACCTGCCCCCTGTAATAATTAGATTGATCTTAGCAAAATAAAACTTCTAGATCTAGTAGCCTTATTCCAAATTCTTCTCACATAAATTCAAGGAACCAAATAATAAGTTATTATTAAAGGGGCAGGGGAGGCACTAAGGGTGTGTTGATAGGATTGGAATCTGTCTGATTCAGCTTGTTGTACCAAATGTGTCATTTCTTAAGTTGCCAAATCAAATGTTTAATGAAGAGTTACATCACTCAATAGTAAAGGTAACATCATGAGCGATCCTTCCCCAGACTTAGACAGCAAAACATGGCAATCTCAATAAGATCATCTTGATGAGAACACATTCAGCCAGTGAGTGGTTTGTGCATGTGACATGGTAAGGATAAAAGACTGATCACAGCATCATGCAGATTTTGGGACGGGTGGAGCAGTCAGCAGTGCAGTGCCACTCCCAATATGGTACCATGATTAACTGCTGTACAGGTGCAGCATCATTGTCCAAAATGATATATGGGAGACTTGGTATTAGTATATGCCAGAGAACAATGGATCTTAACCCTGCACTGCAGTTGTTATGGTTCACGTCAAAAGTGCAATATGCATATTTTACGGTAAAATTAAAGCTTGATTGGTGTAGATTTCCAGCGAGGTTGGTGTCAGATGGTGCAGATTAATAGCCCTAAAGGCTCTTGCTGCATTTTGCAGTCTGGGTGTCCTAGTCCCTTTTCTCCACATTGATTTTCATAGAAGCAGCATTTAGAGTTAATTCCTTTCCTGGTCCACTAAAAATATTGAACACATTTTAACAATACAGAAGGTGGGAAAATTCAAAATATTACGACGAACCTTAAGAGTTTGAATCGTGACGGACAGAACTAGAACAGCTTGAGCTTCGATATCAATATCAACATCGGTCTGGATTTGGATTCAGATTATCCCACGGTGACGGCACCAACTTGAACTTAGATTATAGAAGACTGATGTATAGGGCCTTGGACTGATGGACTACCCGGACATGAATGACATGAATTACGTTAACAGCTCACCTATCGTGGTACTGCTACCGCTGAGAAGAGAACTAGAACATTTATTATCAGCAACCAACTCTCAAATTTCCGCCCAGAGAATTCGCGAAGCGTCCGCCGCCCCCACAACAAAAACCGCGGCCCCCGCCGAAGTTAGTTGGTAGCACTGCTGCTCCACGGCGTACATTTCCTACCAGCCCATAGGGTTTACATGTTAAATGGCCTGTTTTCGGCCAGCGATATCTCGGTCAACCTTTAAAGGAATCAATGGTTCTTAGTCTCAAATGATAGATCGATGAATTTTCTTTCGACAATTCCTCTACCATTTTTCACGAAACCCAGCCGATCTTCTACGGCGTACAGGGTAAAGATTTCTCTGCACGCCAGCACCCGCAATCCGCCTCTCCGATCGTCAGTTCGCGGTCCTCGGTAGCGCAGTCGGTAGCGAATCGGGCTACAGATCCGAGGGTCGTGAGTTCAAATCCTGGGAGCGCAGCGTGATTTTGGCTAGAATTAAATGATGTAGATTCTTGAATGTTTGCATAATCAATTATTAATAGCTAATTGAATGTATCTGCCCACTAATCGGCCCTTTAAACCTGTTATTTAAGAAATTTAAGAAATGATTGTCACGTGCGCGTCACGACTGCCAACCATAAGCGCTACCATATTCTAGATTGAACTAACTTTTTGCTAGTCCCGACCACATATAGTAGGTTTTCTAGTAGTTATACTAGAAATTCCTACCAAAGTTCGTCCTACCCTTCACTCAATATACCCTGCAAAAACCGCGTGCGCCACTCATCGTCAGTCTTGCGCCATTCCAGCCTCATAGTGAAATAAGTGTGTTCACGAGCAATTAAGCGCAGTTGCTAGTTCACTCAATATACCCTGGTTGCTAGCTGTTTGAAGCGCGAATCATTTTTCCTACCAGTACCGGCACCGCTCAGCCCCGTAGCCGTGTATTACCCAGTCTCTCTCCCTTCTGTCCTAAACCACCTAAATTCGACTCCGCTCCTATTATGAAATCTGGCTCCGTAGTCCGTACCTGGCAAAAATGCTAAGGGCAGTGAAAGTGGGCATCACACCATAGTATTCTAGCATAGTGGACGCCAGTTTGAGTTGATAGATCCAGAAGTTCCCGGAATCCCGAAAGCCGAATTGTTACCCCCCCCCCCCCGTCCATCCCACTAACTTTCAAGGAAAAACCCCAATTCCAGTGGAAGCACCTACATGACCGTGCAGTTTTCGCATCCAAGGAGCTAACACAGCATAGACATCCCTTGTCGATACATGCCCGCGACACGCCGCGGCATTGTATTTGTATAAGCCTTTCGCTTCGCAATCCCATCCCGCGATTAAAACGCATTATAAGAAACTGTATTTATTTAAATGAACTGATGAACAATGGCTGGTGATGCTCTTGCGACCATTGATGAAAAGTGATGCGATGATGAAACTACAAAGACAACACCCTCCCGCGCCCCTCAGCTCCTCAGACCTCGCGCAACAACCTGCAAGCAACGCGTCACTCCCTATAAAATAAATACCCCGCGGGGCGTGAGGTGAGACAGCAGGTTTCTTGTCTTAACCAGCGGCCGCACCGCGGTCGTCAACATCTTAGCGTATTTCTATCTGACGCGCCGTCAGCAGCACCGCGACGAGCACGCGGTCTCGGACCAGTCTTCTTAGAAGTCACGACAGCCGCGGTCACAACACGTCAGAACACGGGCCCGAACAGCCGCGTTTGTACATTCTCGAATCAGTCAGTCTGAGGGGCAGGGCTCACTCATCATCCTCATCTTCGTCGTCATCATCGTCGAACTCGTTGGCTGGTGCCGCCAGGGCAACGCCGTTCTTGTACGCCTCCATCTCCTGAAATCGAACAACAAGGTTACAACGAATTTCAGAGTGACAATATAAACGGAGCTAAAAAACAATACGTGACTTCGCTCAAAGGCCGAGACCCGATTATATAGACTGCGTCGTGATCGAACTTTTTGCGAAATTACATCAAACATCATTAAGGAACGAGGATCCATTGCAAGTGATGTGATGTACTGTGATGCGAGTGATGTACTGACCCTGCTGTAGCGCTCCTTGTCCTTCTCGGCCATGGCGACGTACTTCTTCTTGGCAGCCTCGTCCACCTCGCCCCACCGGCGACCCAGCTCCTTGGCGATATCGCCCACCGTGAAGCCCGGGTTGGCTTCGCGGATACCCTGACGCTCGTCGTTGCAGAACCAGAAGAACGCTGACAGCGACCGCTTCGGGGCGTTGGGGTCCTTCTTGCGGCGGCCGCTCTTGGTCTTGGCGCCCGGCGGGGGCACGTAGTGCTTCATCTCGGACTCGAAGCGGGCCTTGTCACGGTCGGCCATCTCCACGAAGCGTTTCTTCTCCTTATCGTTCATCACCTGGAGATGGGGAGCATCGTTTGAATTTTGATAACGCATGCTCGATCGATGGTATCGTCAAGAGCACGCCAGTGTCGCTTGTGCCGCTACGCTTATGTGCCCGTGGCACTGTGGCATCACAATATTTGTAAATGGTAAGAACCCGCCACTCCAAACCAGTTATGTCTCAGGGTTAGGGTTGACAGCATTATGCCACCGTACAAAAACTTATCGTCAGACCATGCTGACCCAATACCCATAGGGAGATACGCCTATACATTCACGAAATCAAGGAAACAAACAGGGTCCACCTACCTTCCACCTGTCGGAACACTTTTTCGAGAACGCAGCAAAGGCGATGGCCTCATCAGGGTGCTTCTTACGATGCTCCTCCCGGCAGGTCTGCACGAAGTACGCGTAGGACGACATGCGTCCACGCGGCTTGTCGTCTTTAACACGAGGCATCCTGGTAGTCTACGGGTCTCTCTTGAGGAAACCTGAGAAAGGGACAGTTCGTGTTACCTACCTAAATGGCTTCCGAAGTCATCGAACATGCTCTAGATTTTTTTCCCTAAATTTCAAGAAGGCGCACTAAGCCAAACGCATCCAATTATGAAATCAGACGACCTGAAAATTACGCAACGTTCCGCAATTTCATTTCTTCAAATTTTGTCTGGGGGAGGGGAGAACATGACCATTGACCAGGGCACCAGGGCCCAGTGTCCATCTTAAGCTAAACTCTCTAAAAACAGCTAAGTGCTAGTGACCACCGGCCACCGCTGAATCACAGGTGACGCCGACACGGCAAACTTGGTTTATCGAGAGGCGCTTTATTTCATCTCTGGCGTACCAGCTCAGCGGCCGCCGGCCGGCCGACTTGGAATGCGGCGACCCCCTCCCCGCCCGTCGGCCGCCGCACCGGCAGGGACCTGACAGGCGGCGCCAACCAGCCGGCCGCCGCCGCCCGCGGCTGGCTTGTGGCAGCTGGGAACCGAGGCGGTCGGCCGACCGGCCGGCCGGCTTCCCGCCATCCTCGGACCACACACGGACAAAGCGACACCGCCTCGAACGGGAAACTTTGCAACCATGCTGATGATGCTATGATCTAGGAACCTTGCGGCTTGCCGTCATTATTGTGCCCTCGAAAGAAAACCATACATTTCTGGCTATAACCATGATAGATCCGTCAACCTGGTCACAGACTTTCAGCATCATTTTCCAGCATTAAAAAAGCCTAGGCTTTTACACACCGCATACTCTTCAGAAACAGTCAATACTACAAAATGAGCAATTTTCGGAGTTTGCCGTTCACTGAAACACGCAAAATTTATCCTCAGAAATAACTACTCGTATCCAATGCGGTGAATGCATTGGCAGCGGCTCCGGCAGCCGTGATCGGCATTGGACGGGGCCCGCGGGATCGCTCAGACACTAGGCTCGGCCGACAGCGTCGTGGGAAAACTCATCTATTGGATATTTAACAAGGTTAAATATGCATAAATTAATATAAAACGAAAAGAAAAATTATCGCTTTCGCATTTGAGACACTTATCACATCCATTCAACCACCTGGCAACACGTTAACGTTCTTCAAAAACAGCCTCCCGGCACGCAATGCCTTCACTATGGCAGCCATACTAAAGCAATGGCGGCCGTCCGACAGAAAAACCTCTCGAATCAAAGGCGAAATAAAGACCCTTTCAGCTATCAACAAAACTTAACAAGGGTATAAACTGAAAGATGAGATTCTATATTTTCTTATGCTTAAAAAACCTCAACACACGACTCACAAAGTATCGACTTACCAAAGCCGAAATTCAACGCAATTTTACAACGGAGACCCTATGGAGCCTTGCACAGCCAGCGACAGAGAGAAAGCCGACGGTGCATAGCGAGGATATGGGCGAATTCTCGTCGTCTGATTGGTCAATCCTCGAACCAGCCGCCGTTCTCCACCAATCAAGACGAAGGTCTACTTCTATTACAAATATAGTGACAAGAAAAGTTAGAATTTGCGTGAGTTCCACTTACGATAAAAGATGAAGAAAGCAAAAAACAGCCCTATTGGAAATATGTAGCCTTTTTGACGTGTGATCGAATGTTTTATTGATTGGTGGTGTAAATATCTTGAAGTTTTTCCTTCATGGAAGAAAAGAAGATAATTTTATTTTAAAAATTGTCATTTTTTTCGATGAACCAATAATGAAGAACAAACATTCAGGAATAAAATATTCTTCAAGTAACACATATGCAGTAGAAATAACTTGAAATGACCTAATTTTCAATTTGGCCGTAATAAATTTGGTAGTAATTTCAGCGTTTACGATTTTACCGCACATGTTTCACTTCCTGCGCACCGGAGACACAGTGAGGTATAGACCGAAAATTCGGTGATTTCCGTAATTTCCACGGTGTTATTTGAGGTGGGTTGTTCGCCACAAATTTGTCAGGTGCATTGCTTCAGCTGCTTGAGCCTGAAGGCTATGCCAAGGCCATAGGACTCTAATCCCAACCCACCAGGCAAAAAGAATCGCCTAGGGTATTTGCGCTTAGGTAAGGTACCTATTTTATTCGGAATTATTTGCAAAACACGGCTGAGTAGGTAGGTAACGGTCAGTGGTACTGATATTACATTGAAAGAAATGATAATTGTGAAATATGGAAATTTTCCATCCCGGACTGTGAAGTATGTCAATCATGACAAGATTTTGTTGGTGCTGTGGACTCCACCTTCTGCCTTGGCGGCGGCCTGCATGCCAGACTGAAAAAATACATGTTATGTCTAATATGTCTGGCGTAGTGGCGGGATTGGGCCGAAAATTTCAGAGCACGTCAGGCCTAACTTTGCATGCGCAGAATTCAGCGCATGGCGGCTGCTTAATTTTTTGGCGCAGGGCGGCCAAGGAATTTTTTGGCGAAAGATGGTCGCTGAAGCTAGATGGCATGCCGGTCAATCTAGCAGCAGATTCGCCCTGCCCGCGGTTCTAGAGAGGTTTCGGGACGCGATGTCCCCGCCCCCTAGACTGGAAAAAATACACGTTATGCCGAATATGTCCGGCGTACCTAGTGGCGGGATTGTGCCGAAAATTTCAGCGCACGTCCGGAGTAACTTCGCATGCGCCAAATTCAGCCATGGCGGCGGACGAATTTTTCGGCGCAGGGCGGTCGCATATTTTCTTTTGGCGAAAGACGGTCACCGAATTTATGCGGCACGCTGGTCAATCTAGCAGCAGATTCGTCCCGCGGGCGGCACTGGAGAGGTTGCGGGACGAGACGTCCCCGCCCCGGTCGTCGCGTGCTCGAACTGGCGAGCCGCCCTGAGTCTACTCAGCGGAGGAACGGCCGCCCAGGTGAGGCCTCAACCTTCGGCGTAGAGATAGGCATGGAAAACCTTGTTGAACGTCGCCAGGCGTCGTTAAGCAATAGCAGTGGGTTCCTGCCCACTGCAGTATCGAGGGGAATGAGAGCGCGGACGACAAAAAGGCACCTAATTTTTGGCGCAAATCACGCATAAATTTCGGCGCAAAATCGCATGCGCCGAAGTTCGGCGCAAGCGGGTCTCACGGGCGTCCGGCGTAGTGTATGGATGTTTTCCAGTATGGCCCGCCCGGGGTGTACTGGGAGTGGGTTCCTGCCCACTGGCCAGTGGCCACTGCAGTATCCAGGGGAACGAGAGCGCAGACGATCTGGCAAAACAAGCGGCCACCCTGAACTCAAATGCCTGCTCGCTGACCAGGGCGGTTCATTGTGCGGCCTTGCATCAATGGCGCGACAACTGGTCCCAGTCACTACCTATTCAAGCCACTCCTCAGGAGCACGCCGCCGCTCCCTATCCCCAGAGAAGACTGAGGATGCCGTTTCAATGCACCAGATGAGGGCGGGCCACTAGGGCCGCTTGCTTTAGTACGTGCACCGAATCGGCTGTCTCCATTCAGCGGTGTGCCAGCAGTGCCCAGACAAGCGGTGCCCCATGGCGCTCCACGCTGTGTGCTGAGAAGAGGCTGATGTGCTGGAGCACGTGCTGCTCTGCTGCCCGGTCCCTGCTGGTTCCCGCCACCCTCGACCACACCGCTCCGCCGATCTCTGTGGACCGGGAACTTCCAGCTCCGGCTCACGGCATGACGTGACATTGCCCTCAGCGTATTGAGGTATTGGGCTTCCGTGGAAATATAAAACTTACTGGGACGCTCAAACATGGGAGAGCATCCAAAGCTCCGAAACACTCTGGTTGATATAGCCTTGATCGGTAGATGTGCACACGTGCTTTATATAAAAGTGGCTTGATTTTGGCACAAATAGGCACCCGATTTTCAGCGCAAATCATACAAAATTTCAGTGCAAAATCGCTTGCGCCGATTTTGACGCAAGAGGTTCTCACGGGCATCTGGCGTAGTGTGTGGATGTTTCCCAGTCTGGTCTGGCCTGCGCGCTGTGCTGCAAAGTGATACCCATTATACCGAGGTTCTTACAGATGTTGTGTGTCATATAATTTGCGTGGAGCAATGCGGCCAGCAGGCCCTTACAGGTACTGTTCAGCATTGCTGTGCTGGTGCAACCTTTTCTGGAAAAAAAAATATGCATGAGATGCAGACATGGTCTGCCATGAAAGAATTGACCTTTAATTGCAGTTTTGTATAAAAATCATGATTGCAGATGTGGCAACCATCTACCAAATCTTGCTTGTTGCTGAATTGTACCAAGTTCTAGCCTGGTTGATGCAGGCTGGTGCAGTCACACTAGCTGGTCCCAAGGCCCTAGTACATATATACCGCTGGTCCGTTGTGTCAACCCTGTTGGCTGTTGCTATTTTTTGCATTCTTGATTCTTGCCTGGTAGGGTTTAGTGTTCCCAGACCAGGACTGTAGAGTCGATGGATTTTAGGGTGACTCCGACTCCGACTCTGGCTTTAAAAATCGACTCCGACTCCGGACGGTTCTATTAAAATCCATATCATGATTGTGAAGTTCATATTGCAGATGTTTTATCTTGCCTGAAACGATCACTTGTGCATTCCAAGGCTTTGCGTGGCAAATATGCATTAAAAATAACATGCAGAATTTAAAAGCAGGGTCTGGGGAATTCACTGTCTTCTGCTTCTTTCGCAAAAAAAAAGACTTTTCCTGCAAAATATAATTTCGAGCGCAGTATCGTCAATCAAACCTGGTGCAGTGCATGACTTTGAGCCATACAGCGTTAACTCTGACTCCGGAGTCGGAGTCAGTAAGATTTTGAATACTCCGACTCCGACTCCGGGCAGAACTGTCGACTCCGACTCCGACTTTGCAGCCCTGTCCCAGACTGCAAAATATGACAGGTTTCGATGAGATATCGGGTGTTCACACTGCACATAGCCTCCGCTAGGCTTCCTCAAGAGTGCATTACAAATCTCAGGCGTTCAAGGCATGTTCCAGGCGCGCACTCGCAGACGTGCATTAACGAATCAGAGCGTATATGCCTGGTCCTGGAGAGATCTCAATTCTCACTCGAAGCTTGCTAACGAAACAAACGTGAAATGCGCGGACAGATGTTTGCGGAAGTGTTTACCAAGCCTTTCAGCCTGCTGTCTGAGGGATAGGGAGAGGAAAGGGAACCCATTATCAGGGATCTAATGATGTTTTGAATGATGGTTTTAGGAATTTGACTTGTGTTGCCATCGATCGTGAATAAAACTCAATCATGTCTGATCATTTACAAACATCTAATGATGTGTTGATCTCATATCTAACTCATTGCAGTATTACTGGAATTAGGCATGATTCTCATCTGCAATGCCTACGCCTAGCCTAGTGGCCTAGTGATAGTGGTTGTTTAAAAGAATAGGTACTCTGCTGCTAAGTGCTTACTGCTTAGTGCTTACTCATTGCTAACCTGTCTGGTTTTCCTTTCAACAGGTTCACTATTAAGGGTTATATGAGAAAAGGACGGCCCTAGAAGTAGACACCATGTCAGTGCTAGAACTAAAGGTAAGATGATCAGTGACAATTGGGAGACTTTTTGGATGGTGCAAAATTAGTGAGTTTGAAGAACCACTGTCTCTGGTTTCTGTAGTAAAATGTGTCGAGCCTTATGGTAAAACCTATTTTGTTTTGCTGAAAAGTTTTGTATTGAGAATATACATTGACATTTTCCTTTTTTAGTCCCAGCAACTTGTGTTGCTTGTCTCACTCAGTTATTTTTAGCTTAGAAACTCAGTGTTCTGTCTGTAAGTGATACTGTTCATGCCCTGATATATAGATTTGTGTCTTTAGTAATGCTAAACACTGAGTCTAGATGCACTGGGTCTATCAATGCACAGCAAGTATCACAGACCCCAAACCTTTTTTCAGGATGACAAGTCATTGAATACTGAAGCTACTGTAACAGCTCAGGAGTTTGTAAAGAAGTTCTATGAAGTTCTTGACAAGCGACGACATGTAAGTTTTTTCATTGTGTCCTGATCTAAAGTTAATCGGTTTGCAATAGAATTTTTGTGTGATTCTATAAATTTATCTGTGAAATCGTTTTAAATGTCATGAACGTCTATGCTCTATCCGTTGTGCAGTGTGCAGTCCAAACACCCTAAAACCAAAATCATCCCTTGCAACGAAAACTGATCACTGACACACTGACCAGCTGCTGGATACACCATGCTCCCCAATTCTACCATCTACTCCTGACTGCGTCTCGCCAGACACTCTCCAAGTTATACCTGGACACGGGTACGCTGGTGTGGAACGGTAACAGCGTGACCGGGGCGGACGCCATACAGGCCTTTCTGGAGACGCTGCCCACCTCCGAACACACGGTCATCTGTGTGGACGCCCAGGCTGTGTCAAGTGAGTGTGACGGTGGACAGGGGAATATAGTGGCAGAGGAGTGGCCGCAGTTTATGGAGCAATTAAAGGAATGGCGATGGAGATGTGGTTGGTTAGAGGCTATTGCGTTGAGGTGATGAATTGTCGGATTGGCATTTATGTGCGTGAGGTGTATTGTTCACATGTTTTAGCCGCTATTTTTATGGCGTAGGGTAAGGTGCCTGATTAGCGACCCACTTAATTTGAACCGTCATTGCTCACGCTCTGTGGTGCCACTGTGTTACTGGCTTGATTTTCGGAGAGATCGTTCATTTTTCTATAGAAATATAGTCATTTTCTGCCCCAATATTCACTGACTTATTTGTAGTGAGCATTTTGGCAAACCATTGCAAAAAACGCTAATAGGGAACTCTTCCCGATTAGCGACCGGGGAGGGTCGCTAATAAGTCTATGGGTTTCCCCATATTAAAAATGGCAAAACATGCGACGCCTGAAAAGATGAAATATGATCTCAAAATGGTAACCTATACGCAAAGCACTCAATCGCTCGAACAGGAACGTTTATTCAACACATTTACGTAAGTAAAAACTGATCACGTGATGCACCGAAGGCGAAAAGAAGGCGGAAACTCTAATTTTGCGAGCTATCTTGTATGATTTTCGAGGTCCGCGCTGAATTCGGTACCCCTGCAGTCGGTGACGACATTTAGCATCCCCTGCCACACATTGCAAGCTTCAGCAACACCTCATTCTCATTTCTCTCTTTTCCCCTTTCTTTCCCTTCTTTAGCTATTTGCGACCATGTCAGGCGCAAATAGGAAATATGAGTTGCGACACATTTTTAACCGCCATGCTGTGCACAGTTGAGCGATTCACTATGGGAAAACGGCAATCAATTAAAAAAGGAATGTCAATTCAGAATAAAAAAGGTGCATCATCCTAATGCGCATCGCTTTTCATCAGAGAGGGCCCAAACACACACATTTTGGATAAGAAATTCGTCATTTTTATTTAAACTCACCTGAAACGTCCCACCAGAAACATCGACAACCGGAAAATAATTTAATTTGATAACCAAAGTATGGCTGACCTTTTGACGATGTTTTTACCCCGTTTTCTCCTGCCAGTTTTTCTGTAGGGAGGTAGGTGGCAAATCGGAAAGGGTCGCTAATTAGGCACCTTAGCCTAATTTGGTAGCATTTCCAGCAAATCGTCAGCCTTTCTCTCTGACGATTGTTGTACGATGACTTTTCTATCATTAGTCCGTCTGTCTGCTCAGCCACCAATGGTACGGCAACTGTTCCTCGTCCGTCAGTCTGACTCACGCGTCAGTGTTTCTGCCGTATATGGTTGGTGTTTGTTCTCTCGTCACTAAGCCTGACTCACTATCTTTCCCGGCCGGCCAGGCGCGGCGGTGGACGCCCAGACCACGGTGCTGATCGTCGTCTCGGGCCAGGTGCGGCTGAAGAACACCACACGCAGCTTCCAGCAGCACTTCATGCTGACCGCGCAGGAGCGCAAGTGGAAGGTGGTCACCGACTGCTTCCGCTTCCAGGAGCTGGTCAGCTGAGCGGCATCGCTGGATCATTTTTCATGCGTGACCCCTCGTGGAAAACGAGGAACGGAAAACGTTTGCATAGTGATTGGGACCAAAGCACCGTTGTCTGAGATGAAGATGACGCGACCTTCTCACGGGTGAACCCTTTCGTCAATGCGGTGCCTTCAAGGTTCTGTGAAGAATGCTTGTCGCCCGTAGATTGGGCTCACCCTGGCCGACACTTGTCGAGAATCTTGGTCCCACCTTCCACTGTCTGCAGTGCTGCCGTCTGGTCGGCGTTCCCGCACCACAGAGCCATCTGACGGAAGGAAGGGACAAATACTACCCCAGGGAGGCGCGAGTATCGACCGGATCTCAACGACGATATTGACGGTAGCCTTGTTCGTCATTTGATCTGGTTCATCTGCGCTGGTACCGTCATGAGAATTGAACACTCTGTGTCTTATGAACAAGGTTCTGCTGCGACTTATGCCATTTTCGGCCGCTGTCATGTGTGCTGATAGGCGTACGGCTGTCTTATTAACCGTTGTGATGCATGAACCGCTCACTGTGTTCTGTGAGCTGTGATGTCACGAGTTAAGCTCCTCGTTGCTGAGCGGTTTCAGTGTCTGCTTGTCATACATCCATCGCTTCAGCGCTGGCATTTGTGAACCGTCTGAGTATGTTCGGTGATGAAAACGGTACGTGAACTCATAACAGAACGGGATGTGGAAGATGCATCGGCCGCGCTCACGGCTGCAAGCGCACAATGCGACTGGTGGGGCGATTTACATGGTCCTCCGTGTCCTTGCTGAGTCACGCAACGTTATTTCAGGCCTAAATCCGTTAACCGGAAACGACAGAAAATAAACATTTGAGTACAGTGCCAGTGATCGCATTGTGAAGTGTATCGTACATTCATGGTTTTGACCAAAAAGGTCGCTTCCGTTTTTCTCCGTCGCGAAATAGATTTCGACGGCTTTGTATTATACTATTTTTTTATATATTAGATGGACGTGGATTGTAACAAACTTTTAATCCGGCTATTTTGAAAACGGGCATAATTACATGCACTAGATAAGTGTCGTAGGTAACGGTAACCGTAAATAGGTAAACGATTACCTACGACACCTATTATAACGGGCATCGCACCATCATCCCGAGATTTCTCTCACTCACCGTAGATATACCATAATCGAGCGGAAGTGAGCTCGAAGCGTGCGTTTACAGCACAGGCAGTCCCGTCTACCAATTCGGCTGCATTGATCGACGAAGTAGCCAGGCATCGGCACCAAACATGTGACACAGCTGAGGCGGAAATTGCAAACCGTTTATGCTCAGAATCTCTGGCCTTTAACATCAAACGCTGTGGCATCGGCCGGTTTGATGGCCGGGCATGGTTGGCTTCATCCGTCGCCGATGCAGGGCACTTCCGGGTCGACCGGTCCCGTCCGCCAGCCAGCGTCAGACCTAGAGCGTGCCTTGCGGTGCAGCCTACTTTCAGGCGTCTACCGTTGTGCCATCTATCGGCCACGTTATAAGCTCATGGCCGGTGTGCGGCATCGTCTGTGCACTGCAAATGCGTTGAACCCCGCCGGCCGCCCATCTGTCTCGTCAGGCTTAGCGCGTGCCCTGCGGTACACTCTACTTTCAGGCGTCTACCGTGGTGCCATCTATCGGCTGCGCTGTTAACTTAGGGTCAGCAGCGTCAGGCTCAGCGCGTGCTTTGCGGTACAGCCTAACTTCAGGCGTCTAGCGTGCTGCCATCTATCGGCAACGCTATAAGCTCACGTCGGGCTGGCGCTGCCGCGTAACGAATAACGATCGTTGCGTAAAAGGTACTTGCAATTAAGCATCTTCCCAAGTAAAACTACAATACCTATATGAGCATTTAGGCATTAACATACCAACATTTATCTAGATGCATGGACATAACTATATTTGACACGAATAATGGAAACAGTGAAATAGGTGAGAAATAGATGAAATAGTTGAAATAGGTGAGCAAGTGAGAATAGGTGTTATTTTATATAGGCCGGGTGCCTGGTAGAGTCCAAGCCCCACCAATTAGAGCATCGACCTTTTCACATTAACCCTCGCCCATGTAGGGGGGGGGGGGGGTTGGTGCACCCCCCCCCCCCCCTGAGGTTTTTCTTGGCTACACGCCGAACCGTTTCAGATAGCCTGCTCAAATTTTCAGTACCCTTTGGGGCATCCTTTGCGCAACTTTTGGTGATTTTTTGTCAAGGTCATGTCAGGTCACGGAGTTATGACGTCATAAAGGGAACAACCTTCGGCCAGATTTACGCTAAATTGGAGATTGCTTCACATTGGTATAAATGCCGACTGACCTGACGCACTGATGGATTGTTTTAGAATCACAACTGGCTGATTTGACATTGGCACAATGTCCGTTGACATTTTGAAGGTCACTAAAGGTCAAGGTAAGGTCAGTGACCTCGGTTGACCTGTGATGACTTCTTGCACTTGTATGCCTTTTCGGGGTATTTTGATGCCCTGAATTCGAATTTGCTATCCATTTCAAGCATCGTCGGTTGTTTCTTGTAGTTCATTTTGGGTCAGGGTCAGGTCAGTGACGTCACACGCCTGACGTGACCCAATGCACAAATGACCTTGCAGACTTCCGATGCTCCCAACGCATCATTTTTAGAGTTATGACATCGAAATACACACCAAACGATAGAGAATTGATCAAGGATCACGATAGTGAAGGTTTCAAGTCGATATCTCTTACCGTTTTGCCGCAATCGGCGCGGAAGTCTGAAAAGTTAGATTTTTTCCGAAAATTTGACCTTTGACCGGTCATAAGTAGGTCAAATGTTGACCTAGGACCAGAAAATATACCACCAATCGCGAGATCTCGTTGAGAGCAATCCGTTGGTCTTTTCCGCTAAGCTCTACGACGCTTCGTTTTCAAACGCCAGGAGGGGGGTCGCACCAACCCCCCCGCCCCTGCATGGGCGAAGGTGGCAAAACACCGTTTACGGGCGAGGATTAACTTTTTGACATTGTATGACAAAAATCGTTTTTATATCCTAAAACGAGCCATTAGAACCCTACCAATAATTTTTCAGACAGTGACGCCGTTTGCGAGGAGCACCTACCTATTTATACACATTACACTCACATACATATACCTGTCACTTCGCTCCACTTGTGAATAATGCAGCACTCACGTTCAGGTCCTAACGGATAAATGTTGACATTCGGAACGAGAGAGAAGTGGAATAACACCTTAGCATTGTTTCTTGCCGCCTCTTGCACTAACGCGTAGACATTATACCGTTATGGGCAGTAAAAAGGAAGGAAAACGTACGTAATAAACCCAGCAGTAAATAGTTTTATAGCACCAAAGTTTTTTATTGTTGATGCGCCTACACATATGAGTAGGAACCATAGGTACTTTTACTACATAGTAGTGCCTCGCATCATTTTATATGCCGTCCGTCTGGAAAACCAAAAAGGAGTGGGTATAGCCACCTGGATCACCCACGCATTAACAGGGGCTTCGCCACCGGGGAGGAGGGGGGGGGGGGGGGAGATCGTGGGGATCCTGAATTCCCCCTGCAATAATTTTACTCCCGTAATGCAGCCTATCTTATAACTTTAAAGGTGTGCATTTTTTTGGGCCGGACCACAGCAATCCTGAGACTATGGCGGAGCCCCTGGGCATTACTAGAGGCAGTGTCTTCTTTCTTCCCTTCCGGTTGTGGTGGCGGGGGGGGGGGGAGGGTACTGCGATCCAGCCGCTGAATGATGGGCAAGTTCCGGAGGTGGGGTATTAGCCGGCCCAGCGCGTCAGGCCGGCAGCCAGTCCGGGCCTGTCCCGGAGCCAGCCGTGAACACCCATCTCCACCCGAGTCATGTCCAAGCCGGACGGCTGCGACCGGGGCCGACCCCTCACCTACCTGTGGCAGCGCTCGACACGCCGCTCGGTCGGCTCAGCAGGGCTCCAGGTGGGGCGACGGTACCGCGCCGCGGATCAGCGCGGCTGTCGCCAGAGACGTGAGGCGGCACTCGATGACCAGAGGCGGCCGGTGACCGGGACAGATTCGGTCGGCCGCCGAGCCCGGTAAGCCAGCCGGTGACATGGGGTGGTACTTACAAACGGTACGCGCTGACCGGGCACGCACACGCACAGGTGTAGGAGAGTGCGTGCGGGTGCGTCGGAGCTTGCGTGACGAGGATCCTCAATAGTCCAGCGACGAGGTTACGGCTCCGATTAACCCGCGCCTCACTGGGGGGGGGGGGGGGGGGGTATTCATAGCCCCCTCTCGTTTTTCTGCAATAACTTCTAAACCGCTGAGTATATCAACGCGAAACTTTGAATACTTTCGTCTGCATTAATTTGACACCTTGTGTCAAAATATGAACCAGAGTATATAATATGAACTTCGTAGCTACCATAGGTTGGCCGGAAATGACGTCAGAGTGACGTCATGTTCGGCCGATTTCGACGCAAAACATTGAACTACGGCAATTGCTCTCAAGAGCTCAGCTTTTGAGCTAGATCCCATTTCTTTGCATGAGAGGACTCAGAATGCATTGTTCTATCAAAATTTTATCTCAAATTTTCAACATTTTAAAAATGTTGGAAATTATATATATTAAATTTCAAAATTTATATTCTCATCTTTTTTCCATTAGTTTTTGACTTTTCGAAAAAAAAACTGGAATATGTGTAATAGAACACATGCCCGTGATGCACTTAAGCAGGTTTTAGCCGAATATCTTCAAAAATAGCCAAGTAGATACGTATTATAGGGAAAAATGTAACTGTTATAAATTTTTCAAATCAATTCTCAGCACGTATTTGACATCGTACACCAGTATAAATAGCACCATCGTGTTCTTGGGCTCAAACGGCATCGAATAGGCACCTTTTGTGTAGAAAAAAATTTGTTTTTGAAATTTGACTTTTTTTAACTTTTATGCCTGCCATCAGCTAAATTCCACTCAAAATGACCTCGAATGACATAGACGACACCGAATTCGAAATCTATGGCCTAAATGGATCATAGAACATGTGTCACGTGACCGATTCATGATATAAGCTCTCCGTGACCTGTGATGACCTGAACCTGACTTGAAAATCAAAGTACAAGTTTGGTAACCTCAGGGTATCTAAAACATCTATTCACAAAAGCGTAACCAGAAATGAGCCTTATCTGACTTGTAAGCCGGCTGTTAGAGCCCAAAATGTGAACAAACCAAACATCGATATTTTTTACTTTGAGCTGACCGGTGAAGTCATCAGTGACCGCGAGGTCAATAAAATTAGGTTTCGCTCGACAGTTTTTCCAGACGCGGTTTGAATTTTGACCATGGGCCCATGGTAGTTTCGGAGTAAGGAGCCCCCCCCCCCCCCCCAAGGCGGGCGTGTTATACGCAGACCCCAGTGGGGCGCAGGTTAAGCTTTTAAAACATTACATCCCACCAAACCAATTTGTCAGTCATCACACAAGGGTCCCTTCAACCTGGCACATTTCACAGCATTTTAGCACAAAGCGTAAGTAAAAGAAGTTTCGGTTTTGTAGATGAAGAGTTTTGAAATGAGGGCGAAACATACCCTCTATTTAATAAGCATATCTTTTTACATGGACCGCAGAGTCGGACTGTGGTCTACGGAGTCGAAGTTGGAGTCATTTGGAGTTGACAGTTCTGGCCCCCGTCGCAGAGAAGAAATTGTTTGGGTTGAATTGCATGCTCTTATGTTAGTTAGGTATTATACGCTTGATTGTCCCCAGTCGTGCTTAGTGATAGCCGGTAAGCTATTCCCATATGAGTAAATAAGCATGGTCCCTCACAGAATATCAGGCTAATTTTTCGTCTTTGTCAAATGCTGTCGCGACACACCATTCCCTATGTACTTAATCTTTGACTTGTTGTCGAAGACCTGGGACAGAATGCCAGCCTGCAGAGCTGCATCTCAATGTGCAATATAATCCTTGAACTGTTGTGGAGGTTGATCTAGGAGGCACAGCCGGAGTCCATTTTGTAAAGGCGGGAGTCGGAGTCACCAAAAACTTTTCGATTTTGCAGCCCTGATTTGGCGCCCACTTGGCAACGTGCCAAGACGGTCACCCCGTTATTCAGCAGAACAGTCACCCCGTTATTCACGGGAGCAGTCGAATTCGAGGTTGGAAGGGAGGGGACGATTGGATCACTGTCACACACAGAAAAATATTAACACCGAGCTGGTTTATTTTACACCAAAGTATTTCATGAATATTGTACAGAGACTACAATTACGCCGAATGCAGCATTTAAAGTGAGTGGTAATTTCAAAAGAATGATCGTACACTTCCACAACACATCCCTTCTTTTTTTATCGAAGTAGAAATGAAGGTGGTTAGTTTATCAAACACCGTGGAGGTACAAAAAGTATATCTAGACTATAAAAAGATGGGATCAGTTTATGTACACCGAAAGAGGCGTTAAAACGACATCAAAGCGGTACGTTTACACCTTGAGGCCTACAATTACCTTCACACAGAAAAATATTAACACCGTTAGCGGTGTAATTGCACAGTACATATCTGAGCACTTGAGGAAAGTTAATTTAGTCCCTTCCCCGCTTAAATTACTCGCGCTTCTAAATGAACACCAGGAAGAAGGTAATAGAACACTGTTAGGAGGGTTGGGTGTTTTGCTACATGTAGTAAAACACCCAACCCTCCTAACAGTGTTATATTACCTTCTTCCTGGTGTTCATTTAGAAGCGCGAGTAATTTAAGCGGGGAAGGGACTAAATTAACTTTCCTCAAGTGCTCAGATATGTACTGTGCAATTACACCGCTAACGGTGTCAATATTTTTCTGTGCATTGTAAATACTTTAAAAGACGCCCGTTGCTTCTTAAAGGTGTAAAATATCCGTGGAGGTGTTCTCAAAGTAGCTTACGGAAGTTTCCTTTCGCACATGCGCAAAAGGTCGAATGCGCGCGTTCGCCGCCATTTTTATCAGTCTGGTTGGCTGAGGCGTGGAGCGCATTGGCAGTGCTCAGATCATAAAGAATCAGTGATGGTTATCGAATTGTGCGGTGTATATTGTGGAGATTAAGTGAAGAATACACGTGGAGTGGTGGTTGCAGACTGCAGATACAGCAGTAACAGGATGACTGAGGCGGAAACGTGGAGGAGGCTTGACTGTTTCGAAGCGTCCGGTTGCGGGAGCTTTTCCTGCATGCGCCTGTCGCGAAGGTAAGTTATAACCCTACTCCGGGCGGACTCTGAAAGGTTCAGAATCGGGCGGGACGCCTTTTCGACCCCATTCAGATCTCGAAAACCACTAATCGGAGCGACAAACGGTAAACGGCATTTGATAGTTCGTTTAAAGGCCTACAACTTTTATATATATTTTTGGGGGTCCGGTCAATATTGTGGTCACCAGAGGTCATAAAAATAAATTGTTTGAAACAGGTACTTGTGTAGTGTTAGTGTCGCGTCACTGGCCGCGGCGGTGGCCAGCTGGTGCAGTCCACCGGCCGGCCGGCCGACCGGTGAACGGCCTGCGCCTGAGGCCGCCCACTGGTCACGTGACCCGGCGGTCGGGCGGACGGGGTGCGCCGCGCGGCGGCGAGTAGAATGAGCGGGGGCGCGGAGTCGGACGGATGAGGGCTGCGGCCGGCTCGCTGCGTTGGCTCTTGGTTCTCTGTTTAGGGACTGTCTATTTGCTTTCGCTTATCTCATTCTCGTTATTGTACATATATCTTGGTCTAGGTTCTTGCTTTCTTTCCCGGTGAGCACAGGCTACACTTGCATGACCTTTAATAGGTCAACTTCAAAATTGGGCCTAAGAAGGTCACGCTGGATACCAATCAACGCGCCATGGCCAGGCAAAACGGTTTGGTACATTTACAAGTCTTTAGCACCATCATATCGTGATTTATTAGCTAAAAACCACTGATGACGTCACATGAACTCAGATGACCCTTCCCGGTACCCCTGTCAGTAAAAGGCACCTGAGTCATTACAGATCAGATAATCTGTCATAGTCCCCAAATAATTGGATGGTTTTGACTCGTTTACTCGAAGCCGGACGCATTTCAATATTTTCACATAGGCTTGTAATGTAAAGATCACGACTCTAACCTGACCTCAGGTCACAGATAGGTATACAAATTCTGATATATGCAAATTACACATGCTGGTAGGTACTGTAATGAAGACCTGAAGAGAGGAAATCGCTCCGTGAAAAACTCTAGCTCTGACGTGATTGCAAACTTTTCTGAGGTGGGATATAAAAACCGCTCTGGTGACCTGACCTGACCTGAACCGGATTTTTTTTTGCTGAAATTTGCGTAATGAATATTTAGGAAAAGTCGCCAAGTATGAGCTGAATATCTTGAGGCGTTTGGCAATGAAACAAGAAAAACCTGAGGAGGGCCGAAAAGGCCCCCGCCCGGAATAGGCTTGATACTATTATAATACTAACATACTATTGTATATTAGTATTATACTATTATAATACTAATATACCTGTCAAGACTGTGTTTTTATTTTCGGAGGGCATGAAAGTAAATCGCGAATAAAGTATCGAATAACTGGTCGAAGTCCTACCTAAATAGGGATTTCATGAAGGATCGTTGAATGAGCGCAGGTCTTCTGGCTTGTTTCAGAGTCAGCCAAAGCTGTGGGACAGCTTCGTGGACTTTGGATCACTGCCAGCCAAACAGTGGCGACCGCGAACTCCAACGAGACGGCGTCGAAGTGATTGATACAGGACAATAATCCCATAAGGGACAATAATGCGGACGCACTTGGTTAGCGTTGTGTTTTTCTGTTGAAAAAGCAATCCTGAATTTTCTGAAAACTTTCAAAAGCTGTGCCGCACTTCTTAAAGGCCGTTGTCTTGATAACAAGATCTTTGTTTGCAGTACCTAGTACCATGGTGATTTCCTGTTTTGTATATAGGTTGACTACACCAGTGCCGCAGTGCGAGTCATTATGCGCAGGAAATTGCTGTGGGATTAACGAGTTAGGGGATCACTGAGACAGTAGAATTTGATTTGATTATGTATCGGGTGTTGGATGTTTCCACGTCATTGAGTGTGTTCCACGCGTTGCTGCTGCTTAAGTTTTTGGTGTACCCTTTTGGTGAATATTTCAGAGCCTGCCCCGGCGCACGCCGCTCCGTCTCTGGGCCATGGGTGGGCGGGGCATTCGAATCCACGTGTTCTGTTCGTTCCACTTGTTCTACGTTCTGTTCCAACCCCTATACTACAGGTGAAAATTGTTTTGTGTTTATTAGCGGATGTCTTATTTTGCGAAATAATCAAACCTTGAGCTTGTGCAATGTGCATCCCGAGATGCAAAAGTGCTAACTTAGCCTAAATAGTGATTTTCGATTTCGTTATATATTGGTTTACGACACCAGTGTTTGAAAGATGCGAATAAACATGTCTTGTATTCGTTGAAGCACTTTGTTTGGACATTTGCAGGAAGCTACGGATGTTATGTATCTTGAAATATTAAGATTAGTCTTATTTTAATATGCACGTGTTTTCATAGCTATAATATGGTTTATAAAAGTAAAAACGTTGTATTAATAGAATCGTAGAAGTAAATTTTTAGTAGATGAAGAGTGTTTTCGTAGATATACCATGGGTGTAAAAAAAACTCCTTCAACTGCTCAGATATGTACTATTTGTTGAAAAGGTCCTCTAGGGTGTTTTGTAACCGCGTAAATGGGGTAACGTAAGGGTAATAGCATACTTTTAAAAAGAGCTTCAGGGTAATTTAACACCGTTAACGTTATATCATGGTGCAGGAAAACACCCAACCCTCCTAACAGTGTTCTATCACCTTCTTCCTGGTGTTCATTTAGAAGCCAATGCGAGTAGTTTAAGCGGGGAAGGGACTAAATTAACCTTCCTCAAGTGCTCAGATATGCACACACAGAAATATTGAGCGGAAAAAACGGTGTAATTGAAAGTACCAAAAGGAACATTTTTTTGGTGTAAAATTACTCTGTTTTCTGGGTAAAAGAACACTTATATGTGTGTTTTGCTAGCTTCGGAGTGCTTCACTATTGTGTAGGAGAGCCGCTTTCAGTGTAACTTTACCGCGGATCTCGCGTTACATTTACGCACAAATATGTGTTTTTGGTAAAAAGTACCAAAAGGAACACTCGCGTGGTAATCGTACACAAATTCATGACGGTAAATTTACACAAATATGACGGTTATTATAACGATTTTTTCTGGTAAAGCTAATGTTGGGCCCGCAAAATTTGTAACGCAAGCGACACGCGGCGGGACGTTGTCGCCAGCCGCGAGCCTAGCTAAATGCAACGAAACATTGTGATGCTCAATGCCTACCCCATGCTGCAAACACGTTTGTTTGTTTGTCGTTTATTGTTAAGAATCGACATCACATCTGACGGAAATAAAAGTTAGATTAGCGTATATACCTTATCATGTATATAAGCTGATATTTCACAACGCATGGGCGCCGCTACAGGTCGCAGCCACCGCCCGTCTCCCGTCAACTGCCCGTAATTAATTAATGAATAAAAAATATATCATCTGTACGCACTACTTCACTGTGCCAAAATTATCGTTCATTTAATTAGCCATCGGCTCTCTGTTGCCTATCTGGCAAAATATTAGCATACCTATACCTAATTAACCCTAGAAAAGCATGAAAGTGCATCCATTATTTTCATAACACGACAGCAGCTCAGTTGAAAAATTACAAGCCCACCTTAGCACTCCGACAAAGCTGGATAATTTCCAGCAGCTCCTCCAATGTCGCTCCGCTTCAGATTTCAGACTCGGTCTTGATTGCAGTTATCGGACGATGACCACAATGCAGTATTTCACTTATTATTCACTTAGTCACTCATTACTCAGCTTATTATCGAACTAGATAAACACCACAGCACTGTTTTATCTCACTGATCGCACAAGAATGGGCAAACCCACTCTGCGCACTGCAGCCACAACACTCCCCCGCCGGCCCCCGTGGTCCCCGGCGCACAACTGACAGATTGCGAAAATGGCGCCGCCGCCGTCAGCATATAGCTCAAAATTTCGCTAAATTTACACTGGTTGACGTAAACGAACGGTGCTCTGGATGTGTACCGCAATTACCAGTGCGACACAACACTCATTCGCGTATGGATACACTTGCTTTGCATGGAAACATATCAGTTAGGTATTTGAACATCTGTTATGCTGTTACATTATCCTGTTTTGCGTAAAGATGCTTGTGTGGTGTAATAAAACTGCCGATGTTTGTTAGATAACCAATAAACGTCGTATAAAAACAAACTTATTCTTGATGCCTTTACTTATTATGGCGTTGTGCGACGGATACCTTGCTTATTTATCACGAAAATACTTAAACTAAAGATATCTTACTAAGTGAAGCAGAACTTTGAAGCTAATTGAACTATTTACGAGTATATTGAACTTGACATCGCTCAATATTTCTGTGTGTGTGTACTGTGCAATTACACCGCTAACGGTTTTAATATTTTTTGTGTGCAGTAACATAAATAAATTATACATACAGCAATCGATGTGCGTCCAAGATCAAATATGACTCGCCTCGACATCTCATAGCGCAAGAATATGTCATTAATGCTTCGGGAAGAGTCACTTTGCTCTTCGAGCTATCGGGTGATGACTCCACGATCATGATTATTGCTGTCAGCACGGCAACAGGTGTTATAACGATCCATGCTACTTGAGACGAATAGAAGTGAGGAGCATCATGTTTCTAGTGTCGACTAATGACAACTTTTTTTTAGCTCACCTAGAGCTGTTGCTATGCAGACTTATAATAGATAACGTTGATTCATAATCCTGTTGCTTACCCTAACTCATAGTTCAGGAGCAAATAGTGTAATCATCTGAACCCGGCGAGAGTTTCCAATGCTTATGTTTTGCCGTAAAAATTCAGCCTTACATATAAACCATAGTGTAATAAATAACATAGTTACATAGTAACATAGTAACATAGTTATTTATTACACTATGATATAAACAATGCTCCGAGAAAATGAAAAGCCAAAGTAAAGAACTAAAGAACTAAAGACGCTCTCGGGCAGGCCGAGAATAGCTCTGTTTTGTCGATGCTGGTAAGTTTTAAGGTTATGTCAGTTACGTGTATTCCATAATGTTGGTGCTATGCTAGAGCTCTGCGTTGTCATTGGATGGCCGAGCCGGTGTCGTGCTTTGATATGCGTTTATTCACAATAACGCTTCATTAATCCTGGTTAATATCATAACAGGCAGACAAGACGACAGAAGTTTCCCTTATATTCGCTCATTTGGGGCCGTAATCAACTGCGGCGGCCACGCCACTCTGTTATACGTTGCATATGGAGACCATCCACGAGCATACTGTCTCTGCAGTGAGACCCTAGATCCATGCTGAGACCCAGTCCGTCAGCCTTACGTGACCTTGTTTTCCGAGCTTTATTGATATGGCTTTGATGGCTATTTCAAGGATTAGTCATTTTTCCCATGTGGAACGCCGTTTACGGCTGTAAAAATGCCGATATTAATGGTAGAGTTTGAGCCTTATCAGTTATGACGCTTCAGGCCTTACCAAAAGAAACCCAGGCCATTGTGGAATTCGTCAGGGCGTAGAAATGAGAGTATGTATCTGCGGTCAATAGCAGTCAGCTTGAACGACAACGACGAGATGAAGAAGGAGATCATGTGCACACGATCCTGATTCCCCGCTACCGTTTATATCGGCATTCACAGCAGCAAATCAATGCGTGAAGAGTACATAAAAATACGTAAGTAAGTACGCGGCTAAGAGTTCCTTAAAGGCTGAGTGTTTACGCCCTGAAACACCCTCCGTTGTCCCCCACAGGCTGGGTCAGGTGCTGGTTCGAGCCTCAGCGGGATGGGCCGTGACCGGTGGCCGCGCAGCCCCGGTGCGGCCCGCTCACTTCCCACTGGTCTGCATCTGCTGTTTCAGCTTGTCGATGAGCGCCCCTCCGCCGCCGGCGGTTCGCTGCGCTATCTCGTCGGGAATCTCCACGCCCACTGCCGACAGAACACAATGTTATATGGATATTATCAACGATATCAGATGTCATTAGTGACGCTGCGCGCTGGCAGTTTTCAAACGTACGCTTGTTACACCTCGTAACACGATAGATGTGCAATTTTGAACTCGAGCTATCTCGGAGAAATATAACCGGACTGTTTGCACCACACCGTATGACAAAGCGGTAAAAAGCTGACATGCCTTTTGTGATGTTTCAATTTGCCCCGGTAATGACGTGACCGGACGTTGACGTGACGTCAGCGCCCTCAAACAGGGAAAGAGAGTAGGAACTGACAAAAGAAGAGACGAAGAGAGAACAGAAGAGGAGAGAATAGAAGAGAAGAGAAGATAAAGAGAGAAAAATAGAAAGAGAAAGAGAGAGAGAGAGAGAGAGAGAGAGAGAGGGAGAGAGAGAGAGAGATATCACCACCACTCAGAAATGATGTGTTATCATAACCTCTATTCTGCACCTGGTTGGACATTCAGAGAGGACAGGCGATGTGCACGCTTACAAACATCTCGGTGTCGACTGTCGAATCGTCGATACAACAGTGTTTCTGGACTTACTGGATTATGGCTGCCTACTGCCTAGTGTCTAGAGCCTGCTCGCCCCTGAGATTATTCCCTATCTCCGGTGACACAGCATGCTTGTCAACGAAAGATAATATTTTGTTTGACCTGCCACTGCGAAGCTATGTGTGTAGTTTGTGCTTTAAATCAGCATTGTGCGCAAAACAAGCGTTAAAGTTGTGAAGTCTACTTGTAGCTCTAAAACCTAACAGATGCAGGCTGCTCGAATAATTAAAAACACACTTCGAAAGACACTCAAATGTACAAACTCACCTGGCTAGGAATTATTTTGTGCAAATATGAGACACGATGTGCTTCTGGTAATGCGAAAGCAGAGGTGCATTTTGCGCGCTCAATTTGTAATTATTTCCGACTACCCAATTTAGATGCAAACATGAAATGTCTCCCTACGCTTTTGTAAGAGTTAGTTGATGTTGAGGTTGAGGTACCGAATTCTCGCAAGGACATGAAGTGGAGTTCGTAAATGTAACAAGTTAATGAGGACTACTCCGAATGATTTCTTGTGACGTAAAGTCCCCAACAACTTGTTACACATATGCCGAATTCAGTAGCAGCTCGGGGATTTTACAAGTAGGTCAGAAAGGCAAGTTAAATGGAAGCTCCATCAAAACGTGTTACTACGAAACTAAGCAGTCACAGTGAATTCGCATGAGGAATCCTGTGTGCTGTTTTTGCAGCAACAACTGAATCCATGTATTATAGCTCTGAGGAGTTACCCCGTATATAGCTCTGAGGAGCTCTGAGGAGTTACCCCGTAGTAAGCTGGTCTCGCTCAATGGCCACTGAATTAGCCAAACATTTGGTAACCCCGCGATTAACTGTTGTTACGTTGTGCTTTTCATTAACGGCTCTCCGTATAACTATCCTTGATATGGATTCAGCATCGGTCTCTCTTCTCCGGATAATGGTTTCCTGAATCATTCACCTCCTTCTTCGGACTGGGCGATTAGTGGTCAACTGTTCAGTTCATTATTGGTAAACTGAGGAGGTAGACGTGATGAAGCTCTTCCGGAATACGAGAGACTCGTAGCTTGTGGGGTTTCCAATCAAACCATGTCCAAAAAATGAAATGATCTGGTACCAATATAGTCAACTTTTTAGTTAAGGGTTTAATTTCTTTATCAGCCTTAGCACGCGCACCGACGGGGATCTGCACCAGCTTAGAACCGACGGGGGGGGGGGCGGTTGACCGCCCCCCTCCCCCTGAGATCTCGAGAACGGAGCAAGATAGCGACAAGCGGTAAACGGCATGGGGTACGCAAGAACAAAGTCTACAATTTTCCGAGAATTCCTAGCCCTCGCCGGCACAGGCCATTTTGAGTCCTTCGACGGCACAAGGGGGGGGGGGGGTTGGTACGACCCCCCCCCCTCGCGTTTGGCCCCTGATCGAGCTAGAGCTTCGCAAAAAAAAAACGAGCGTGTTGCCCGTCACGAGAGGAAGCCGATGATACCCAATTTTAAGGTCCTAGGTCATCGGGTGACCTTCCAGGTCAGGTCAATGACCCGAAAACCGGGAAAATCGGGACCTGTTAGAAAGTCGTAAAGTGTGGCTGCTATGTGGTTTTCCGGGGTGCTGATCACGAATATCGTGTTAGTTTTGATCAGAGATGATGTCTTTAAGCATTTAGACCAGGTCGGGTCAGGTCAGGTCAGGTCAACCGGTAGGGGTTGTGACGGGTATTCGTAATACGTGTCAACCGCCTCGGACAGCTTCGTAACATGTTACGAAGGCACCAAAACTACTTCGTAAATGTTCAAATGGTTGCTAAATTCGAATTCAGCTCCAAAAACTAGCCTAGAAACATGTAAAACTCGAAAAAGTGAACCGAGGTCACCCGAGGTCACCAAAGGTCAATGACCTGACCTGACCTTCAGGTGACCTTGACACCCACCCTAATGCATGGGAGCAACATCAAATCACATGTTTGAATGTTTGAAACCACGAAAAGCTTGCAAACGCGCGGCTAATGCGAGCCGACATGCGCCGAACCGCGATTTCGGCCAAACATGGTCACAGAAAAGAGGTCACAGGTCAAAGGTCATTGGGGTCAGGGTCATGAAATTTTCAGGGTAGGTGTAAAATTGATCAGTGCGAGGGTACTGAAAGTTTCGTCGCGATCGGCCGCTTTTTACGCGAGTTATTCGCGAAAAACCTTAGGGGGGTTGCATCAACCCCCCCTCCCCTGTGCCGGCGAGGGCTAGATATACAAATTCCGAGATGTATAAATTAGGTATAGCTTTCAATGACCTCATTACATCCTGCAACTTTCAAAGGCCTCCGTCATCTTCTGTAGCTCTCGAGACGGTGTCAAATTTGCAAAAAAAAGTGATATGAGGTAAGGTCATTCGAAGTGACCTTGTGACCTGACCTTGAAAGGTAGGAAGTTCAAACTTGCACATTATGTGGAAAATTGATGAGGAAAAAGTCCAGCCAAATTTCGCGGCGCTACGCGCCGCGATTTTCCCGCTATTCACGAAAAACCTCATGGGGGAGCGGTCAACCGCCCCCCCCCCCCCCGTCGGTGCGCGGGCTAACCAAGTCTGATGATGCGAAATGTAGCAATTAGCAAATTTATCCGGAGATTCCATAGTTTCAGTTAAAATGCCACAGCTAAGTATTTAACAACTATGATATTCTTAGTTAGAGACTCCTCTGTGAAGAGAAGTCGGTCTACACACCTCTCTCTCTCTCTCTCTCTCTCTCTCTTCCTCTCTCTCCCTCTCTCTCTCTCTCTCTCTCTCTCTCTCTCTCTCTCTCTCTCTCTCTCTCGATTTCGAAATGCTGCTGAGTATGTCAGGAGCCTCAAATGATATTTCTTCTAGGGCGTCTGGCGTATTGATAGCAAGATTTGGCCAAAAAATGAAACTGAAATAAACGCACAATTTTTTACCTCATTGATCCATCATACGGTAGACCTAATTTGCGCTATCAACGAAATTTCGCAGGGAATCAGAGGTCTCGGACTCTTGGAAACCATCCTGCGCCAGTGCGGCACCCACGCGTGCTGCTGTCTCCAGCTCCATCCTCACGCACCAGCAATCAGCAGGAGTGCGATCCCATCGCGCCTGCCTGGCCGTCACAGATGTCGGCCACACTCGGACATCGCGACCACTAATGGGCTAATGTCGGCCGATGCGGCTCCGCGCCCAGGGGCGGTCCCCAAGGTGCCGTCCGTCCCGGCGGGCCTCGCCGTGTCCACAGAGGTCCCAACGGTCCTGACGGGCGGGCCCATGTCCAGAGCGGACCCCGTCGGTCCCGTCAGTCCCGTCGGTCTCGACAGTGCGGTCCGCCGGCGCAGGTGCCGCGCCGCCGCCTCCGCCGTCCGCGCTCCTCCTATGGCCGCACTATATAGGAGGTGACCGCGCCGTGCCGGACGGCAGCCGACCGAGCTGATCCGCGGCGTCTAGCGTGCTCTCCAGCTGAGGCCGACAGCGCTCCAGACGCGGGCACACGCGAGGGGAGGTGAGGCACCGCAGTGACGCCATGCACACCTGAAAGAAGGGGCTATCAGTCGGTAACCGTTTTAACTATCACCATCAACTTACCTGTCCTACTATCTTATAATCAACTTACAATTTTTATTATGCCTACTGCCTAGGGAAGTCATATGAATTATCTTGTATCGTAACAGATGTTGTGTAATTAGTATCATTTTTGTGGGCAATGTTTCAAATAGTTTCAGGGTGATAGTATCGGGGCTGGTCCTGAAACTGTTTGAAGACACTTCCTTCAGATAGCTTTAAATGGAGAATTAGTGCCGTGCGTGAGCCTCTATCCTCCTCTACAGCCGCTATTGTGTTTGGCATAGTTTCGGTATATGTCACTTTTCTCGCTATTTGAACTTGTGATCTGAAGAGGCTGTGCATGCACTCGTGACTCGACCCATTCGCTGGGTGAGTTGGCACGAAGATGCAACATTCCGCTTTGTTGCTATAGGCCGTTTTCACGACGGAATAGCAGGCATCTATTTAATCCCCATTTGATCCTTTGGTTCCTCAGGAATTTTAGTAGTTCTTTTTAGTAGGTTCCCCAGCTTTCGAATGAATGGTGCGTTAGTTTGCTAGTTTTCTATTAAATATCACATCGATTTACTTTATCTAAGGATTTATCACTAATATCAACATAAAGCGTAAGCACAATTATAAAATTATGAAATTATTAAATACTAGTACAATAGTTAAAAAAAGATACTGAGTTACCAGGCTACAAAGAATATATTCATTTATGGCGCACGACAGACATTTAGAAAGCAGCGCCCTGTTTTATTGCACGCTGCTAGCCGCTTCCATTGGGTTTTGCAGGCCGTCGTCATTGGTCGTTACACGTATGATGTCACGCGACTTGTGGCCTGTCACGGCTCTTTAATGATCTCCACTAAATGAATGCAACAATGGCCTTTTAAGTTGATCTCTGTGGCCATCTGTCTATGGAGCGACCAATATGAAAGTTGGGTGAATTTACCGGGGTTACATGACTATGAGCAAGCAAATGTGTATCAGGAATGGATTTAGGTGGAGAATTGCGCTGGACCATGAGTGCTCGAACGCTCCCAATTCCACGCCGGTTTGGCTTTGGAGCCGAGACAGACGATGCGGGTCAAGGTCACCGCTGGGGTAACGGTGGATTGGGTGCGCCCGAGCACCCGTAACGCGGCACAATTCTCCATCTATGGATTTTCCTATTCGCTCAGCATTGTGATAGGCGTTCGTAATAGCATTTACTCTGCTCATGTACCTATCCCCGGTTATTTAAAAGAAGTTTTTTTGTGGGGGAATATCACGGCTTTAGGTACTCGGTGGCCCTATTCACGACTTTCAAAGAATGCTCCGATAACTAAACACCGCACAGACCTACTGCATTAGTGAATCTGACAGAATGTCTGTGGAATTACATCCCCCCTCACCACACCCCTAAAAACTCATCCAGTGTCCAAAACCACTTTTATCGACTCGCCAAAAAAAAAAAAAAAAAAAAACACACACACACACACATACACACACAAAGCATGGGGCATGTCAGCTCTCAGTTCATTTATTATTGTCTTTACCGTGGTTCAATTGCATTGCGCGATTTAAAGCACGTGAGTGCCTATATAGTATATATGTAGAAAATAATATCTACAGCAAAACATCCAAAATTACAAAGGCTACAATGCTTAAAAAGTAGGTTCATCAAGGAAGCCCATTTTTACTTGCGTTGTGTTCCCAACCATGCGATTCCAACGCGGGCTATTCGCAACGTCTGTTAAGGCACGTTAACAACTGACAAGCCGCCACCGCTGCCACTTATTCATAGATGGTTGATATCGCAGCTTGGGCGTCAGCAGCGCGGCCCACAACGCGTCGGCGCCAGCGCACGCAGCTGTTGGCACTCGGCAGCCGGTGTTGCGACTTAACGGCCGGCCGGCCCCATGAAGGAGAAGCTCTTGGTGAAGCTTTGTGATCGCCTCATAGCCGCCTTGGATGTCATCTTTCTTGGCAGATCCATCCGTTCAGATGGTACGGTGCAGTCTGGATAAAGGACGAAGTCCAACGCCGCTAACCCCGCGACCGCCACCCCACAACGTGGCCGCAGACCGAACGGGCGTGAGGGCCGTAAGGGCCACCCCGCCATCCGGTAGGTGGCTGAGCAGCCGGGCGCAGCGGCGCCTGGGCGGCGGCCGCGCTGAGATGAAGTCCCAAACCGCCATGTCGCCATCACCGCCATCACCATTGCTGCAGCTGTTCCCAACCGCCTCAATCGCCGCCGTTTTGCCAGCAGTCGCGCCGCGGAATGGCAGAAGCTCCAGAGTAGCCTCCAGCGCCCCTCTCCGCACGTGTGCAGGTGCACTGCAGCCGCCGGGTCCGACGTCCAGGCAGAACATATTTCCATGCTGCTCCGACGGTGGGCTGGTCTTGTTTGGGCGTTCCTCCACTGTGACGTCGGTCACGCCTGCCCCGGCCAGGGCGCAGAGGCCGACGTGTCACCATCCGGTTGCAGTCCTCAGTCGGGTCGCAACGTGTACCTCTTCCGCAGCGTGGAGCGCGCTCCCGCTGGGCAGCGATACAGCCAAAAGTAACATAGCATGCGGGCGGCCAGCGCTGCGCCGGACAGCGGACCCATGCCGGGGGTATGTCGGTCTCGGCCATTAGCGGGGTCGTCGGGGCCGAGGCTGTACATACAGCTGGTGACCGCGTGAGCCGCCAATCGAAGCTCACGGCTTATAAGCTCGACGCGGGCATCACACGCCGTCCCGATGGGAGCTCCACGACGCCGCCGCGAACTCCAGCGCGGCTCGCAGCGCGAAGACCAGTACGGACGGCCGGGGCAAACGGCGTGCGGGAGTCGCAGGCGACGTTCTGCGGACAGAAAGGGTTGGGCATAAGCTGGTCGGCAGGACACTCTTGAGCCGAGCCTTTGATGTAATTACAGATGATCCAGAAGCATGCACAAAAATTCATGACACACTATTCTCATTTATGTATTTGCTACATATGATATGATATATCAGCTCATGATCAGTGACGCATTCTGGGCAATATGTTCTAAAGTGAAGTAACTGAAGTTACAGCTTAAAAGCTTAAAAAAACAGCTTAAAAAAAACACACACACACATTCGATAGCTTATGAGAGTAACATGCCTTGTGTGCTTAATGCAGGAAAATATTTTTTCACTTTTTTAGAAACAGCAAAAGAGTTGTCAACAAGCCATGTCAACGATCTAAACAATTTTTATGGAAACTGCTCTAGCTAGCTTAAAGTTCCACAACGTTTCCGGAGCACCGTACCCAAACTCAGTTCATGTTACAAGAAAAAACAGTAATAATGCCTCCCAATTTCGAATGAAATATAGGTATGAGTAATTTGATTTGGAAAGCAACAAATTTCCGCACATCATTTTAGCAAAATTACTATTTTCTTCAGCCATCAGGTTACACAAAACTATAGTAAACTTTATGATCTAGTTTACAAAAAACCAAAGCCCCGATTTTAACAAATGTAGATAAAATTTAAACAATTTTAAAAAATGTGTCGTGGAGAAAATGAAAAGTGTAGATTTGTAAAGCCGGGATATTTCAATTTCACGGATTAGGCACTTAAAGAAATATCTTCACCTTTCTTTGAGCCACCAGCCTTCACCCAAGTTTTACACGAATGTAGTGAAGCAGACAATGTGGCAACTCAAAATTGTGATGGTTTGAGATAATTATGACGGTAAAAGAAAAAGCAACACAAGGTTCCTTACCCTCGTTTTTTCACATGGGTTCAGATAAGGCTTCAACTGTTGCCGACCTGAGGAGCTATAGGGACTTGAGCTTTCCAAAACTCAATTTCTAAGGGCACTGAGCAGTGTTTGGCTTTCACACGAATGCGATAGTAAGTTATATGAAGTTGACAAAGCAAGCAAAGCAAAGCATGATGCCCCGCGCGTCCGCCCGCGACCACGCCCCGCGTCCGACTCCCGACCGCCGCGTGACCCGAGGCGCCCGGCGGTCACGTGACCTACCGGCCGGGACTGCAAACGGCCTTCACCACCATTCTTGTATGACGTCATATCCTACTGAGGTGCTGATTGGTCGGAATTAGATACCTGAAGGTAATTATCTGCCGTAGTTATTTTTGTTTCATTGTTTTGCGTGTTTTCTTATATGAAATGTAATTAAAAAATTTGTCATATTTTAATCACCATTAAAACATAACTGAATAGGTATAAAAGAGAACTCGATATATACTTTCCTTGTTTTTAAGAATTCCGGAATTAGATACCCGAGGGAGCAAAGAGGGAGCAATTTGCCACGCTGATTAAATACCTCATAGTCGAAAGGTGGGCTACTAGAACCAAAAATTGCTGTGTTTGTAAATAAATAAGTGATTTGAGGGCAAAAAATGCCCAGATTTAAACTTCTAAAATTATTTTGAACATAAAATATTTCAGTTTGAGGGATGTTAAGGCCTCTAAGGGTAGGTACTTTTTAGGTATCAAATAAGTTCCTCTGCGAAAGTTCCGTCGTGAAAACGGCCATAGTGTTTTTTACTTTACATCACTGTTGATATGTCACAGCTCATTCAATCTCATAGACCGGTAAAGGAATCTTGGTCAATACGATCTCTACCATGTAACGATTTGGTGAAAGGCATCAAAGAACACCATGGAAATCTTCATTCTTAAAAATGGCCTTTAATCTTTAAAGTGCGACAAAATAAACTTATGACAACTTTTATGGATATCGTTATACAGCTCACACCTCTATGCGTAATTTAGACAACACGGTTGCCAAAAAAAAAAAAAATAATATCGTTATTTAACGAAATTCTAATCTGATTCAGTGGATTCTCAATTTCAATCTAATGCTCTGTCTCTTTAAGTTGTGTCCTAGTCAGAAGTAATTTAAACCGAAATCAATCCATAACCATACTCATCAATTCCTCAATACAAGTAACAGAAGTAGATGTATTTTGGTCCGCTGCAGCTCCCATTAGCCAATGGCTTTTAGAAAAAGTAGCAGTGGCAGCTTCAAGATTGAGTAGCTGCGCCCACCACTAACCAATATTGAACACTGTTTTATTCTATATATCTTAACCCGCGCCCGGCTGGGGGTCCTGGATTTCCACGCCCTGCTGGGGGGGGGGTGTTTGAACACCCCCCCCCCCTTGTAACTCGGCTCCTGGGCCACGTAGCGATACGCGGAAGGCGGCGTTCGAAAGAGCGTAAAAAATAATGACGAAATCACTTCTGTCAATTTTTTGGTCAGGTCAAAGGTCAGGTCACCAGAGGTCATTGAAGGCAAAATTTCGCCGATTTCCAGGTCGAATGTCGAAAATTTCCAAGAAGCTAACGTATAACTCGGGAACCAATAGAGCTACAGCGCCGCGGAAAAGTGCATTTAATAGCCCTATTAACGCCCTTTCTGAATAATTCCCTCAGATTTGACCTAACGTCAACGGTTTTGCCTGCAGGGGGCAAAAGCTGCAAAAATAGCCGATTTTTTCGGAAACAGTTTTTCTGCAATAACTTTTGACCCAAGCCTTGCACGAGCTTACTGTTACCGGCATCGTGTTCCTCTCGTCAAGACACATCGAATGAACTATAACTTGACCTTATAAGGTCAACTTGAAAATTTGACCTCAGGTCAAGGTCATGACCTGACCGGAAAGGGTCATGTTGCATATCAGTCGATCCGTATCGTCGAGCTGAACACTTATAAGGCATTTTCATCGCTCTAGCATGCCTCTATCAAAAGTTATTTGCGAAAAAACTGTTAGATACCATTCGTGACCTAAGATGACCTCAGGGCACAAACAAGGGTCACGGACACCATTATCATGTTTAGTGTGTCTAAACCACCACCTGTAACTCGGTGTTTGGGAGTGTTTATAATGTCTTTCGTTCAAAAGAGGCGCATTTCCATTTTCTCCCATTGACTTATAATGGGGAGGTCGCAAAATTGACCTGACCTTAGGTCATCGATATCAAAATTCTGAGATATACATTTTGTACATGCTATTGCTCTTAGCAATCGCTGAAAGTTTCAAAGCGATCGGTCACTCGGTGTAGTTATGACAGACATTGAAACTTTTTATGAGGTGAGGTCACTTCAAGTGACCTGGTGACCTGACCTTGAATGACCTTGGTCTGAAATTTTCAAAACATGTGTAGAATTGATGTATGATAAGATGTACCAAAAACGGCGGCGTTCGCGAAAAACCACAAGGGGGGGGGGTGTTCAAACACCCCCCAGCAGGGCGCGGGTTAATATGAATGCTTTTGCTTATTTCCCTACACACAAGCATAGAATCACACAACTAACATGTGAATGGTTTCTTTTTTATCACATTCAGGACGAATCAAACGACATTTAAAAGTGATCTCAGCATAATATCGGAATTGATATGTCGACATTAAATTAGTCATTCCATTAACAAGTAACGAATATTTATTGCTGCATTATCATTCCCGAGTACTGCACATAGTTAGGTCGCTCAATAAGTAAGGTAAACTCATATGCTGCAGGCCACGGTTGTATAACTCCATCCTCCTGTATCTGATAGAGCAAAGCCTCCTCTGACTGACGCCTCCTCCGGTGTCCTTCTTCGGTTGGGCATGAGCTCTTTTGGTATTCATCTCGTGCAGACCTTGTAAATATCTAACATATCTGATGATGTCTGGAACTGTTTCAACATAACACTTCACCCTGCTACTAAAGTCAATCACGTGGATGCTTTGGGTCTCCATTAATCAGCTCGCTGACTACGGATTGTGCCGGATCCAGAGGGGCCTAAAAGCACAAGTCTCCCTGGGCTAGAACTTTGTCTCTTACACTGCTCTGTTCCTGATTAAATCGTTGCACCCACCACCAAACATTGCTAATGGCAATAGCGCCATCCTCGTCAGGGTACAATACGCTAGTTTTATGATGACCTTTGGTTCACCTAACAAAACGTTGATTTCTAGAAGAGAACAATGCTGCATCAGTGTTTCCGTAACGCCTTTGTTTGGATAAGTCAAAATCCTAAAAATCGTTGAATAGGAATTTTTCGCAGATTTAGATGGCATATTTTATCCTGCTTAACTTCTTGAGCTCCATGAACTATAGCTCATTTTACCTTACTTATTGAACCACCTAGTAGCTAAATTGAAATGTCTTTACTATAAATAATGAGCAACGACCAGTTCAAAATATGTCTCCTATACATGCCTTTGACGTGACCAGGGACATTTACACTTGCTAAATGACCGTCATCCACGAATTTGTGGAGCAAAGCAGGTAATGATGCTTGCCATGAAACATGTATCCATATCCACGGGCCCACATGACTGATTTAACCACTTGGGAGCGTTCCAAACGGTGTATAAATCAAAGGACTCCGGATGTACATATGGAAAGGGTATAAATGCATGACATGCAAATGAGCTGGTCCATTGTATTATGAAAAGAAAGATTAAAAGAGCTGTAAATGCAACTTCCTAGACAGTACCAAGAAATCAAAAAGCGATTCATTTTTGAATTGTCTTCCTTTGAGATTGTGTGTCCACCGTCTGTTTTCCTTTGAATAGAATTGTAACACTGCCATCTTATCTGGAAATCTCATTTCAGTCCACAAGCGTCGTTTCGCCGATAACCAGGGCCTGTCCTGGAATTGGGTCTCGCCATCTGAAGGATCCTGAATGGAAAAGCTGATTATCGTTTTCCTGAGTGAAGACAAAAGAGTGTTTACATCGAAATGGCATTGGTGTGTTTGTGCGCGCCCTTTAGAACTTCCGGCTGTCGCAATGCTGGTCACTCTAAGGGAACTTTAAGGAAGCTGACAGTATGTGTGGCTTTAAAAGAGGTCTGAATGGCAAAACAATTTAAGCGCACTCACTTTTAACTCCTGAATCTGTCAAACCTGAGGCCACCTGAGGTACATCAGAAGTGACATACATGTATACTTTCCTTATTTTCCCACATTCTCATATGTTGTTACTACTAACAGTTGTGAATGATTTAATGTAGCAATGATACATATATTTTTAACATTCTAATTTCCAAACGACGCTATACACTGTAATACCGTAATGGCTACGCATGACAGCTTAATACTCTCCCTGTGTCTTCTCGTCTAAGGAATAGAATATCAAATGATCGTGCAGTCGATCCTCTGCATTCATTAATATCAATAGCGTTCTACGTAAATACATAATGCATCCTGCATGGTGCACACACCAACACTGAGTTATGCTATCCAAATGGAGCGTTAGTTTTTTTTGTTCCTTTTTTTTCGTTTGCGTGTCTGATGAGGGACGTCTAAATGTGACCTGTCCATACTCAATCGGCTTATCGGTTGATTGCCCCGACGGATATTCTCTCGTTTCCATTCCCTCGTGGTGTGTCAATCTGACGACGGCGATCGGCGTGACGGTGGTAGTTAGTAGTTACAGCCTACACGCTTTGGGATAACTATCTATGTAGTTGCATTCGTTCTTACTGCAAACACTGTAGGTGCTTGTTGCACAAAAGCTTTGATACTTTTATGAAGATAACACAGATTGATATATTAGACATAGTAACATGTATATCTAACACTTAATCATTCGTATGTATTTCTAATCTTCATATTCCGGAATAGTCTAGATCCTTTAGATATTTTAAATTTGTCAAAATATTCCGTGTCTTTTTGGGTGACAGGCATTGCCGACTCGGGTACCTCAGTGCTGGCACTATAGTTGTTTTATGCTAAATTGATATTTTCAGGGCGTGTTCCGTCTTAAGTCTGAAGATTCTGAGGAAGTCCATCTTTGGCCTTAACGTCTACTCGTATTACACATTCATCTGTTTGGCAGACACCAGAGCTCACCGGAATGACATCTTTCGTACTCATTCGCCCGCCCTCTCGTTATTCTGCCATTCCTTTCTCGTTATCCGCACTACTCAGGACCGCAGCTTCATTTCATCATCATCATCATCATTTATTTCTTAAAGCTTTCCACACTGCGCGGCTTTTCTAGCTTTGTGTCATTGTTACAGGATCATACACTCATTAAAACATCAACTACAAATCTAATCTAATAAAAACAAAAGACATAATACACCTATTACATAGCTAAAAACAAGCTTGCGTTAACCATGGTTCCATATCCCCTGTCTACCTATCGTCTAGTTCGAGGCGCCATTTCCTAGTTCTCTTACGGCAAAGTGCAGTGCTTGTTGTTTCTTTTACTGCGGCTGGAGCCTCGTTCCATAGAGATACTGCCCGGAAATTGAAATAGCGGCGGGCGTGCTCCGTGCGCACCCTCGGCAGCTGCAACTGGCCAGCCTCGGTTGCTCGGGTACTGCGCACTGATACTCTCTCACGGAGTACCACATTCTCTCGCAAACTGACAGGCGCGTGCTGGTTTGTCATCAGCCAGTGCAGCATTCCCATGTCTCGCTCCGCGATCAGGTCATTGATGCTCGGCCACTCTAATTCGCGTAGCAACGGGGTCACATGAGCGGATCGACGAACACCCTTTACAATTTGTGCACAGTGGTTCAAAACTTTTTGCAAACGCCGTTTTTGACCTTTCCCGCAACCTGCCCAGACGGTCATACAATAAGTCAGATGGGGGATGACAAGAGTTTCCACTAACATTTTCTTGACACTGTCTGGCAACGATCGGGAAAACTTGGCGAGACCACCTATCGTCGCGTAGCAACGTTTAATGACTGTTGAAATGTGGGCTTCAAAAGTAAGGTTGTTATCCACTACCATTCCCAAAACCTTCGTTGACAAAGAAGGTTCAATTCTTACGTTCCCAATTTTTAGTGCAAATGGGTAATTTACATTCCTTCTGCTAGATTTAATTAGTACGAGATCCGTTTTCGTGGGATTAATTTTGAGGCTGTTGGCTATGAACCACCACTGAGCAGAATTGAAAGTGTTCTCTACCCTATTCTCGAGCTCCGACACTTGCTGCATTTCACCTCTATGACCGAATTGCACGTCATCTGCGTAAATTACAAGTTTACAGTCATCTACATAACACGGCAAATCGTTACTAAAAATTGTGAAAAGAACGGGTCCGAGCAAAGACCCCTGTACCACGCCATGGGTGATGGGTAGTAAATTTTTGCCCCCCTTTACCCTCTGACTTCTCCCTTCTAACCAATCTCTGAACCAGTGATCATGGATACCATACCATCCCATTTTCTCAATTAGCCGCTGATGCTGAACACTATCGAAAGCTTTACTGGTGTCAGCTGTTGTTAAGCACGTAATTTGACCCTTATCTAAACAATCCATGAAGTGGCTAACCGCATCTAACATCGCCGACTCGGTATGTCGGCCAGGCCGGAAACCGTGTTGCACATCGGTCAGAATCGAATGTGACAGCAAGTATCGGAGCATTTGAAACTCGCAGTTCCTTTCTGGCTGCTCTAAGCTAGTGTGTGAGGTGAATATCTAGCGCTAAGTATCTCAGTGGAGCCTCTGATGGATTGCGGTAATACTGAGAGGGCACTGACCTTCCCTACACCCTGCTTTAGAACTGTTAACGCCAGAGTCAGATAGTGCAGTAATGCCTATATGCTACAAATAGATAAAACGCCATTATCGTTTTCTGGTGACCCTGTCTATACTGTCTAGAGCGTCATGCATTGTTCCATCGGCATCAAACCACAGCTCTGCTATTAGAAACCTGTTTGTAATATTTTCTCTCTTACTGTGAAACCCTATCTTACCATGTAAGCAGGTATTTTCTGCAATATATTACCAATCATATGTAAATCATTGTCATGTGTCTCGTAAGTCGAGAGCTGGGGCTGCGAAGCATTCCGTCGTTCGAGTCCATTCCACGCTGTCCGCCCCCGCCGGACCCGGTCCGGCCTGGCCCGGCGCGTCACGCCTCGCAGTTCGGTGATCAGCCCCCTCCCCTCGCCCGCCCCTCCGCCTCGTCGTCCTCATGTCGGAAGCTCACCGCCTCTGATCGAGCAGTCCCAGTCGTTTCCAAACGACATCCTGCATACGAGTGAGTCCGTAACGCTAGTTTGGCTCCGAAACTTGAAGAAATAAAGTCGGCTCGCAGGCGCTATTTCACAGACGATCGCCAGTCTTCGACGCTCGGCTGGAGCCACCCACGGACTGTCTCGGTTCGCAGCCATTGGCCGATCGAAACTCGCCTTGAGTGAGATTCGTACCCCAGAAACGTGTCCAAAATATTATCTTGCGCGTAGTAGTGTTGAAGGTTTTTAATTCACATTACTACAAAAAGCAGAATATGAATATGAATGTAGTGTAGCTTTGTGCAAATCATTGCGATTTTCATTTTCATTTTCTTTTCTTTTTCATTTCTCGCATGTGTCATTGGTGTGATGTTGAAGCAGCAAAAATGGCTTTAGGTAATCAGATAAGATTGTTTTTGCGACGCATGCATAGTAGGTGTCTTTGGGATAGCCGAATCGAAAGTACTTACGAACTCATTTGCTTTCAATCTATTGTATCACTTCATTTCATAACTTAACCTCTAAATTGTACTGCTTCGTAAGCACAAACCGTATGAAACCAACAACTACGGCGTTTTATCCAGTAAACATGTCATCTTTTCGGGCCTTAATAATGAAATGTAAGCACGATATGACGATACAATATCATCAAATATCACTTCCTTGAAAAGGTCTGAGGATGTTGTCACAAATTCCTCACAGAAAGCAGCAATTATCCTGATTGTGAGCCGAACAACTGAATCAAGTGCCGAATTATGTTTCGCGAATTAAGTTAGGACCATGCAAGGCAACCAATCCCAATGATGTCCATTGGTTCGACGAGCAAACAAGTGTAAAGCAAGTGATAAAAGCATGCAACTGCCTTTAAAAAGTAAATGTTTTGAAAAATAACTGTAGAATGGAAACCCACATGTCAATTTGTATGAGGTGCATGCTTCTGTTCAGTGTTCGGATCGAAGTGCTCCAGATGTTAACGATTCTCACAGAACAGTCGATAAAACAGACAAAGCTGAGTTGTTTCATCAACTTGCGCTCATCCATACGAACAGAGAACTCGCTACCAGACTTTGAGACTGCCTTATGTACCTAGTTGTGTCATAAATTCAGTGTCTAGCTGTGCCTGAGTGGTTCTTGAGCAATGCAAGATCTGATCATATGAAGAGGAATGAAGATGTATAAAAGGGAATTTCATTCCGATAGGATGTGATTGAATCGAAACCCTTACAGGTTGAAATAGACATTTGTAACTTTTCACTTACCCTGCACTGAAAACAATTTCACCCGAAGCTGGCGAATTAAGCGTTGCCAGGGGCGTAACTTTATATCTCTTTGGGGGGGCTTGAGCCCCCCCCTGTGCTGAACTGAGCCCCCCTTGGGAAGCTTAGAGCCCCCCTTGATTAATTTTTAATTCTTGACAAAACACACACAAATAGCAAAGCACTAACATCCAATTTCCCCATTTTCCACCATATACATGAGTTTCCAGGTTGGGGGATGATCATGGACTTGTAAACACCCTCGCCCGTATAGGGGGGAGGGGGTCGAACGGACCCCCTCAGTTTTTCGCGAATAATTAGCGTAAAAAGCGTCCGATCGCAACGAAACTTTGAGTACCCTCGCGTTATTCAATTTTACACCTAACCTGAAAATTTCATGACCCTGACTCAAATGACCTTTGACCTGTGACCTACTTTTCGAGACCATGCTTGGTCGAAAATCGGAATCGCGATTCGGCGTATGTCGGCTCGTATTAGCCGCTCGTTTGCAGGACCTTTTCGTTCAAGCGTTCAAACATGTGATATGATGTTGCTCCCAATGCATTAAGGTGGGTGTGAAGGTCACCTGAAGGTCAGGTCAGGTCATTGACCTTTGATAACCTCGGTTCACTTTTTCTAGTTTTACATGTTTCTACTTTCTAGGCTAGTTTTTGGAGCTGAATTGGAATTTGGCAACCATATGAACATTTACGAAGTAGTTTTGGTGCCTTCCTAATATGTAACGAAGCTGTCAGAGGCGGTTGACACCTACTACGAATACCTGGCAGGACCCCTACTCGTTGACTTCACTTGACCTGACCTGACCCGACCCGACCTGGCCTAAATGCATCTGGTCTAGAACCATGTAAAACTCGAAAAAGTGAACCGAGTTCATCAAAGGTCAATGACTTGATTTGACCCTCTGGTGACCTTGACATCCACCCTAATGCATGGGGGCCACATCATATCCCATGTTAAACGCTTAAAACCACGAAAAGACTGCAAACGCGCGGCTAGTGCGAGTCGACATGCGCCGAATCACGATTCCGGCCAAACATGGTCTCGAAAAGTAGGTCACATCACAGGTCAAAGGTCATTTGGACAAGGGTCATGAAATTTTCAGGGTAGGTGTAAAATTCATGAGCGCGAGGGTACTGAAAGTTTCGTCGCGATCGGCCGCTGTTTACGCGAGTATTCGCAAAAAACCGAAGGGTTCGTTTCGTCCGTGGCGTTACCCCCCCCCCCCCCCCATACGGGCGAGGGTTAACATGAGTCCCATGGGCGTTGCATGGAAAGAATGGGACCAAAAGTCGGCACTCGGCAGTGCCCCCCCCCCCTTAAATGAAAGTGTTCCGCCGCTTCTGGGTAGATGTGGATCAGTGAACCTGCGCCTGGGTTGAGTTTCAGTCAGCTTCACCGTCGCTCGGAGGGCGTCCCATTATTTCAGAGGCTGAGATAAAAAGATTCGTAAAAAGCTATAGACTGCTCCGAACAAATGGGTCCCTCCAACAATGCCTCAGGCCAATTTTTTTATTTCCTGCTTACTTCTCCATTGTCCCTTCGTGAGATCACAGATATAAAATCCGAATTACACGAATTGCTTGCGCCGTTACCTTTACATTACTGTGCAGTGCTGCAGAGTCGATTGATCGACTCTTACTGTACCATTGACAACAGGTATGCCTCCTAAAACCCACAGCACGGTAAAACTGACTTGTGGTATGAGCCTTTTTCTTTTGACTGAATGTTTCTTGACCAGTGGCGGATCCAGAAAGCGGTCCTGGACGCTACAGATTGGGGATTTCCATAAAAAGTTTCTTCAATTTCTAAAAACTCGCCGGATTTCGATTCCTTACGCACTGCTGAGTGCTGAGCAGTTCAAAACAAACTCAAACTTCTAGGATATAAGCTATACGGTTGAAAGGGCCTCAGTTTTTTATATGCAAGGCCACTTGACTTGGTGATCAGATCTTAGGTGCTCTGGCATCAAACTTGTTACACAGGCTGCAAAAGTCATGTTTTAGAGCTGTTTTGCCAAGTGATTTTGCCAATTTTCGCGGCGCTTCGCGCCGCCAATTCATACTCGAGTCAAAAACAGATCGTGAGTTGTGACCCTCCTTAAGCACCCTCATCAAGCATGTGATTAAGCACCCTCACACGCAGACGCAGGCATGTGTATGCATTACCATAGACCACTATATAGGGATCGTATATAGGTATATAGTGGTCTATGGCATTACCTATCAGACTGGTGGCACATGTAATTGTAAACATTTATAGGTACCTCGTAGAAGACAAAAAGCTTTACCGTTAACGGTGTCAATGGAAACGGACTTCAGACTGTACTGTGTTGGCATTTGGCCCTACCATTAGACATATAGTGCATCGGCCTGAAAAAGCACAGATAGATTTATCTATAGATTTAAGTTTTTAGCCGGCCGATTCGTCCCCCCTGTCGAAAACCCGTAGGTAGGTACGTACAGACATCCCAAATATGGAAAGTTTTGCTGCTGACTGCTGAGCCCCCCCTGACAATATCATAAAGTTACACCCCTGAGCGTTGCTCTGCGGGTGGTATGGTATATGTGTATTAACTCGCCATGTCCAGATTCTAGCTAGAGGGTAAGCAGACTTGCCTGCCTTATTACTCGTAAATATGCACTGTACCCACAGTCTGCAGTAAGGTAGCTACCCAGCACCGGATATTGTCCCCGTGGGTGTCGAGTCATTGGCACGGCCCTCACTGAAAGAGTTGGAACTACTCGAGGCATCGTAAACGCGTATCCGTGGATGGCGAACCTTTACATAACCTGCCCTGAAGGAGTTGGATCTACTGTTACAACTAGATGGCGTTGTCTCATACAGTTTTGAATTACAACAATTTTTTAACTTTTTTTGAACCAATGATATATTGGCACATTGTTTGGCGGTTTTCAAGTAGGGGCGAAAGTACAATTGTTATGGTGCATTTTTAAAACCTCTGCAATATTCATCACGGGACGATTGGCAACGCTTTTTCTTCCGAAACTACCAAGTGAGACTATTTTGATTCTTATATAGGTCACGAAAGCAGCGGCGACACATCTTCTTGATTTCGGGCGGTCTCCATGACTGCCGGTGACTGAGTCATGTCGAAATATCTATGGGAATTCGATTTGACCTTTCCCACCGATGTGAAACTTTCTCACCGATGTTTTCTAGCTGTGAGATTGCTATAATATAGATATTTTCCCGCAAATATGGTCAAGCGTGGGAGTTTTTTGGCCCTCGTGACTTGGTCGGCGAAGGGTAGTCGTGGAGGGTAACCCCATCTCCTAGGGGTTTGTGGGGCGCTGCTGCCAGGTAGGCGTCGATGAATACCTTTCGATGGAGGGGTCGCGAGCCACTGGTGCGCGAATAGTCGTGGAGGGTTACTACTCTCCAGAGTGAATTGCGAAAGTGTTATGTCCTAAATTGACTCCTGGGAGGGTGGTTAAAAATGGTTGCGGATAGGGGTACCCGCGAGGCACCGGTTTACTCGCCAGTTTTGGGTGATATTGTTTTCAGTGTGAATGAAGCATTTAACCGGCCAGAACACCTAATTGTTTAAGCTTGCTGTACGGTATTTCACAGCTTATCCAATTACCTGATCGACGCACATGGAGTAAATAGTAGCCGTTTTCACGACGGCCATCTGGTACACATTTGGTGCACATCTGGTGCAGATCAGGTGCAGATTTGGTCAAATCAGGTTGAGTGTGTCTCTTAGTAGCTATCAGCTAGGGTTACACTTATATGCCTGCTTTGTCGTATTATCAGAGAGCATCATCGATTAAAACACGGAAATAAATTCATAAAATGAAGATATTTGCTGTAAAAGAGATTAGGTGCAGATCTGGTCAAATTAGGTGCACTCGCCGGAGAGACCGTCGGAAAACGGCTAGTATGCATACTAGCCGTTATGGAACAACATGTTGTTCCTTTTTGACATTCAAAGAGCTGGAAGTGGAAAATAAGAAAATTTAGGTAACACTGACGTGCTCTCCTATATGAATTTCAGAGTCTGTGATCAGGTCGTTCTCATTTCTAATGCCTCGACAATGTTTCAGTCGATGTCTGAAATTGTGTTCTTAGTCATAAGCTATTGTACCTGTTTTGTATTTTTTTTTTCGGGGTGACTCTGCCAAAGTTAGTCTGCTGTCAAAAATATTACCAATTTAAGGAAGATTTGGTCTAATGTGCATTACGTATGAGTCGCTTGCATTTCCCGAGACAGAAACTTCGTGATTGACTAGATTGGTCTCCTATGAGAGTTGACTGCCAATAATTGCGGTGATCCGTAATATGTTTGTAAAAAATGGGCGTCTGTGAGAATAATTCTTGTAGATGGCTCTATCGGATAGACTTTATTCGTTCGATAATCCGGTACAAGAGGCATGGTGCGTGCTGCGTGGGTTTTCCTGGTCCACCATTTCGCGGGAGCCCGTCCCTGTTGGACCGGAAGCCGGCGCTCTGCCGGCCGGCGGCGGGCCAGAGGGGACTCCTGGGGACGCGGCCGCGTCGGTGGCGGGGCGTCACACCCAGCCGCGCCGCCAATCGACCTCTCAATGCCGCGCAATGATGAGGTGGACCGGCCACAGCCGAGCCAGCCGCCCACCGCGCTGCTGAGCGGCACATGCGACAGCTTACCGCTGATTGCTCATTGATAAACAGGATGCCGACGTGTACAAAAGACAGTTTTCGCACAGATCTGGACCACTTGCGCTTGGTGATCTTTTCTGTACAACACGGGAGGCACTGTCAGCTTTTGCTCCTGGACTTTTTCTGCGAAAGACGAACCAGAGAAATAACCAAAACCCGGCCCCATCTATGGTCTGTTAACAATTTCTTCTATTGGTAATTTCCCTTACATTAACATATCACTACATTAGGTGCTAAACTCAGTAAGCACTTAACTCCAAGCTCTTCCAAAGGTCAGTTGAGTATTTTTATTGTGCAAATAATATCCCAGCTGCGTAATATTTGCTGGAATCGTTTATCTTCTCTTTATCCTCGAAATCATAAGCTTGGGCTGATACAAGAGCTAGGGGACTTCTTCGGCTTATGGCCTTCGGTGAAAGTACGACGAACAAGATATACCTAGGGAATTTAACATAAATTTAATCGGGGAATTACGTCCAAAAATATCCTTATAGATGCAAATATACGCGGGTAGGATCCAATTAGTCTCCCAGTCCCCAACTTAAAAAAAACGTAGTCGAACTTATCTAGATAAATAAGATGAAAACAAGCACATGTCATCAACAGCGTAAAGCTAAAGAAGAAACAATGGTGCCTAAACTAGCGGTCAGTAGGTCTCGTGTTTTTGTTTGGCGAGAGACATTTTTTGTTTAGCGAGAACATTCTTGTTTAGCGGTAGGCATTCATTTTTTAAATTCGATAGCTTTGCAGAACTGATTTCCATCCTTTTCATTCATTTTGTCATTTTCCGAGGAGAAGGTCATATATTCTAATGATACTTCCCACATTTAGCATGCTCCTCGCAGCAGCTCTGAACGATATACGATAGATATTAGCTAAACACAAATAACGAGCGTGCTGCAATAACCATTGCCACTGACTTTCTCAATAAAGCGGGTTGGCAAGTCTCGCTCCTGGCCGCCACACGCATGTCGAGTAGCATACCTTCTGAACTCATTTGAGCCACTTGAATAGAGTCGGCAATTCAGGCAAGGAAGCCTTTTTATGCGCGTGCTCTTTGATATTCTGAATACAGAGGAAACCCCTGCTGTGTGTGACTTTGTGTAATATTTCCCTACTTGGCAGCATTCTTTGATCTTTACTTGCGTTGTTAGTTTGTCTCATTTCCTTTCCTGGGACGGAAGGGTGACGTGAGACTCTGTAGATTGCCTTCCGATTCCGCCGCAAAGTCGCTCCGGGTTTACACATTGTATTACCGTAAGGACCAACGTGACCTGTAGCCAAGTGTTTTACATCTGATAGCTGGAGATTCAAACGGCTAGGTAGTGGAAACTGGGACAATACCCACGTGGAATCGAATGGGACTAGCAAGGGAGGGGAGAGGGGAGGAGAGCTGGCAGACCCTCGGCGGAACCTGAAAATGGACGGAAACAGTGGAAAGACCAGCAAAGTTTGAAGGTAACCGACAGAGGGGCTGAATGGGTGGGAAGGACGTGATTCTGAGACGTCGATATGCGTCAGATCGAAGTTTCATTCCTCTGTTGTAGAGAAGTTTTACATTTTGGCAGTACTTAGATGACTTCAAATTATCTGCTAGTTACGTAGGTTTGATTTCAGACATCAAATATCGTGATCAGAGCCGTAAGAGGACAACTTGCGTGATAACATCTGCATTCAATGCCCAATGATTTACATTACGTGTAGCGGAGCGCAGCAAATCGTTTTCCTAATCCTATCATAAAGCGTGATAGAAAATCTTCGCTGACGACTTGCTCTATGTACGGTTGAGTACTTGCGATTCACCAATTATCGCACGCACTTTGACAAGCCAAGTGACATAATTCTATTTCCGCAAAAGAGATGCATGCTAGCCGAAAATATGGCTGAAAGACCATAAAGAAAGAAAGCCTGTTGGCCCGTCTGGCCCGTTTATCCGTTGTCCCTGTAAGTGGGTCCGGCTAATGCTGTTTGAGCCAGCCACATATAGGCATTAATCTTGTCTGTGTTTAGCTGTTAAGATAAGGGCTTTGTCACGTTTGGCTAAATAGTTTTGGAATGAAAACATTAGCATGAACGGCGTCATATACTTAGACCACGTAAGTAATCAAACGACACTTTTGTGTACTTTTGTATGCACGTTTTGTAAGTTTACAATGCAACTAACGTTTTACACAAAGTTGGCACAACTTCTGACATCCATTTGCTCAAATGAATGTTTCCGTTTTGTATTTTATGGCGACTTCCAAGGTCAGGATCCGGTATCACTTAGAGCACGATTATATCTAGACCGATAGGTTATCTCGATTTATAGCTGTCCGCTATTGCATTCTGAAAGAATTAGTGTCACTCAAGAATTTCTGTTCGAACACTTTTACCCGACAAAATAAGCTACCATGAAATATGTCACCTCGATTGGCAAAAATCAATAAAATGACCTGCCCACATACATGCTGTGGCTCAGCATGAACCTAGCAGGTTTCGTAGGCGACCAAACATTTGCCGCAATTGCACTTACCAGGAAGCCGTGCCATAGAACCCGTTCGGGCACCAGAGCGAAACGCCCGCTGAACTTCAATGGGCTCGGTGCTCGTGAATTTGACAGGTCATGTTCACATTAGATTCATCGATGATGAAGCGAAAATCACCCATAAACCGCTTACCTGACATTTATGTTTTATTTCATACCAAATTTGTCCTGGACTGTGTGGCAAATTTGAGGGAGCCCACCAAAATATGTGAATAAAAAAGAGAAAATGGAAAATAAGTAATACAACAGTGACATTTGAAGCAATACAACAGTGACGAGATTCTTCCGACACAATACAATACCTACTGCTGATGATTGTCATGACGCAATACGATTCTGTTGACGCCGCTGTCGGCTGTCCTGACGCAAAACAATACCTAGTGTCGGTAGTATCGGTAGCGTTGCAGTACAATAGTGGCACCACATGCAATGCAAGAAGTAGTGACGACAGCCCTAAAACGACTTCTAGTTATCTCTCTGGCCAGGTGTGAGCTACCTCTGCGACGGGCTGGCCATGGGGACGCGGTGCTCCACTGTGACGGTACTACTCGCTCTCTGGCTGGGTCTTGTGGTCGCCGCCGCGGCCCGCAGGCTCTCCATCGAGTACGACGCCGTTCCCATCGACAGGGCGTCGGAGGACCTGGTGGAATATGTCGAGGGTCAGTGGAACGTGCATGGGTCACCCTTGGCGTGGCGTTGGAACTGTTTCACCGTGACGTCTTTAATTATGCGTGTGTAATGTAGCTGAGGATGGACCATGGCTACCTAAAAAGACATGCGCTGTTCAATCGGTAGTTAGATTGAAAGCTTACATACCTCTGTAAATCTGAGTTGCAAATGGTGAAGCTAAGCCATCAATTTTAACTAAACCATAGATAACATGAATCATGTCATCTATGGTATCTATGTTATCATGGGGGGATTCATGTTATCTATGACTAAACACACAACCATGTTCGTTTACAATCCAACCATGTGTCAAAACCTGCCTTATTCGTGTTCTCAGAACCAGTGTACGGCTACCAGAGGACACCGGAAGTCTCTGATTCAGAGTTCGTCTCGTATCAGACGCGTTTCGACCGGCCGACAAGGGTCTACAGGCTCGGCCGTCGCATTCAGAAGCCCGTCAAACGATACTGTGAGTAGACGCCGGGCGGCCGCCGCCTGACGCTGTAGGCAAGCCCGCAATACACCTTCGCCGAGCAGCCGCCGCCTGGCGCTATAGGCAGACCCGCAATACATCCTCGCCGGGCGGCCGTCGCCTGGCTCCCTAAGCAGACCCGCAGCACACCTTCGCTCGCCGCCGCAGTGCATGGGGCAACAGTGGCAGATCCAGGGGGCAAAATGGGCATTTGCCCCCCCCCCCCCAAACGGCATAATTTTAACATTACGCCTATGGAGAAGGCATGGAAAGAATCGATAAATTGTTATGGTTTGCCCCCCCCCCCCAAAAAAAAAAAATCTGACCTGGACCCGCCTCTGTGGGGCAATGGGTAATAAGAGTATGGTGCAGACTGCAGACTTGATGTCCAAATGTCAGGTCTGGTGGGGGTAAAGGCAATAATCGTGGGTAACGTTTGGGCTTATATAAGGGTGCTAGTCACCAATGCTTTTAAATGTTATCAAATGTCAATTGTGCAACTACGCAATGAAGTCTGTGCTGCTAAAGCTGAAAAGAATCGAATCCTGTAATTGAAGCAATAACAAGTGAGATGCGAATGATATTGTTTTGTACCATTTCAAAGGGCCCGTGCATGGTGCTCCGAATGATGTAATTATACCAGCGTCATATTCTCTGGTTAAAAACACCACAAAACGGAATTAAACTGGCTAACGCACAGTGTCACTGATGCCATCTCATACCGTTGATGTGCGTTTAACCCTGATTGTGTTCTGTCGGCAGTGGGCGTGGAGATTCCCGACGAGATAGCGCAGCGAACCGCCGGCGGCGGAGGGGCGCTCATCGACAAGCTGAAACAGCAGATGCAGACCAGTGGGAAGTGAGCGGGCCGCACCGGGGCTGCGCGGACACCGGTCACGGCCCGTCCCGCTGAGGCTCCGACCAGCACCTGACCCGGCCTGTGGGGGACACCGGAGGGCCCCGCAGTTCTGGCGCGGCCTCTCAGAGCCCCCGGAGGACAGAGCAGGCCCTGATCCGGCCGCCCTCGGGCCGCCGCGGGTCCCCGGAGAAAGAGGCTGCTCCGGGACCGCGGCTGGTGCGGCGGCCCGGGGGGCGGCGGCTCCGGCAATGCGTCCGGCGGGCCCCGAGGCGGCCCAGGACTGCCTGCGAGCTGCAGCTCTCCTATCGGATATGTGGCAAAAAGTGCGGCTTCTTCAACCCCGACTGGAAATAATCGGCAGAGCTAGGAGACGTCACGGAGACGCTTATAGGCCAGCCTCCGATACACTAACCGTTTCCAGTTCTTCCATGGTCCGACCGCAGTGAGCAGTCATATCGATACGGTGAAGCGCGGCACCATCAGGCGATGAATGATGTCTTAATGATGATGGTGTTCATTGTCACGACATCGAACCTTAGCACAGAAGGCTGGCTGGTTTATTTTCAGTTAAAATTTAACCATTTTGAACTTTGTGAATTGGTCTGCGAACCAATCACCTGTTATGAGGAGGCCACTGGCAATAAACATGCTACTCACTAATTGAAATGTTTGGTCAATTTAAACAGTTATTTTCTTTCGAAGTGTGCATATGTTTATTGACCGCTTAAGTGTTATCAATAAACCCTTCCAACATGTTGTACTGTGACTTGGAAGGAGCTCGTTGGGAAGTTTACTGAATAAATACCATTTTAGGATGTGTGTGTATGATAGATCATTTGTAAGTGTATATTCTGATGATGTTATGTGAGAGAACTAAGTGTCAGTATGCGTGGAATTAATAATATAATGTTGCATGGTGACCAACTTTTTTCAGTAATGTATTGTGTTTCACCCTCTTTTTTATCCAGCCATCTAAAGAAAAAAAAAAACTATCTAATGACAAACTACACACAACATATGTTCAAAGACAACTACCACTTTGCAGGAACCTTACGTAGAAACCGAGGGAACCATAAGGAAACGAAAAATTTCTTTCTTATCTGATATCTACTTAGTTGAGTGGAAGGAGTTTCGTCCTCTTAAGTTCAGTTCCGTCTTTTAGCGTGCAGCCTAATAATTCAATAAATGATTATTCTGTGCTCCGCTGGGGATCCTGGATTTCAATGTCAGTGCCCGGGATGGTGAGGTTTAGATATCCACCTCCGTCTAACTTCGCAACCTTACCTGGCCCCCGGGCCACATAGCGATACGCAGCAAACGGCGTTCAAAACGTCGTAACGTAAGCGTCCAACTTGACGTTTCTGCACATGTTTTTCTGCTATAACTTGTGGCACAGAATACTGAACGATAATGAATATTGATTCTACCGGCACGATTTCCATTTATCGAGACACGTCAGTCAGTTTTAATTTTTCCATAAAATGTCAACTGAAAATTTGACCTAGGGTCAAGGTCATGACGTGACTGGAAAAGATCATGGTGTATATCAGTCGATGCGTATTGTTAAAATGAAAAACATCCACGGTAGTTTCATCCCTTATAGCATGTCTTCAAATTTCTACATTTTATGAAAAAAAAAATCCGCTCTGAACCCTCTAAAACATTGTACAACTGGGTGGAATTGCTTGTTGCATATTGAGGCGAAAAATTGCACCCATGGCCCAGCCTTGTAAATCTTGAATAATATTTAACGACATTTTAGAGCGATAAAAACGCATTGCATGTGTTGAGGTCAACGACGCGGTTCAACTGGCATGCAGCATGAGTGACATTTTCCGTTTAGGCTCCGGTCACCAGAATTCGACCCGCGGAGGTTATTTCCAAATCACTGGAGAAGACAGGCGTACGAGTAGCAACGAACACGGGAACGAAGATACACGAGATGATTAAACGAAGACCGAAAGAGACGTCCGACACATCCGATTCTCCGAAAATTGTAGCATGGATGATATAACACAGTATACGAAATTCCTTGTGGTGGGTGTATCAAAAGCTACGTGGGAGAAACGGGGAGGGGGGTCGAAACGAGACTTAAAGAACATAAAAGTGAAAGGTTTTTAGCACAGTTTTGAGAGACATTATGAATATAATAAGAGATATTAACCTTACTCTCATATTAGCCAAAAGATATAAAGTTTCAAAAAGACAAAATACAGTTTCGGGAGCTTTCGGCTTTGCGCCTTTATCAACCGTTATCATGATAACGGTTGATAAAGGCGCAAAGCCGAAAGCTCCCGAAACTGTATTTTGTCTTTTTGAAACTTTATATCTTTTGGCTAATATGAGAGTAAGGTTAATATCTCTTATTATAAAAATAAAAGTGACCTTAAGTTTCATCGAACATCGAACGCAATCGTCGTACATGCCGAACAATCTCATCATTTACCGAGCTGGTGAGCAACTCGATTATTAGAGAAGGGCGCACGAAAAACGACACGAAAAAATCTTAGAAGCGGCTCACATATCAGAACGCGATACCATCAATACTAGGACTGGATTTATAACTTTAGCAACATGCGCTGTAAGCTTAGTGGCAGGACCCCGATAGATAATCTCGTGATTGTGATCTATTTTTCGAGTGCTATTTTATATTTTTGTACAAGCTGCCGGTGACAATTTCTGTCCTCATTTCTGTTAACACAGTGATCAAGGTATTTTCATACCGAAAGCTTTGTGTGTGTAAATATACATTTGACGTGTTATTGTTATCATTTATCCTAACTGTCTTGGGTATTCTATATAGAGTATGAATAGGAAAAAAGTTTCGAAAGCGCTGTCGAATACCTATGTATGTACGCTTGCATTCGAGCTATCAAATGCGCTTTTCCGGCGCGCTGCAGTCATGCGCTTTTCAATGATAGGTACTGTTGATGATTCATTATAATTAATATGATTCAATAACGACTCTTGATGGGTTCGATGGCGCACGTTTTCTAGCACGAATGTACTATTCGTTCCCGAGCTATATGTCGGTTTGTCAAAAAGCAATGACATAAGCAAAATTCGACCTTTGATGAGCCCTAATGCTCTGGTGACCTGATCTTTGACCTGGCTCTAAAAACTTGATTTGAGTGTTTACTGTTTTTATGGTTCATTTGACGCTTTTACGAACGCCGCATACCATATGTCACTTATGTGGCCCAAACCCGGGAGTCAAATTAGACGGGGGGGGGGGGGGGGAGGTGTTCAGCAGGGGCCCGGGAACGATTTTCAAGTTGGGGGGGGGGGGTGAGCCTAAAATACCTGACATGATGCATATGAAACAGTGGCGTAGCTAGGGGTCTAAGGGGACACGTACCCCCCCCCCCCCATCGGGTTCAAAGGGACCTTCGGGTCCGAGGGGCCCCGCGGCGCCATTTGACCGCTGAAGGTCAAACCGCTGACCGCCCCATGGGGCTCGTTAGAGCACCTCATGGGCCCTAAATAGCCACACTAAGATCTCCATAAGGGCCCCACGCCGGCTTCTGAGCGCCTCTTGCGCCTTTCACGGCACCTCGGTGGTAAAAAAAAAATCGGCAGGAAAATTTTTTGAGATATCGAGGTTTTAGTGACGTCATGATTTCTGAGTTTTCGACCAAAAACGGCATATGTTCAAAAAATCATATAAAATCACAGAATAGACATACAGAAATGCCGTAAACGGCATTAGACTGCCAATACCATGAACAATCAAATGGCTATCTTCGATTATTGATTTTCGTTTCGCATTTGCCAAAATCTTGATCTGAATCTTGGCAATTTCTCGTGACTACTTCAAGACCATGATACATACATTTCTTAAATTGAACTTTTTGAGCCAAACACGTACACATATGATAAAATGAATGTCACCATCGTGTTCTACGCCCCAAATTACCCATAAAACATGTGTCACAGGCTGCGAATATCAGTTTTGATTTTCGGGGATATGTGCCTACCCGGTTGACCTGACCTTGACCCTGACCTATGCTTGACTGACCCCTACATGGGGCTGACACTCTTGTAAGCCTTATATGATGGATTGTGCACCGTTTTGACAGAGTTTATGACGAGAGGCGCTCATTGCGAAGTCCTGAAATCCATGCTACTGAAAGCCCGATTTCAGGTGTTTGACCTGACCTTGACCCGACCTGTGACCTCAAAATTCAACTTTAAGGTACTCATCTGAAGCGTCTCGTCGCGGTCTTTCGTTTGCCGCCTCGTGCGTTTCGCTGCGCCTATTGGTTCTCGAGTTATCGGCTGGGGGCGTTTAACGCCCCCCCCCCCCCCAGCAAACGGTGGGTGGCGAAATACCCCAGCAACTGCCGGGTTAAAGTAGGTTACTGGCCTCCGAGAGTCGTTACCGGCCTATGAGGGGCCAGTTCTAGGGGCATTTCCCGCCTGTGATGGTCCCACCACTTATTTTTCTGAGGGCCCCATAACGGCAACTATGGGGCCCTCATCGGCGCCTATGAGGGCCCACACCGGTGTCTCTGAGGGTTTCACACCCCCAACTCTGAGTGCCTACACCAATGCCTATTAAAATTAAGCCCTGTATCGGCGGCTCTGAGGACCCAACCAACACCTGTGCATCTGAAGGCCACCCACTGGTGACTTTTGAGGGTCCCACACCGGTGAGTCTGAGGGCCCCACCGGCGTCTGACGTATGTACAATGCCGGTCTCTAAGGACCCCACAGGCCACAGGACTTCTTCTGCCGGCCTAAGGACCCCTTGCCGGTCACTGAGGCCGCCTGCCGGCTTGTAGAGAGTTCGCGTCAGCAGCTCTAAAGTCCCCACACCCGTCTGTAACAGCTCCACACCAGCGTCTATGAGGGCCCACAGCAACGCCTGTAAGGACCCTCATCGGCGCCTCTGAGAGAATCACACTTATAGCGCCTCTGAGCGCCCACACCGGCACCTGCATGACGGCCCCACACCGGTGCCTCTACATAAAGGCCCCTTTCCGGCGGCTCTGAGGGCCCTACGCCGGTGATTCTGAGGGTGCTGCCGATAACCGAAGGCACCACATATGCCCTTAGTGTCGCTGAGCTTTAACCCGCGCCCCGCTGGGGGGGGGGGGCAGAATCTGCCCCCCTCCCGTTTTTCGCCAATAACTTCTAAACGCGTTACGCCAGCAACGTCAAACTTTCAGTACGTTATCATACATCAATTTGACACGTTCCCTGAACATTTGAGCGAAATCCGTCGAAAATTTTTGAGAAAATGACGTTTTAGTGACGTCATGTTCGCCATTTTCGCCTCAAAAATCGCAAAATTTCAAACGCCGCTAACATCTTCATTTTTAAAGGAATCAAGACGTTACAAAAAGTTATACGTGATTCTAGTTTGTCTATCAAATGGCTATCTCGGTTTATTGAAAATTTTGGATTTTGGCCATTTTTTTTCTTCAAAAAACCGACTTTTTTGGGAAAATAATGATAAAATCCAAAAATTTGGGTGTATCGAAAAAACCGGAATTTATGTCAGAGAAGTGGTCTATGTGCACCTACATACCAATTTTTAGAAGAATCGGTTCAAAAATATGGGAGTTATTCAAAATTTTATGACGTCACGACACATAATTTTTTTGAAAAATGAATTTTTTGGAAGTTCTAGACCTCGTACGGAAACAAAAATAGCACCATTCGACTCGCCGTGAAAAACTGCATCAGATAGACACCTTTTTAGGCCTTAACAACCAATTTCAAAATTTGACCTCACTTGACCTGACCTTGACCTGACCTCGACCTGAAATTCATCCAGAGGTGGTCCATATCACTAATTGGGTGTGCCTATTGAATTCTATGAATAAAATGACCCATAAAACATGTGTCGCACATGCCCTTTTCTATATTTTGTTTTTGGTGACCTGATCTGACCTGATCTGACCTTGACCTTGACCTTTGAATGATATTGTATGCAACGAATATTGTCTTGGTAGACTAAGAACACGTTTTGGGCAATCAGTCTCAGTCCATTCTTCGGCAATTACGGTGCAAGGCCGATACTGTAGAAACTTGCATTTTGTACCCTTGACCTGACCTTGACCTGACCTCTGACCTACTTAAGCAAAAAAAAATTGGGCTCTTAACCCTAGAACGCCTAGGGGGGGGGTTGTATCAACCCCCCCCCCCCCCTGAGGTTTTTTCGAAGTGCACGCTAAACGGCTTGTCGTAGCGGGCTGAAATTTTCAATACCCTATGGGGCAACCTTTGCGCATCTTTTGCCGAAAAAAAATTGATCGGGTCATGTCAGGTCACGGAGTTATGACGTCATAAGAGGTACAGCCTCCGGCCGGATTTTCACAAACTGAGTGCCAACGCCCGAGGTTTCCTGCCGGTGGTACGGACATCGGTTGATGGATCGTGATGAAACTTCCCATGCATGTTGGGGCAAGTATTGGCTATCATATGGTATAAGAAATTTGACCAGGTCAGGTCAGGTCACGGAGCTATGACGTCACAAGAGGAACAGCGTCCGGTACTATTTTTGAAAAGCGCCCGAACCACTATTTTGCTAATTCTTGTCACCTCAATGGGAATATGCAGCAATATTAGCTTCTATAGGGAGCAAATGGACCTCCCAAATCCAAAAATACAATCAGATTTCAAAAATTTAAATTTTGATTTTTCGAATTTCTGCCGCCGACTGTGACCTTGCCGACTTCCGGCGCTCCCAACGCGCCATTTTTAGAGCTAGGGAAACGAAATACATACCAAACGATAGAGAATTGATCAAGGAACACGATAGTGAAGGTTTCAAGTCGATATCTCCCACCGTTTTGCCGCAATCGCCGCCGAAAGTTGAAAAAAGTCTATTTTTCCGAAAATTTGACCTTTGACCGGTCAAAAGTAGGTCAAATGTTGACCTAGGACCAAAAAATATACCACCAATCGCGAGATCTCGTTGAGAGCAATCCGTTGGTTTTTTCCGCTAAGCTCTACGACCTTCCGTTTCGAAACGCCAGGGGGGGGGTCGTAACAACCCCCCCCCTGGTCGTTCGTGTTATGAGAAATGGCCTGGTCGTGCGAGGGTTAAGATTCGCCTCGTTGAGAGCTTTCGATTGCCGTTTTCCCCGTCTTTCTACGACCATCGGTTCGGAAGTAAGACAGGGGGCAGAATCTGCCCCCCCCCCTCCCGCAGGGCGCGTATGGCTGAACAGCCCAGCGGGGCGCGGGTTAATCCCATACCGGCCCTCTAATGTATCCCATGCATCCCATCCCATACCGAAGGCGCCACGTCAGTGCACTCATTGCCCCACACCCCTCCCTCACACCCGTAGCGGGTAAACTGCGTTATACCTATTGCAACGATTTTACCACCGTTGTACGTTATGCATTTCTCAAAGTTGACTCAAAATGGTCCAGTATAAAACTGGCCTGCCAAGCGTATTGCCACGGTCAGGCCCAACTCAAAGCGGGATGACAATAGCAGATGTTGTCAAATTGATACTGTATCAGCAGAAACCATTCAGATGGCAAGGAAAATGCCGTGTGTTGATGTTTAGATGCATAAAGGAAACAAGAAGGAAAGAAGTCCGGAAAAGGGAGGAAAGACCTTTTCTCGCTGCCTCAATGTTGAGGGGGCACCGCCCCCTCGGCTCCCAAGTTGGGGGGGGGGGGGGGGGCAAGCGCCCCCGCTGCCCCCCCCCCCCTGTTCCCGGGTCTATAGGTTCAGGCACCATTTCCGGCCCGGCCCGGCGAAAATTCCGCTGAGCACCGGCCTGAGGTACTTTAATGACGTCATATATCTACACATATCTTTACATATGACTCGCCTAACGTCTTTAGCTTAACCCTCGCCCGTATTAGTGTTTTTCCAGCCGCGAACGTATAAGGGGGGGGGGGGTCCGTTGGACCCCCCCCCCTTGCCGTTTCGCCCCTGATCGAGCTAGAGCTTCGCGGAAAAAACGAGCGTGTTGCCCGTGACGAGAGGAAGCCGATGATACCTAATTTTAAGGTCCTAGGTCATTGGTTGACCTTGCAGGTCAGGTCAATGACCCAAAAGTCGGGAAAATCGGGACCTGTTAGAACGTCGTAAAGTGTGGCTGCTACGGGGTTTTTCGGGGTGCTGATCACGAATATCATGTTAGTTTTGATCACAGATGATGTCTTCATGCATTTAGTCCAGGTCGGGTCAGGTCAGGTCAGGTCAACCAGTAGGGGTCCTGCCGGGTATTCCTAGTAGGTGTCAACCGCCTCTGACAGCTTCGTAGCATGTTACGAAGGCACCAAAACTACTTCGTAAATGTTCAAATGGTTGCTAAATTCGAATTCAGCTGCAAAAACAGGCCTAGAAACATGTAAAACTCGAAAAAGTGAACCGAGGTCATCAAAGGTCAATGACCTGACCTGACCTTCAGGTGACCTTGACACCCACCCTAACGCATGGGGGCAACATCATATCACATGTTTGAACGCTTGAAACCACGAAAAGACTGCAAACGCGCGGCTAATGCGAGCCGACATGCGCCGAATCGCGATTCCGGCCAAACATGGTCTCGAAAAGTAGGTCACAGGTCAAAGGTCATTGGGGTCAGGGTCATGAAATTTTCAGAGTAGGTGTAAAATTGATTAACGCGAGGGCACTGAAAGTTTCGTCGCGATCGGCCGCTTTTTACGCGAGTTATTCGCGAAAAACCATGGGGGGTCCGTTCGACCCCCTATACGGGCGAGGCGATGGGCCTCCCGGCCACCTTCCGCGCGGTGGGGGGGGGGGGGGAATTCCCCCCCCGTATATCCGAAACTACTGGACGGATCCGGAAAATTCAAACGGCGTTCGAAAGCCCTGTGAAATTTGTTGAAGGAACTCAAATTTCATTGACCTCGGGGTCACCGATGACGTCACAGGTCAGGTCAAAGATAAAATGTTTCACCGTTCACGGGGCTTCTAGGGAAAGCGCTATAACACCGAGTAAAACGCATTTTGTCGAAAATCAGCGATAGAGCGTCAGTTGTCTAGTACATATGTTGCTGTTAGAGGTCACTGGTCATACCAGGTCAGGTCACAGGTCAGGTCACCAAGGGTCACCACATGAACCCAACTTTACTAAGGTTGTGCGATGCATGTTTTATGGCCAGTTTTTCATTTCCAACTCAATGGTGTTGGTTATAAGACCATCAGGTACCGTTTAGGTCACTTTCTGGTGGAGGTCAGGTCAAGGTCAGGTCAAAAAAGGTCAAATTTCAAAGTTGATATTTGTGCATAAACTTGGATATCGATTCGATGCAGCTCGTCACGGGGAGTCTAATGGTGGTCTTTGTTTTGCGCTACAAGGTCTAGAATTGCTAAAAATTGAGTTTGGGTCACGGCGGCACCCCTGAGGCGGCCGCTGCCCGTACGTTTAGGAGCCCATTGTCGTGACGTCATGACTGAACAAAGGTCGCGGTAAGGGCTCTCCCGGCAGCCGGACGGTGACTCATACGTTAAGCTTGTCTCTCGTCGCGCCTGCGGGCATATTGGTAGTACTAGGGACGGCCAGCATATGACCGCGGCTTTCGGCGACATTGTCAATTCGTTTCTCGACTCTGCTGTTCGCTACAAGACAAATACACATAGAAAACGGCTCGGGCATTTGGAGAAGAGCGGCTACTCTGAGGCGAGGGAAGAACACGGAGATTCACACAAACGACCTGACTAGGTTGCACCGGCCACAGTCGACCGAGGTGGGCTTCTGCGCCCTTAAAGACGCCTCTGACTGGCCATTGCGCTGACACCCTGGTCGGACCACGGTCATTGATCGGACCCTGCCTTTGGTTCGTGCTCAGGCTGCCTTAGCGGGTAGACCTGCTCGACCAGACGCCCACTGGTGGGCGAGTGCTCGGTTCCGACTTTCACCTCCGGTCCAACAGCGTTCTGCTGGTTCCCGCCGATCCGGTTACGACACCGCAAGTGCCGTACCGACTCGGGCGCCCCAGGTGGGCGTAACGGTTACCACACCAGTTCGCGACCCCCAGGCTCTGTCAGCCGTCGTACGGCTCTCGGACGGACACTCTAATAGATCAGCCACAGATCAATAGATTGTCACAGACCGTCCGTCCAGCCACGCGCTACCCACAGCGCAGTCCGACAAATTGGTGACCCCGACGTGATCTCCGTTGTTCGACCTTAGCCTCTCGTCATGCCGGCGGACAGCGCACAGTCCGGCGCCGCAGCTCAAGACCCAGCCAGCGTTCCAGCTTCAGCCTCCGAGTCAACTCATCGGCCCATGGCTAGCTTCCGGCTACCACCATACTCTCCGGAAGAGCCCGACCTGTGGCTACTGCAGGTGCAGTGCGCTTTCGACGTCAGCGGGGTCGACTCCGACGAGCTGAGGTTTAAGCTCCTCGTCGCAAACCTCCCCGCCAACATCGCCGTCCAGGTCAAGGACGTCATTCGGTCATCCCGGTCTTTTGACGTGCTGTGTGCGGCGCTCCAAGCCCGCCTGGCACAGTCACGCGCCGACCGACTACAAGCCCTGCTCGGCCGCCAGCAGCTCGGCGATCAGAAGCCGACGGCGCTGTTGCGTTCAATGCGCAACGAGCTAGCCGCAGCCGGGGACGCCCCGGTTGATACGGAGCTCTTCCGTACCCTATTTCAACAACGGCTACCGCAGCCCGTCCGTGCTGCCCTCGCCCTCCTGCCAGCCGACAGCACGCTTGACGCACTGGCAGAAGCGGCCGACCGGTACCTGGAAGCTAGCGGACCGGACCCACGGCTATCAGCGATCGCGGCACAGCCGTACACACAGCCGGCACCACCCATCGCTGCTGCAGTGACAGCCCCGGCGCCAGCTGCAACCCCTGCGCTGGACACCGTCATCGCCTCCCTGGTCGCTAAGATGGAGCGCCTGGAAGCCAGCAACCGACGACTCGAGGACGCCGTGCGACGCGACCGCAGCCGTTCCCGGCCGCGCCAGGCGTCTCGCCAGTCTCGCCGCCCGTCACCGGCTCGTCCTTCAACGCCGCCGCACGACGACACGCTGTGTTGGTACCACCAGCGATTCGGCGCCCAAGCGCGCCGATGCAAGTTGCCGTGCTCCTGGATCGCCTCGGAAAACTGAGGCGCCCCGTGCTGATGGCGCAAAGCACGGGCGCCCCTCCTGCCGCGCCACTCCTCTTCGTGAGGGACACGGAGACGGACCGGCAATTTCTAGTCGACACCGGGGCGCAGGTCAGCGTGCTGCCTCGCCGCTGCCTGCCCAACGGGTCTACGCTGACCCCTGCTCCTGTCGGCCAGCAGCTCGTCGCGGCAAACGGCTCACCGATCGCGGTGCACGGCACCTGCCTGCTGGACGTCACCTTGAGTCAGCAGCACCGCCTAAAACATCGATTCTTCGTCACCGACGTCACCGCACCCATCTTGGGCACCGACTTCCTGGCCGCACATCACCTCGTCGTGGACGTTGCCAACCAGCGTCTCCTGCGGGACGGCACCGTCTGCGCCAGCGCCGAGCGGTCAAGGCTGTGCTCCATCGGAGTGCGTCTCGTCCGGGAGCAGGCTGCTGCTCGCTTCGCAGCTGTCCTCGCCCGGTACCCGGATGTGACCTCACCAAAACCTGGACCAACACCGGTGAAGCACAACGTGACGCACCACATCGTCGCCGACACGCTGTCGCGCACGGTCTCGATGGTGGCCCAGCCGCGACCCCCGCTCGCCGACTTCACTGCCATCGCCAAGGCCCAGTCCGAAGACGGCTCGCTGGAAGACCTCGAGGCCTCAGACACCTCACTGCGCCTGCGCCACATCCCGGTCGGCGATGGACTCCGTCTGCTCTGCGACGAGTCCATCGGATCGCCTCGGCCGGTCCTCCCAGGGGCGCTGCGCCGGCCCTTCGCCAAGGCTCTGCACGACCTGTCGCACCCTGGCGTCGAGGCTACCGTCAAGCTCGTCTCTAAGCGGTTCGTCTGGCCCGGTATGGATCGCGACGTGCGCCGCTGGACCCGAACCTGCCTCGCCTGTCAGCGCTGCAAAATCGGCCGGCACACCAAGTCCGACGTCGGCACCTTCCAGCCACCTCAGCAACGCTTCGACCACGTCCACGTGGACCTCGTCGGCCCGATGCCTCCGTCAAGAGGGCACTCGTACCTCCTGACGTGCGTCGACCGGTTCACTCGGTGGCCAGAAGCCATCCCTCTGCCGGACATCCGCACCACCACGGTCGCCCGCGCCTTCCTCGAGCACTGGGTCGCCCGATTCGGCGTTCCGTCCATCATCACGACGGACCGAGGCGCCCAGTTCGAGTCGGCCCTCTGGTCGGAGCTACAGCGATTCCTGGGCTGCCAGCGAACTCGGACGACGTCCTACCACCCGGCCTGCAACGGTATGGTGGAACGCCTGCATCGCCAGCTGAAGGCCAGCCTCCGTGCACACCAGGCTACGTCATGGACGGACGTGCTGCCGCTGGTGCTCCTGGGCATACGCTCCACCATCAAGGCGGACCTGCAGGCGACGTCAGCCGAGCTGGTGTACGGCTCCTCACTGCGGCTTCCCGGCGAGTTCTTCATCAGCAGCCAAGCCTCAGCAGCATCACCGGCCGGCTTCGTTCAGGACCTGAAGCGCGCCATGTCTCAGGTGCGGCCGACACTCCCACGTCCGGTCCAGCGCGCCACGTACGTCCCGACGGCACTCCAGACGGCGACACACGTCTTCGTGCGCAGGGACTGTCACCGCTACCCGCTGGACGCTCCATACGACGGACCGTTCCCGGTTACCGAAAGGACCACCAAAACCATCACCATCGACCGTCGACAGAAAAAGGAAGTCATCAGCATCGACCGGTGTAAGGCCGCCTTCCTGGAGACGCCAGACGAATCCGGTCATCGACAGTCTGACCTGCCGACTGTGCAGCCGCACGGTACTCAGTCCAGCGGCCCGCCGGCCGCGCCACCGCTCAGCAATGAGCCCAGCGGCCCGGAGCTTCTGATCTACGGTGACGCACCAGCTCGCCCTGCAGCCGTCGCTCGGGCTGACGCTGCACCATTGCAGCCTCAGCCGATACTACGGACAACACGCTCCGGCCGCGTCATACGACCTCCGGTAAGATATCGACATGTCACTTTTGTCCGCGACATGTCTGGCGAGGGGGTACTGTAGGGATCATCTATGCGATTTATCATCTATGCGATGTGTCATCTATGCGATTTGTCATTTCATGTTGTCATTTTCATTTATATTGTCACCGCCTTTTTAATCAATCTGTTACCTGTTGCCAATTGTGCGTCAAGTTTGTTTGTTATTTGTAAACCGGCCTGCCGCTGGCCTCAACCTTCCTAGTAACCGCTGTGCCATACGCTATAGAACGTGTCGTGCGAAGGTCATTCGGCGGCACCCCTGAGGCGGCCGCTGCCCGTACGTTTAGGAGCCCATTGTCGTGACGTCATGACTGAACAAAGGTCGCGGTAAGGGCTCTCCCGGCAGCCGGACGGTGACTCATACGTTAAGCTTGTCTCTCGTCGCGCCTGCGGGCATATTGGTAGTACTAGGGACGGCCAGCATATGACCGCGGCTTTCGGCGACATTGTCAATTCGTTTCTCGACTCTGCTGTTCGCTACAAGACAAATACACGTAGAAAACGGCTCGGGCATTTGGAGAAGAGCGGCTACTCTGAGGCGAGGGAAGAACACGGAGATTCACACAAACGACCTGACTAGGTTGCACCGGCCACAGTCGACCGAGGTGGGCTTCTGCGCCCTTAAAGACGCCTCTGACTGGCCATTGCGCTGACACCCTGGTCGGACCACGGTCATTGATCGGACCCTGCCTTTGGTTCGTGCTCAGGCTGCCTTAGCGGGTAGACCTGCTCGACCAGACGCCCACTGGTGGGCGAGTGCTCGGTTCCGACTTTCACCTCCGGTCCAACAGCGTTCTGCTGGTTCCCGCCGATCCGGTTACGACACCGCAAGTGCCGTACCGACTCGGGCGCCCCAGGTGGGCGTAACGGTTACCACACCAGTTTGCGACCCCCAGGCTCTGTCAGCCGTCGTACGGCTCTCGGACGGACACTCTAATAGATCAGCCACAGATCAATAGATTGTCACAGACCGTCCGTCCAGCCACGCGCTACCCACAGCGCAGTACGACAAGCTCTTCCCGCGAAACCTTTTTTTGGGGTCGAAAATGGCAGAAATTCATTAGCGGCCAACCTATCATAGCCTTTGGAAAAATTTTTGGTCACTATGTGCGCTAGCTACTCCCGGGAGGGTACCGAAAGTTTGGTGACGATCGGCGCGGCGGTTCTCGAGATATATCGAAAAAACTAGGGGGGGGGGGGGCAAAAAATGCCCCCCCCCCACCGCCTGGAAGGTTAAGTTATCAAGAGGCATTTGAAATGATTTCTGTTTAGCCTGGACGGGCCCGAGGGTAATCCCAACCACCGCAGCCCGGGGGCGTCTTTGCCCCCCCCCCCCCGTGTAACTCTGTTGATAAGGGAACTACGGAAACAAAAGCCGTACCAAAGAAAGTTCTTTATCCCGCGCCCCGCCTGGCTGTTTAGCCATAAGCGCCCTGCTGGGGGGGGGGGGGCAGATTCTGCCCCTTGTCTAGCTTGCAAACCGATGGTCGGTATAAAGACGGGGAAAATGGCAATCAAAAGCTCTCAACAAGAACAACATTTGGAGCAAAGAATTAATTTTTCTTCGGAAGATGTCTAATTGGTGGGGAAAACGTGCTGTACCTAACTCTCTCGCTCCTAACCCTAAGCGCTCTGGAGCTATCGCAAATAGGTAGGTAGGTGTAAGGGGCGGGGGGCGGGGCTGAAAACGTTTCCGCGGACTGAACGAGGGCAAAAAAGGATAGTCTCATTTTTATGACTTAGGAGAATGCAGAATAACTAGAGATCACTCTCTGGAGAGAAAGAATAAAGTGGATTTAGCAAAATGGTCGCAAAACAATTAGAGAGCTTAGGACGGTCACTAAAGTAAGAAAATAGGCGGCCTATCCAAGGCGGCCATTCGAAGCAACCTAAGGCCAGGTGGGAGACGTTTTTACACCCCGTCTATGTTATAACATACTTTGTGATCCCTCTGTCCCGCACATTCAGTTTTCAAATGGGTAAATGGGTATCAAATGGGTATTACCCCTTCAAGGGGTTTTTACACGCTTTGGCAATGATATTTACTTGTGCTTGAAGGGAAAACTTTAAATATGGTAGCAAAAATCTTGGTCTAGATTAAAATACTCGCAGTCTGACGGTCCCCACTAAATTTAGACAGCTGTTCAATCGAAAATATTTCAGCCATCAGTTGCTAGGCAGCTTGCTGGCGGTCACTCCAACCTCATCAACGATTGGACGCTTTTTTGGACAAGATTGGTCGTTCTTCGAGGTGAATCTTTTAGCGAACAGGTCCAAAACCAAATGTTTTTCTTCACGCTGACAGTCGCCGAGCGATATCAGTCGCTGAGGGGTGTGGATTATTGTGAGAATGTCTTATTTATTTGATTTAATATAAGTGCCTATGTCACGATGGTTGGGCTTGAATACAATGCAGAGTATGGAGAAGAAGTGTTTCCAAATGATTGTGACACTTCTGAAGCCTCCAATGTGTGTCTTAGCAAACAGCTTGTGGAGAATCAAGAAAAATTTGTTTTTAACAAGCAGTATTTAAAAGGATTACTGGCATCTTCTGTCCAAGCTTTGAACCTCTTCTCAGATTCCAAGCATCATGATCATGACCAGCAAGTGTCACATGGTAAGTAGACTGGTATTTATTTACTTAAGGTCCGCAAAACGGGTAAATAAAAGTCATTCACACGATACTCTAAGACCTCCTGATTTCATTTCTGATACTTATTCCTTCTAGAAATCAATTTGAAAGCACCAGTACACTAGTATCACCAGTATCACCACCAATGGCCCCACCTCCTGACTCCTCCTACCGGAACTGCACGCGTCAAAAGACCGTCTGGGCGGCGCACCCGCTACAAATGGTCCAACCAAGGTTGAGCGAAATTACAGATGATAATAAATTGTAAGGAAAGTGACATCAAAATAATCGCGGCGGAGCGGTGCAGTGCCGAAGGCAATGCCTTAGGAGAGATTACAGGCAATGGTAAGTCAAATATTTTGGTATATGTCAAGTTTAGGTCCTAACTACAACTGTGGCGCTTTTGATACGAATATGAAACAGCAAAAATTTTAGGTTTTTGGTTAGGTTAGGTTGTAGGTTTGTAGGTTTTAGGTTGTAGGTAGGTAGGTTTGTAGGTTAGGTTAGGTTAGGGTAGGTTTGTAGGTTGTAGGTTGGTAGGTTATAGGTAAGTAGGTAAGGTTAGGTCAGGTTTGATTATGTTTTTTTCTTTTATTTGCGAGACATATGAGTATCATTTTTGGATTCAGGATGTCAAATAATGTTATAATATGAAAAATTTATCAATGAAATCTTCTTAGGACTTAAACTTGACATTTACCAATATTTTTAGGTTAAGTGGTTGTGTATCTGGCTTCAGGCCGAAGGCCTGAAGCCTGATGCATAACCACTTAACATAAAAATATTTGACTTACCATTGCTTGCAATCTATTCATGCAAGTCACTTTTTCCTTTTCCCCCAGTAGGCAAACATCACTAGGTCAGGTTAGGTAAGGTTTGGTTATGTTCTGATCATTTTCTCATGCTCTATTACCTTTGCTAAATATTTTCTCTTTTTTATCCACCGTTTTCTTGTGCTTTGGTATTATGACGTCATTTTCATAACGTCAAAAACTAATGAATATCCGCATCATTTTTTTCTTTTATAGGGCAACGTTGTATGTTTCGTTTTCGTCGCGGAGGCATGCTTTCTCCAGTGTGTATTGTGCAGCAGTGCGGTGTAATGCGCTGGGGTTTTAGTATCTTATTTTACATTTTTGATGCATTTAACCCGGCAGTTGCTGGGGTATTTCGCCACCCACCGTTTGCTGGGGGGGGGGGGGGCGTTAAACGCCCCCAGCCGATAACTCGAGAACCAATAGGCGCAGCGAAACGCACGAGGCGGCAAACGAAAGAACGCGACGAGACGCTTCAGATGAGTACTTTAAAGTTGAATTTTGAGGTCACAGGTCAGGTCAAGGTCAGGTCAAACACCTGAAATCGGGCTTTCAGTAGCATGGACTTCAGGACTTCGCAATGGGCGCCTCTCGTCATAAACTCTGTCAAAACGGTGCACAGTCCATCATATAAGGCCTACAAGAGTGTCAGCTCCATGTAGGGGTCAGTCAAGCATAGGTCAGGGTCAAGGTCAGGTCAACCGGGCAGGCACATATCCCCGAAAATAAAAACTGATATTCGCAGCCTGTGACACATGTTTTATGGGTCATTTGGGGCGTAGAACACGATGGTGACATTCATTTTATCATATGTGTACGTGTTTGGCTAAAAAAGTTCAATTTAAGAAATTCATGTATCATGGTCGTGAAGTAGTCACGAGAAATTGCCAAGATTCAGTTCAAGATTTTGGAAAATGCGGAACGATAATCAATAATCGAAGATAACCATTTGATTCTCCATGGTATTGGCAGTCTAATGGCGTTTACGGCATGTCTATATGTCTATTCTGTGATTTTATATGATTTTTTGAACATATGCCGTTTTTGGTCGAAAACTCAGAAATCATGACGTCACTAAAACCTCGATATCTCAAAAATTTTCCGAACGATTTTTTTGAAACTTCGTCACAATAAACTTCAATCAATTCCCTACAGGTACTCAAAATTTGGCGCGCCTGTGGCGCGCCGTTTTTATGCTATGGCCCGGCGAAAAAAGTGGGGGCGTTTAACGCCCCCCCCCCCCAGCAACTCGCGGGTTAAGCATCATATCTGATTTCAGGACATCAAATAGTGTAAGAATGTGCATTTTTTCTTGTTAAGAAAATATTGCGGACCTAAAGTAAACATTTACCAGACTGTAGACTTCGTTGAAGCCAAATTATGCATTTTTTTTTTGTTTCCCGTTACCCATATGAAATGCATTGCCTATTAAAAATACTCACTGATACTAATATTTTTACATTTAAGGATTATTAGTTCTCACCTTAAGTCCTTTGGGCTTTGAGTGTGGTTGTTCTTCTGTGATGTTTTATTTCTTGGTTTGTGTTTAAACAGATATTAGTGATAGGATCAAATTTTCTTTTTTTAGTTGGTATTGCATTTTTAGGTCAATACCTATGAATGCTCATAGACTAGCCCCATGGCATAATCATAGGCTGCAAAATTGTGTTCGAGCTTTTCAGGAAACACAGGTTTAATAACTGTATGTAATTTTTATGGTGTTAACATAGCCTGGATAGTTTCTATCATGCTCACTTTTCTGGCTGCAATAAGCCTTCTAGTCTGTGATTGACAATAGAAGATTTCAAGATTATCATGTCATGCTGATAAGCAATGTTGATGGTTGTTTGCTTGTGTGCATCAGATCATCAGCTTGATGACTAGAAGGCACCTACCTATAATTTGTTTAGACATGCATAAAATACATTGGCAAGCAGACATTGGACAGAATGCAATTTGAGACATGATTGAAATTATTTGATGCATGATTTAAATTATTTGGTCATTGGTTGATCACATTTGATCCTGTCCAATGCCCATCCAATGATGGTACCAAAGATAAAACTAATCAAAACTGACATTTTCTACAAAATTTGTTTGAAAACTCATTATTATTATGCACTCTGCCGATGGGTATGATATTGACTTCTTTGACACACTTTTAACTGTGACCTGACTTGAGTCATTTGTCATTATAAGTGGTTTATATTTGATTCATATAAATCATAATATAGATATAATCAAATATGCAAGCAAAAGCAGGCAACAATGGCATTGCAAGATTGATATTGTATTTAGTTTGTCTTTACCAGAAAATGCATAAATTAACAGCACTAGTGACTGAAAAAATATCCATGGTAACAGTAACCCAGGAAGTGCACGATCATGGCTATGACTCATTTTGATTGATAGGTAGGTATTTAGCTAATAGTTATGGATATTACAGGTTGCATACTTGTACCTATTTGATTTATGATTTGGAATTCCTTGGAAAAGTGATATTGGAAAAAGTTGCTTCGAAATACTTCCAGGCGTGTTCATCATATTCGCGGTGCTCTCAAAAATGGTTTATTGTTAGGTTGAACTGGTACTTGTTACTTTGCATGTATACACTCCACATCCCCTAGATATGGTCCCATCTGCTACTCTACAGATATTCTCTCTTGCCTACAAAACTACTCCTTAGCTGACCCACAGACCCCCACTTCCGTCCACTAGACGACCCGATGTCTGCCGACCTGGCGGCCCAGTTCGCCCAGCTGGAGGAGGACCACCCGGTGCTGCGGCAGCCCGTCTGCTTGGTGGTGCTCGGCGCCGACAACGGCGCTCGTGCCGCGCTGGTGGCCGCGCTGCTCGGCGAGCCGCTGCTGCCGCTGGCGGCGCCGGCCGGCACCGCGCGCCGCTGGCCGCCGCTGGTGGTGCGCGGCGCGTGCGACAACTTCGCCGTGATGCTGGAGGAACGGAGCGGCCTGCGCCGCCAGACGGACCTAGTGGTGCGCGACACGGAGCGCGGCCGGCTCCTGGAGCCGCCCTGCCTGGCTGAGCTCGGACTCGCCGACACGGTGGGTGCCCGGAGGGGCCCTCGGGGTGTATCCTTCCGACCGGTGCAGACCCCGGACACCGCCGGACGGGGATACCAGCCGGCCTGGGACACTCCCTTACTTGGGGGGGGGGGAGGGGCAGTCTGGAGCTGTGATAACCCTTCTCTTCTCTTGGGAGCGGAACACTCAGTAGGCTCAAACCCACCCCAGACGTCCTTTCATGAATTCTCCTTTCCGTGTCCGATTTCCATAATTTTTCTTGTAAGTTCCGGTCCCCCGAATACCCGCAGCGCTGATGGTTCCCAGCGACTGATTGTCGCGAGTATCCAGTCTGCATCGAGCCTCGGCAGACTTCCCGGCTAAACCGGATGTCGGGATACCTGACAGCCATTAATCAATGCTAGCTGATGTTCGTAGGCACGCATCGATGACAGGTTGTGACTGATGCTCTTTTACGCACTGTTGTAAGCATCTGTCATTTGTCAATATAGCTACTCGTTATGGGTAAGCACAATCCCAACTATTTATGTTCACATTTTTGCAAAGTTATGGTAATTGACGTGTACGTGACAATGCCAATTAACTCCTTAATATTTAGCGAACCTTTTACCTAGAAATGTCTACGATATCTCCCGTAGTATGCTCTTCAGGTATATACGGTTGATGTGTGGCTCGATTCGATACGTGAGGCCCGCAGTGTGACAGGTGCCCTCTCCTCGGCCAGGACGGCACGTGTGTGTGGGTGAACGTGGGTCTGAACCACCCGCTGCTGCGCGGCGACCACGTGCGGCTGGTGGTGGCTCCCACCCACCAGGCGGCTACCGTGCACTGCTTCCTCGAGGATGTGGTGCCCGTTTTCCTGTACGGCACGGCCGCCAACTGCCTCTCCGAACAGGTGGGTCTGAGTGCGCCAGCTCAGTGGGGCTCTGTGGGAACGGCGTTAGATGTTTTACGGTCCCTATCTTAAACCTTCAGTTTCTTCGTTGAGGTGTCAACACGGGGAAGAACACACGCCACGCTGTCGGTCTGATTTCAGTATGGATATCGTAGTTTAGCATCACTCACACAGCTGAACCTAGCGCAAGTCTAAACGTTTTGTGGAAAATTGCCTGGCTTGCCTAACGCTAGTCATTTGAGTTGTCGGACATCCTTGCCATCAGTCCCTTCCACTCCTCCTCTGTGTGTGTGTGTGTGTGTGTGGGGGGGGGGGGGCTACTTAAAGGGACCCTCCCACCTTAACATTAGATTTGAGTTGAGATAGCCAAAATGGGGTCCCTGGCTCACAATTACCGGTTTCGGCACTCACAACATCGAGAAATGCCTTAAATCGGAAATATTGAATTTCAAAATTGCAGCATTTTGATTTAGAGGGGCTAATGCTTAGGAATACCCCTCTGAATGTGTGACGTCAGCGCAAATATCTAACGATTTTTAAATGTTTGACTAAAACGTTTTGTAGCACGCGGTGGTATATGCTATTTGCGCGCAACATCTGCCGCAAACGCCGCACTTCTAAAATAAAGTCGCTAGAAACAGCGGAGATACTAAAAAAGTAAACAAAAGTAAAAGTCTAATATCTTGAAAACCGGTTAATATTTTTCGGTGAAATTTGGTAGATATTCGTTTTAGCTCTTTCTGAACCGAGCGACATCACTTTCATGCCAATTCATAAACTTTTTTGAAGGTGGGAGGGTCCCTTTAAAGTAGTTGCGAGTTGGGACGCACCTGAGCAGCTGGGTTTACGTAGTCGAGGTGAACGAGAGGGGCGTCCTTGGCCGACCGACACCGGACGAATGCTCGGTACACGCCTTGCGCCGGCCGACACCGGGCCCATATTCACCACACAATGTGCGTCAAGGCCAGCCGAGTCATCGCTAGTCAGCGGCATCGGAGGCCGAAGCCCACGGAGGGTTCCGTGACTTCTGGGCTACTAGACTACTCACGTTTTAATATTTGTTCGAAGAACATCGGCGTTTGCATCTGGGGAAGTGTTTTCTGCGTACGCACGGGCTACGGATTATGTTACGGTATTGCATATGCTCAACTATCTATTTCAATTTAATCGGTATTCGGCTCACAAACACATTAGCGTGGAATTTGTCGGATTTACATAGGATGTGATCATACGCAAAGCGTGTTGCATCGCATAAAGGATGCAATCAATCAAGTCAGAACTTCAAATATTTGGAAACTTCGAATAGCGACCGAATAATTTGGTTGTTGAACAACCTCTCGCTGCAATTGCTCAAAATCGCCTTAAAGGGACTATCCCACCTTCTAAAATGTTGTTAAAACCAGTTAAATTGTGCCCGACTTTATAGATTGGATGACCAGGAACACGGTTCTGGCATTTATTTTTCATTAAACATCTTAGGCTTCCCATATTCCAAACACAAACTTTCAAATATGTGACGTCACAGCCCAAAATTACCTCCTTCCCCAGGCCACATTACTGTCATAAAGCTGATTCTTTTTACTCTGTAGGCACCACAACAAAGTTCAGACCAAGTTTTAAGCGATTTTTCAACGAACAAACCCATTTAAATCAGAATGACTAAACGAGGTGACGTCACACTAACGGTCGCTCCATGTTGAAGATAGGGCCTTGTACAAGGCCCATTTTCAAATGAAGGGAACGAATTTCTTCAACACCAAGAGGCCGCGGGGGTTGCAACCTAGATAGATAGTGGTTTCTGAACCTCGCCGCAAACTTGGCTATCTCAACTCAAACCCCATGTTAAAGGTGGGATAGTCCCTTTAAGGCCGCCCCACACTGGAACTCGCATGCGGGTTGCGGGTTTGCGGGTTTTAAGTTTGCGAGCATAATACTAATTCATAAAGTGATTAGACCGCTACCTTATGGTAAATTCATGAATGCAGTGAAGCCGGTACACCTTCAGAAACTTACATATAGTCGCAATACCAGCGCAACGAACCAAAATTCGACTCCAACGAAAAACCCGCAAACCTCGCAGAACTCGCAGACCTCGCAGCGAGGAAAATCGAAAGTTGACTCAAAATCAACTTATGGAATGCGATGCAAGGTCGCTCGCAAGCTAAAAACATGCAGACTCGCTTGTTAGATGGTAGTGTGGGTCACTCAGCTTGGATTGTATTATTTGATTTTGAAGAAACCCGAAAACCCAAAAACTCGCAACCCGCATGCGAGGTTCGGTGTGGGGCGGCCTTTAGTTGTGTAACCTTAACCCTCGCCGGCACAGGCCATTTTGCGTCCTTCGACGGCACAAGGGGGGTTGGTACGACCCCCCCCTCGCGTTTGGCCCCTGATCGAGCTAGAGCTTCGCGGAAAAAACGAGCGTGTTGCCCGTCACGAGACGAAGCCGATGATACCCAATTTTAAGGTCCTAGGTCATCGGGTGACCTTCCAGGTCAGGTCAATGACCCGAACACCGGGAAAATCGGGACCTGTTAGAAAGTCGTAAAGTGTGGCTGCTATGTGGTTTTCCGGGGTGCTGATCACGAATATCGTGTTAGTTTTGATCAGAGATGATGTCTTTAAGCATTTAGACCAGGTCGGGTCAGGTCAGGTCAGGTCAACCGGTAGGGGTTGTGACGGGTATTCGTAATACGTGTCAACCGCCTCTGACAGCTTCGTAACATGTTATGAAGGCACCAAAATTACTTCGTAAATGTTCAAATGGTTGTCAAATTCGAATTCAGCTCCAAAAACTAGCCTAGAAACATGTAAAACTCGACAAAGTGAACCGAGGTCACCCGAGGTCACCAAAGGTCAATGACCTGACCTGACCTTCAGGTGACCTTGAAACCAACCCTAATGTATGGGAGCGACATCAAATCACATGTTTGAACGTTTGAAACATCTAAAAGCTTGCAAACGCGCGGCTAATGTTAGCCGACATACGCCGAATCGCGATTCCGGCCAAACATGGTCTCGGAAAAGAGGTCACAGGTCAAAGGTCATTGGGGTCAGGGTCATGAAATTTTCAGGGTAGGTGTAAAATTGATCAATGCGAGGGTACTGAAAGTTTCGTCGCGATCGGCCGCTTTTTACGCGAGTTATTCGCGAAAAACCTTAGGGGGGGGGGTTGCATCAACCCCCCCCCCCCTGTGCCGGCGAGGGTTAAGACTTTTCACGGAGGATCTTCGCATTTATTGATGCGTACGCATGTGCTTTTCATCAGGAACAGGGCTTCGCGGCAGAAGTGGGGTTGTCCCCCTGTTCAAACTCCGACCCCCCCCCCGTCAGGAGCGAGACTGTCCCCTAACCGCTACCCGCTCCTCGCTCCTCCCCGTCAGGAGCGGACTGAGCTGGGCGATCTACACCGCATCACCGGCGGACAGGCGGTGTTCTTTGCGGCCCCTATCGACTCCCCGGCCGAGCCGGCGGGTTCCGCTCCGCCCCCGCAGCTCTCACTGCACTGGCCGCACCAGGCCCGGCCCGGCCGGCGGCCCGGCGTGGCGCCCGCTCGGGTCAGCCCCGAGCCGGCTGTGGTGGCCCGACCGCCGCCCGGACCGCTGCTGCTCCAACTGCGGGCCATAGGTGAGAGGACGGCGGCCGGTGGGGACTGGGGAGGGACGCCGCGTAGGGGAGGTTTAAACAAAGGTCGAGGCCAGCCGTAATGCGCTACGCCCGGAAGGAAACTGTTATCATCCTCATTATGTTTTCCTTTCTTCAGTGAAGCTCTACAGTTATCTCGATTTTTTTTTCAGTCGGTAAATACTTTTTTGTACGTTGTATATTCTGGTCTTAATCTCCTGTTTTCCATGTCACAAGTCATGTTTGCTTATCAGTAAAGAAAGTCGATAGCAGTGCATTCGGATCACTATTTCAGCCATTATTTTCGTTCATGTTTGGCAGGTTACGAGTTCAGCACGTGTCCTCCGGCGTCGCTGGGCCAGTCAGTGGACGAGCTGTTCCAGAACTGTCAGCTAGTGGCCGGCAGTGCCGGGATGCTGGCCTTTGCGCCCTACCTGAGGACCTGTCTGCAGTTGCAGCTGTTGCGGGCCGCGCATCAGGTCAACAAGGTAGGTGACGGGGGCTGCACAGTGCACACTGCTCACCGGGTCAACAGAGTGGGTATCGGGGACTTGCCGCCCACCGGGTCAACAATTTCAGTGACGGGGAAATGCTCACTGATAGGGAAGGTGGGGACAGCGAACCGCACAGCTCCCGTCAAAACAACACTGTTTAGCTTGTGACTGTGCGATTGACATAGCAAACTAAGACGGGGGACTGTGCATTCCTCACCGAGTCAAGGCGGTGAGACTGATTGAGACTCGGCCACTGATTGGATATTGGAGAGAGTAAATCTCTGCCGTATGCACCACCACAGTCGCTCCCCGTTATCGCACGTCATCGCTTGACAGTCACCTCACTGAGGACGGGGTGAAGAACTCTGCTGTCAGGAGGAAGGTGACAAGCTATCTGATAATGTAGCCGATCGGAATGTGTCTGACAATAAATAAAGCAGGGATTATGTTATTGTCGCCTGTAAAGTCAGGTGCCGTTGATCGCGAGGTTTAACAATTTTTAAAGTGGTTTTGGAAAGGAAGTGCTGGCCGTAGTTCTTGGCCGGAAAAGGTGGTATTTATTATGTCATAATTGTGTTGATCAAGCCGTTTCCGTTAGAATGCCGAATAATGTCACTAACTTGCCATTGACTCGGGCACAAATGTTCCGTGCTATTTCGAAGGGGAAAAAACTCAAATGGAGCCTTGCCCCAGCTATATATGTGAATAAGCTGCTATTAAATTAGATTACGGTTCTGGTGAGAACCGGTCGCCAAACGTCGCTATCAAGAAGCGTGATGAATCAAATAAGTTTTTTTTTCTCTAGTGTTTCCTAGTCATTTATCAGATTGACGTAAAATCGTCAAAACTCCTTATTTAGGTCCCTCGTGTCGAAAGCCTTGGAGGTCGTAATTCCATATCAAGGTGTAATGATTTTTTATTGTAATGCTTACAATAGACACGTCTGTCGGTAATTGTAGTTCTGACCATATTTCAAGTCATCTGCGTTTTTCATATTGTCATAATATATGCTGCTAGCCGCCCACAAGGTATACCCGTCCTACTCGTATACGGAATGGTTTATTAGAGAGCTGAAGCTGAAATAAGGAACCGAAGACGAGCAATTAAACCAGCTGTCAGAAGTCGGAACATGCTACCGAGCTCACAATGGTACTGGACTTTAACTTCAAAAGTAATTGTTGCGCTCGCTTTCTCACTAGGCATTGTAGCACAAACCGTAAAGGGGAGGTGTATTTTTGACGTAGGCGCCGAACCGTTACGCAATGTTTCTCCCGGAGCCGGTTTGCTATCTGCTACGCTCATACGTCTGTGCTGCGTTTAAAAACAGCACCTTGTTCGCGCCGGAGAGGTCAGCCTCCCGACCGAGCCCAATCATACTGATGCACAACCCGGACGCAAATTTCCGAAGGATGAATTACCAAATACCGTTTACATTTTTCCCCCGGAAGCTCTGAATGCATTCCTATAAACATTCCAAACCTCACCAAACGTATTCAAACAACCGAGACACCAAACCCATTTCTACGTACGAATCACCAACTTTTAACCTCTCCATCAACAGTCTACGGCGCGGCCGATAGACTAATTGAGAAAACTTGTAAAAGAAAACGCCTATCGCTGCACCCGTCGCAATTCAGTAGGGGAGAGTGGGGTAATTTGGCCGGTGGTGTAAATTGGCCGCCCCCACCTGTACGAAAGCTGATAAAAGTGAATGAAATAACTTTAGTCTCTATTCATTTGTCATCGGTAGAACTAACTCGAGAACAAATGTCAAAATTTTCCCCCTCTTAGTTTTATTCAAACTTAATAAAAGGTGAATTTCGTTAGAAAATGGTAACTTTTACTTCCCTTTAAAAATTTGTATACCATGTAGTATTTGGGCTTTACACGAATTCCAACATTATAGCGCCATTTTTGAGGGTGTTCAGCGGTTCCAAGAGCAATTTCATCTAGTTCTGTACAGCCATGACGACTTTATAGACAAAAATTGTCAGAATGGCAATGTGGGGTTATTTGGCCGGGACTAGCGGGGCAACTTGGCCGGTGCGCTCGGAGTCACTATGCTGGGACGGCCGAGTTGTCATGGTCAATTATACCATAAAGGACATAATTCATGACCAACTTTGACTACCTTGATGCCATATTTCCTATTGGACAGCTGTAAGGGCATGTGACGTCATCAAAAGTTACCTAACGCTTTTTTGCTAATAAATACAGAAAAAAGATACAGCCGCGCAAATGGTCTCATTGTGTTCAGCTCGTCAAGGCGCATCGAATGATATACATGATGACCTTGAACTCACGTAACCTTGAGGTCAAGCGACCTGAGGTAGCGTGACCTGAAGCCAACCTTTGACCTTGACCTGTCGAGGTCAACACATACATGTTTCGATGCGGAATGACGAGAGAATTACGATGATACTTTAAGTTTTGGCCTAGCTTGATTACTTCAAAAGCTATTCGTAAAAAGCTGTCATCGCATCTAAAGCCGCTATTTTGACTATTTTCGACCACTGTGACGGCTGAGTCAACCTCCAAAATGCTTCAAATGCGTCGTAGGACACACGTCATTGCTGAAAGTGAAGCTGACTCGCCTATAACAAAAATCATGGCCTCAAACTAACACCGGCCAAATTGCCCCACACCCCCGGCCAAATAACCCTGCTAGTGGGGCAATTTGGCCGCTTTGCAGACCTTTGTAATACGTCACAATTTCAATATAAATAGTTAATCTATCATTTCAAGTTTACTGTCAAAGAAAGTAAAATGTATGCCACACCTGTCAGCGTTGAGAAAATGCAGAAATGTGTTGTCGATTTTTAGTTACATCGTTTTCTAAAAAAAAAGCGGCCAAATTACCCCACTCTCCCCTAATTAAATCTAGGTAGTCGCGAACGCCTGCTCATTGCTCAGTGCTCATTTTTCCCTGTTCACTGTTGCCGACGCTGTCTCTCGCGGTTAAGAGGTTGAAAACACGGTCATTCCGAATGTTGCATTTGTGTCTGATCGCAATGCACGTGTGCCGCCGCTGGCATCCCTGCCACCATCGACCGCATCACCTCAGCCCCTGCCACCACCAGCCGCCCTGCCACCTCAGCCCCTGTCATCACTCGCGCGACCACCCCATCAGCTATGCCCGATAGTAGTGACGCAGAAGGGCGCCCCGGCACCCGCGCCCGGCCTCAATACACGGCATACGCCCAATGGATGGTCGCGACTCCGCCATTCATACACACCGCACAGGTCTGAAGAAAGGTTGATAAATAGACATTGAACTTTTAGCTGATATTGGTCTGACGTTCACTCGTGTTGCCGGCGTGAAATAAACAAAGAAATTTCCCGAGCTAAAATAAGGTAGTTTTTTATTCTGACGCATGTTTATTTTGGTGACCACATTTTCTGCGCGTGTCAAGGCCAGACGATGGAAGCGTTGGCCGAGGCAATAGGCCCAGTGAGCGAGAGACCACTGAATTACGGAGGGAGCTGGTGACGGTCGTCGAATATGTCTCGCTGCCGCTCATGAGCTTTTACATTCCACTCTACCTAACCCCACTCCACCTAACTCCACTCTGTCTAACTCCACTTCACCTAAATCCAGTCAAAATGGCCTCCCTACTTCTTCATTCCACTCCACTCCACTCCACTCAACTCAATTCAACTCAACTCAACTCCATTCCATTCCCTTCCTCTCCGCTCCCTTCTGCTCTGCTCCACTGTATTGGGTGAGATACGCCACTGGCTTGGCGCTATTCCAGCCAGTCATGGCGGCACCCGTGCGTCCAAAGACGGCTGTGCTGGCAACTATTCACCGTTTCTGCTTTAGGCATATTAATAATTGGAGCTTACTAGGTAGCATTGCTTGGTGCAAACCCCTTCCGCCTGCTTTTAGTGCACATACTGAATAAGCTGCTTCAGGAAATCTGAAGCACGCATAATTCACCAAAATACTCGATGGGGAAAATTATTCTACATGGATTAACCCGCGCCCTAGTGGCGGTCTCAGCCAACTTCGCCCTAGTGGGAGGGGGGGGGGGGGGGAGGGGCATATGTTACCACCCACCTCTAACTCAAAAACTAAGAGGGCTAGAAAGACGCGGTAAAAAGCAGTCGATAGCTCTCAATGCGTACGTTTGAAAGTATTTCGGACTTCGGTCATTTTTCACCTTAGAGCAATATTGGGGTCACTGGAGGTAATCAAAGATCATAATTTGCCAAATGTCATTATATTTTTCAGAAAACATGCATTTATCTCAGGAACTATGATAGATAGAAAAACGCATGGAAAAGCAATCGATAGCTCTTGAACTCTTCTTTTGATAAGGTCATCATCAATATTGACCTCAGATCAACGGTTTAGCCTCCAGAGGGCAAAAACTCCAAAAATAACTGTTTTTACGAAAAGTGTTTTTCGACAATAACTTTCGACTACAAAAAGCCACGACATTTCTATTGCCAGATTCGTGTTCCCCTCGCCGAGACGCGTCGAATGAAATATAATTTGTCCTTGAAAGGTCAACTTGAAAATTTGACCTCAGGTCAAGGTCATGACCTGACCGGAATAGGTCATGTTGCATATCAGTCGATGCGTCTCAACAAGACAAACACAATGAGACCATCCCCAGCGTTCTATCTCTTTCCAATCGCCAGTTATTGGCAAAAAACTGTTTGTAGCCTCAAATGACCTCGGATGACCTTTCTAGAGGCTATCAGCAAAAATAACACCTTGGTCATCACGAGTGGTCTAAGTCATTGTGATTCTGAAATATTTGGACTGTTCCAATGCTTACACACGGATCTAGAGGCATTTTCATTTTTCTCCATTGACTTGTAATGGAAAGGTCACGCCACTGACCTGACCTTAGGTCACGGATATAAAAAATCCGAGATATACAAATTGTAGGCGCCCATAACAGCATGCAATCCACCAAGTTTAAAACCTTTCTGACGAACATTGCAGGCTGGACATGATTGCAAACCTTTTTTTAGGCTTGGTCACTTAACTTGACCTGGTGACCTGACCTGACATGACCTGGGGTCAAAAATTTCACACATTGTCCAAAATTGATGTACCAAAAGCTATCCCAAGCGGCGCGGCGCTACGCGCCGCGGTTTTTTATTCACACGCAAAAAACGCGACAGGGTGGTAACATATGCCACCCCCCCACTGGGGCGAAGGTTAATTGAAAAGCGTGAGAGGAAACCATGCACTGCGATAGGAGGGTCGCGAGAGGGGAAGCCGTCGAACAAGTGCCGGTCACTTAACGATGCGGAGCAGTCAGTAGGTGTTGTTGACTGATTCGTCCCTGCATCTGTCTGCGCAACCTCCTCAGTCCTCATACGACTGAATCACTCCCAGGAGGATGATTCTACGTTTTCCATTCAATGAATGTTTTGCTCGAACGGTTTTTTTTTCTATGATATAAGTATCTCTTACTGATGAATGGAGTTTTGTCTCACATTTCCTAATGTGGAATCTTTTCAACCCTAGAAAACATTTAGACAGGCAGTAAACCATGCAAGAAACATTTTAAATGTGCAAGCGAGTTCTTCATGATGCCAATGAAGGCCATTGTCACTGGTCCTATTCAGTCAAATGAGCATTGAAGGTTAACACGTTTTTTGTGGGCCGTCCTCGATTATGTAACTGACTGGATAATCATGACGATTTCAAATTTGGTTTGAAGGTGAAGGAAACTCCGATCATTGTCGGCTATTGCCATTTAGCACAATGCATGCATTAGGTCGGTGGTATCCGGCAGAACGTTGCCGATTGCTCGCCAGTCGCACCGTGTCAACGTGAAGGAACTTGTTATCGTCTCTGATGTCCGCGGACGGCCGTTCTGTTCCGAGTGCAGTGATATCGTGTCAGATAGTTACATCGAGCTGCAGTGGTTAGCAGGTCAACCGGATCGGCGACAACCCGTGTTGGAGTTGTGCACAAATGCCGCAGTTGCAATAAAAATGATTTGCCTGACCTACATAGAATGAGAGCAGCACCGAGGGAATATATGTATACTCAGGGCAGTCTTGGCTCTGCTTGATTGACAAATTATAGGTAATGTGATTGGTGGTGTAATTTTTATACATATTGGACGAGGGAAAAGGTTATATTATTGTCTCTATATGCTTATTTGTCATTTGTTATCATTGGTAGGTGGTGTCTTTTTACAAAATAATTCATTACACTTGGATTGGTCATTTCGCATTATAGTCACTTTATTATCCATGTCTGTCGGTGGTTGCGTTTGTCAATGGTTTTCGTGTTCGGCGGCGGCGATTACTGTTTTGACAAGGGCTCGGAATGGCCACCTATCGTAGAAGAGCACTACTGGCACGTGATTAATAGATAATGAGTTAGGCATCCATGCGGTGCATTGCTGTGGAACATCAGCTTGGCAGGTCCTTGTGTTCGTCAAAACATTCCTCGAAGTAAATAAATAAGATAATTATTTTTTACTTTATATCATAAAACTGGAGGTCGGCGGCTGCCAGGGGCGCCCGTATCTGGTGAGAACCGGTTCCAGAGGAGGTGCCAAGTGGTTCGTTGGACGTCAGGTCTCGTGGGGCCGGGACCAGTGAGCTCGGAGCTATCCCACTGACGCTGATCTCAACATAGGCGGACGGAGATAACTCAGTGCCACAGACCCGAGTTGTCCGAACGCGATGATAGGTTCCCTTATCACGCTGCTATCTAGTGGACCACCGGCGCAGTTTTTGTGCAAAACTGGCTATCAACGCTTAGATGCAAAAAGTTCCTGCACTCACACACTACCCTCGTAAAGTGTTAATTTTCTTCGGTCAAAGTCCCCTCCATTATCTGGTATATATTCGCCGACCAGTATTTGGAAAAAGACACAAAAAATGATGATTTCAAGATGTTTTGAAGAAGTTACGTGCTTTGGCTTCTGTTATTCGTATCTGACTGTTCTAGTCCTCGTTATCGCGGGCTTTCACCGCCAGCTGCGCCACGGCCGGTCGCTGCGGCACAGCGCTGCGACCCGGCCCCGGGCGATTTGTAACTATTTTCAGCCCCGTATGATCGGCATGTAGCGCCTCGGCCATTGCTCTCTCCCGCATACTTCACTGAACTGGGCGGTTTTTCTGATGGGAAACTGCTGTGGATGAGGTTCAAATGAATTACGAAATTAGGATTATCTCAAATATCTGTCACATTTCCATCACAAAACGTCCGGGTCTTAAAAGTGAATCGCCATGCTGGCATGTGTTCCAAAGAAAACCTGTAGCAAACCATTTTCACCGGCGAATCCAAGGGGGGGGGGGCTTTTTGAGCAAATGCCCCGCAGCGTCCGAAATCGACAAAAATGTGCGTTTTTCGATAATATAACGAAAACTAAATAGCTTATTAGGATTTTTTAACTGCACAGCAGTGCGCAAGGAATCGAAATCCGATGAGTTTTTGGAATTTTGAGAAACTTTGGGAGGGGGGGGGGGGGAGATTGCTCCCCGTAGCGTCCAAGACCGCCTTTTTGGATCCGCCAGTGACCGCTTTATTCTTTTGTGTTTGCCTTTCTAATCTAGCTTTATCCGTGACAAGAGAAGTATGCAAAGGTATGCTGAACTGTGTAGGCGTTGCGGTGTAGTCGCAACTTACAGACATTTCCTATTGTTCCTGAGTTGAGAAGTCCCTTTTTCACTGTCACTCACTAAATACGGGAAGACGCTGAATGGCGGGCCAATTCGAGTGATCCTTGTCCAAGAGGATGGTGCCAAGTTGATACAGATTACCTGCTTTTCGTATATGGTCCACGCACCATAACTTTTTAATGAAACAACAACAAATTGTTCAAAGCCTTCCTAAAATGATGCGTTTTCACAAACAAGCTTCGTCGGGATCTGGCTGTGGTTCAGGAGCGCACCGCGTTGGCCGTTGGGTATGTGTCATTGGCCGTTTGCTAGCTGTCACGTGCTGTTTTCATGCACCTGACGCCTGGCGAAGCTGCTGTTTAGCAGATAGTAGTCATTGACACATGCCTACGTGACAGCATGACAGCCGGAACTCTGTGACTTGCTAGTCGGATTAATGATTTGCGGTATTGGTATTTTGCATCATTCGACAATGATGATCACAGGCCCATGGCGCAACAGTACATTGACCTGTGGTTTGACGCGTTAGCATATGACTCGCTAATCTGCTGCATGCCAGCGGGAGCTTGAATCGCTGGCTGTCTTTTATGACACACAAGCTATGTCACACTGGTCTTTATTACACACAAGCCATGTCAAGCAAGTCTAAATAACACACAGGCTATGCCATTCTGTTCTTTCTGACACATATGCTATGCCACGGTGGTTCTCATGACATCTTGCCTTTAAACTTTTCCATTTGTATAACTCGTTAGTCTGTATGACACTCCAGCCCTGACGGCTCGTATTCAAATGTCCCTCCGCTCTGTGTAGGGGAGGATGGGGTAATTTGGCCGGCAATATAATTTGGCTGCCCCCACCTGTACGATATCTGACATAAATGAACGAAATAAATCTAGCCTCTATTCGTGTGTCATTGGTGGAACTCATCCGTGGAAAATTTTCAAAACTCCCCCCCCTCGTAATTTTCTTCAAAATCAATAAAACGGGAAATCCATTAGAAAATGATAGCTTTTACTTGCATTTGAAACATTGTATAGCATGTACTATTTGGGCTGTAAACGAATTCCGACATTGTGGTGCCATTCTTAAAGGGACTATCCCACCTTTAACATGGGGTTTGAGTTGAGATAGCCAAGTTTGCAGCGAAGTTCAGAAACCACTATCTATCTAGGTTGCAACCCCCGCGGCCTCTTGGTGTTGAAGAAATTCGTTCCCTTCATTTGAAAATGGGCCTTGTACAAGGCCCTATCTTCAACATGGAGCGACCGTTAGTGTGACATCACCTCGTTTAGTCATTCTGATTTAAATGGGTTTGTTCGTTGAAAAATCGCTTAAAACTTGGTCTGAACTTTGTTGTGGTGCCTACAGAGTAAAAAGAATCAGCTTTATGACAGTAATGTGGCCTGGGGAAGGAGGTAATTTTGGGCTGTGACGTCACATATTTGAAAGTTTGTGTTTGGAATATGGGAAGCCTAAGATGTTTAATGAAAAATAAATGCCAGAACCGTGTTCCTGGTCATCCAATCTATAAAGTCGGGCACAATTTAACTGGTTTTAACAACATTTTAGAAGGTGGGATAGTCCCTTTAAGGGTGTTCTGCGTTTCCAAAAGCAATTCACCTATTTCCGTGTAACCGTAACGATTTTATAGACAATTTTTTTCAGAATGGCAATGCGGAGTAATTTGGCCGGGGCTAGTGGAGCAGCTTTCCCGGTGCTCTCAGGATCGCTATGCTGGGACAGCCGAGTTGCTAAGCTTGTGGTGCTTATCTGAGGCCTGTTTCACTAAAAACTTGCGATTACAAGTGTTTGAACTTTACAATTCATAAGTATTTTTGCAAACTATGTAAAATCGGATTTCACTAAACTTCATCACCAGCGGCACCTCCGATAAAAAGAGTTGGTAAATAAACTTGTAAACAGTAAAATTGTTTTTAATCAAGAACTATAACATGTTACAGATATTGCTTCTTTTTATCAACCTATGTCTAGTTTTCATGTCATAAATTGCAGGAATAAATTAAAAACAATGATGCTGTTTCTGAATGGTATAAATGATAGTTCACAATATCTTATTATTGAAAGAAAATAGCACGTAAAGCATTTGACAGCAGAAGACTGTTGAATGCAATTATGGCGCGCGAATGACAAAACATGACGATATTTATTTATTGCTCGTAGCTGGTTCGTAGGGAATGTGCTAAGTGAAAAAGTGCATATAATGACTCAGCATATCATATTTATTTTAAATAATTGATTCCTTTGCATCATTGCACAAAAAGTAATAAAATTCCAAACGTAAGGGCCACTGGAATTTCGGGTTTGTAAGTACAACGTTTTCTTTCAAGTTTTTGGTCTTCGTGAAACAGAAAGTTTGCGATTTCGATGTTTCTTACAAACTTTTTTCTTGTAAAAAAGTTGGTAAATCTTAAACTCAAAATTCATGCCCGAAGGTTTCGTGAAATCCAAATTTCAAATGTTGGTAATTATTTCTTTTAAACTCAAGTTTTTTCTTTGTAATTACACACTTTATTTGTTAGTGAAACAGGCCTCTGGTAGGGTGCACAGCCGCCGGCGGTGGCACTGCGGCACAGTCTGCCTTCTAGGGGCTGGTCAAGACACTGCACAACGTAGTACGACTTGGAAGCTAGGGAATTGCTCAAATCAAACTGATAGTCGCAACTGCATTTCGCAAAAAGTATCGATCACGTGTTTGCGGACATGGGAAGGTTACAAGATGTGAGTGTTTGATACCTACTCAGTTGAGAAATTGATTGCAAAAAAAAAAAATTGAATTGAAATTAGTCGAATATTTCCTAACTAAGAAAATAACATTTTTTCCATTAAAGTTCCCCCTCACTAATTAAAAGTTACATTGTAAAAATGGCCAATGTTTTGACAAGTTAATGCGAATATTTCATTGAACAGTGTGTGCAAAGGAAGCGCATTCTCAGCTGCGCAGGAAAATGTTAAACTCACTAACAAAGCCTGAGTCAAAGCCATTCGAATATAAGTCCGACACCGAGTCAACCTAAACAATGCGTATAGGACGCATGTCATTGCTGACGCTGAAGCTGACTCGCCTGTAACATAAAATCCAGGCTTCAAATTAACACCGGCCAAATTGCCTCACACCACCGGCCAAATAACCCTGCTGGCGGGGTAATTTGGCCGCTTTGCAGACCTTTGTAAAAGGTCAAAATTTAAGTATAAGTAGTTACTCTATCATTTTCAGTGTACTGTACAGCAAAGGAAAATTAATGCGACACCTGCCAGCGTTGAGAGAGTGCAGACATAACTATGTCGCCAATTTTGAGATACAACACTTTCTAAAAAAAAGCGGCGAAGCTGCCCCATCCTCCCCTAACCTTCCCACCCCTGTCCCTTACAGGCGCTGAACCAGCTGCTGCGTGCCTTCATCCTGTCCGCGTTCGACATGGCTCGTGAGATCCAGATCACACCCCGCCGGCTACAGTACGCGCGACAGACCGAGGCAGAGCTCTTCAGCAGCGTCATGGCCATCGCGGACAGCAACCAGCTGCACATGTCGCAGATGGTCAACCGCGCCTGCGTCAGCATGAGGGACGAGCTGCTCAGTCAGGCGGCCATGTATCAGTTCAGAGGTGAGGATTGGAGGGGATGGGACCGGGCAGGGGGGGAGGTGTCCGCTCGGAAAGATACTGGCTTGGGCGTGAGTTAAGTTGGATGTCTCCGGCGACTTGCTAGCATTGGCTGGAAGTGCTATTTGCGTCGGATGAGGAGTCGAAGTATGAAACGCCACCCGCCTGGAACCTGACGGGACTAACAAGGCTTAGGTCGGTGGACCGGTTCAGATGTCGGCACTCAAGACTGGGCCATGCCCGTTCTTGACACAGTAAAGTATGTGATGAAATATGAAGACAACATATTGTTCGGGGATATTCTTGGAAACCGACTGGAGCTAGTCTTACAAGGCTGAATGGTGTGGCAATGCATGTACGAGTACAGACGCCCAAAGTGGACCGGTTTTGTAATTCAAGTTTTTAACACCGTTATCAAAAGTAAACAACGTGCTTGGTGGCCCGAACTCCTAGCTAAACATTATCGCGCTGGCCATTGGGTTCGGATCGCCGTCGGTGGCGGTGGCACGCCATCGGTAGCCATTTAGTGCCTGTCGCCACCCCGGTCCCAGCGATACCCACAGCACAATCAGCGCACCACTCCCGTCCACCCCAGAGGCCAATCGGCTGGGTGTGTCATTTTTTTATAGTGAGATCTGTCTAGGAGTCGCGATAGAGACGCCGATGGCCCGGGCGTGTTTGGTGTTTGTGTCGGAATGGCTGAAGGCCGCGGCGGGCGGTGGTGGCCGGTGGGGTCGGAACATTCCTCGCGCGCTGGGGTGGGGCCGAGCGCCGGCCGCGGCCGGTGCACCTGGCTGTGCGTACGATGACCTTTGGCGGCTGGGGAGGGAGAGAGGGGCGGACGAGGTCAGACTCAGACTCGACGGCCGGTGCTGTCGCCAGGGCCCTGTTTCACGGCACGCCGCTACCCGCCGCTACCAGGTATTGACGTTCCGTTTTCCATGGAAAGGGACCCTCCCACCAGACATGTGCATGGATCCGAGTGATGGATCTATGATCTCAGTGGATCTCGAAGCAAAGTACAGGTTGGGATCTATGATCCCACCGGATCCGGCGTGAAAAATACATCCTGGATCTATGACCTCATATGATCTGACGATAAATTAAGAACATGGATCTATGATCTGAGTGAATCCCACCATGCACCATATTTGAAACCATGTTTTAAAGGGTTTCTATGCCAATAAGTGACACAAAACTATAGATTATGACGTGCGATCACATAAAATCACTAAAACAGAACGTTTGTGAGTTGAAACAAGTTTTTTTTTTATATATGTGTTGACAAAAAATAAGTGAGGATCTGTGATCTCACATGATCTCAAGCAAAAATGAGACTCGGATCTGTGATCCCTACGGATCTCTCGATAAATTACAGAGATGGATCTATGATCCCGTCGGATCCGAGATCAGAATCCGTGGGATCAGATCCCAGATCCATTTTCTCGGATCCATGCACATGTCTGCCTCCCACCTTCAAAAAAGTTAATGAATTGGCATGAAAGTGATGTCGCTCGGTTCAGAAAGAGCGAAAACGAATATCTACCAAATTTCATCGAAAAATATTCACCGGTTTTCAAGATATTAAACTTGTACTTTATGCGACCTTCTCCTCGTTTAAATGTATTTTATGTCTCGCTCGACTTGTTTAAGCACGAGTTTATAAATGAACGAGTGAAACGAGTTCATTTATAAACGAGTGCTTAAACAAGTCAAGCGTGACATAACATACATTTCAACGAGGAAAGGTCGCATAAAAGTCATTTAAATGATTTTTCCAGCCGAGACGTCAGTAAATTGCAAGAAATCGAACCATTTCCTGGTTACAGAACAGTAGAGAGCCAGATGTATTCCGTGGATTAAAAACAATTATATCAAGAAATATAGTACACGTTTATTCGATCACGCTTTCAAATTACTTTGGTTTCCTTCTCACCCCATCACACTAGGGGATATGTGGGAAGCCGGGTTACGGGTGGGGGACATTTATAAACATGCGCATTAACATTCAACGGTAAGCTTTTAACATACATGTAACCAGAAATCGTAGATAGGTGAGTGACATCACGCGCTGATGAAGTCGAATCACTGGCGCAGCGCATTGTATGTGACGTTCACCGTGATGGTGCAGTTGGTGAATGATCCAGCTATAGCACGCTGCGCCAGTGCTTCTGCGGCGGCCGTCTCTTCACCTGCCGCCGGCCTCCCGTCCGCCGTTTCGACGAGTGTTCCGCTGCCGCTTGGTCCCGCCACGGCGCTCCCGAGAACATCCGCTTCACGGCGCAGCTGGGCGTGCGAGCTCCGTCCGATGTACGGCTTCAGGCTCTCTGCACTCTTGTGGCCGGTTCGTGAGATGATGCTGGTCTCACTCACGCCTGCACGAAACAGTTGCGTGATGGTGGTGGCGCGCACACAGTGGTTTGTGTACGCGCCGCTGAGCCCTGCTTCTTTGCTCATGCGGGCCATCATCTGGGCTACGGTGTTCACACCAACCGGCAGGTTTTTGTACCAAGAAGCTTCGGAGCTGGCTTGAAGCTTCGGCTGCTGGAAGAACCAGGGGCACGAATCGTTCAGCTTCGACTGATACAGCCTGATCAGTGCGTGAAATGTCGTTCCTCCGAACGCGCTGTCGTATATCCGGGGCTGAGAGGACACCAGGTCGCCCCGGTTCAGTCCGCCAGGATGATTTTTTTCAACAACGCACTGGTCGATCGAGAAATACTCCTGACCGGCATCATCTTTGTGGAAGCGGACTCCGCTTCTTTGCAGCTGTCTGTATATCTCGCGACCCCTAGCGCCCGTGGAAAACGCGATGATAAACCAAACCGCCTCCTGCAGACGGCGCGGGTTCTCCATCGTTTCTTTCTCAGACAGGTACGCTGCTATTTTTTGCAGGTCTTGTTCCCCTATCTCTTCCTTGTGTTGCGGCTTCGGGTTACCTTGTTTGGCGTATAGCCGGCACTTTGCGTTGAGAATTTTGTTCGCGCGGGTGAACTCTCTATCGTTCACGATGTGCACATCGCTTCTGAGCTGTCCAATGGCACACTGTATTCCTGCTCTCAAACCGTTTAAAGTACTTGGGCTTAAGGATCCAGAAGTTTTCGTGTGTTTCTGCTCACCATAGAACTTATGCAGTATTTTCCCTAAATCGTCTTTTTGAACTGTTGCCAAGTCGCATTGAATTTGTCGTTTTTCAAGCCAGTTGTTGAGTTTTTGCATGGCCCATTTTGTGGCAGATGCTGTGCCTGCCTGTTCCGCTTCTCGTTCCAAGCGCAACAGTTGTTCTTCATCCATTTGTGAAAAACTTCTTCGTCAGATGAATCCATCTCTTCACTCGCTCTGTGACGAAGGGACAAGGGGTCCATCCGTGACAAGAGTCTGTGAACGTATGCCAGACAGGATGTCGAGGACGTTCAATCGTAGACTTATTACTTAAATAGGTCAATGGGTTCAATAAACCCAAAGTCGTTTAAATAATGTTTATGCACTAGTGCTTAAATATTCAGCATTGCTTCAGCATTGCTTGACCTTATTTATCACCCGGCTCCTCCGATTTCAAAGGATTTCCTTCAACATTGTCGAGGCGGGAAAAGTCATTTAAATTTTACTTTTGTTTACTTTTTGGGATCTCCGCTGTTCCTAGCGACTTTATTACGAGCGAGCGAGCGCAGCGAGCGAGCGAGCTCATACTGAATTAAGGGAAAATCCTGAGTATGAGCGGCCAGCCGGCCGGCCGGCCGGCCGGCCATGGGGACGCTCTTCAAAAGCTAATATCTTAGGAACGGGACATCCGATTGACAAGCGGTCTTCTTTACTGAATGTCACTTGGACGTAAAAGTTCTGTGGTGTGATGGCCACCATGCGTTCTTGCCAACCACCGCACGTGGCGCGTGGTAAAGTTGGACATTTTTAAGAACCCCAAAATTGCAACCTCAATAACGGCACAACGGTTGGGCCGATTGAATTGAAACTCGGTACACAGTTAGGGCTCCATCAGATAATTCATCTGCATGTGTTAAGGTTGGGGTGCTACTGCACGTGCGCACGTGCAGGGGGCGTTTCCAGATCTCGAGAACGGCTGGGCCGATTGCGCTCAAATTTGGTACAGGGCTGGGGACCGGTTAGTAGGGTGCCGTGCAAAAGTCATTTTGGACCCCGTTTGCACGTGCGCACGTGCAGAATGCCGCTTCCAGATCTCAGGAACGGCTGGGCCGATTGCGTTCAAATTTGGCACACCGCTAGCGACCGGTTAGAAGGGTGCTTTCCACAAGCCCGTTGGAAGTACCCTCTCGCCCTTCCGCGCGTGCAGGGCTCACTATCTCGCTCGCTCGTTCTTCGCCCAAAAGGCGTTTTACTGGTTAGAAAGTGCGGCATTTGCTGCGCGCAAAGCAGCATATACCACCGCGTGCTACCAAACGTTTTAGTCAAAGATTTAAAAATCGTTAGACCTCCGCTGACGTCACAAATTCTAAGGGGCATTCCAATGCACTAGCCCCTAAGAATCCGAAAACTGCAAGTTTGAAATTCCATATCTCCGAATTAAAGCATTTTTCGATGTTGTGAGTGCCCAAACCGGTATTTTCAGGCCATGGCCAGTGGCGTATCCAAGGGGGGATCCTGGGGGTCCTAGGATCCCCCCTGGAGCCTAGAAAAAAAAGTTTTTTTTATAACACGGAAAAAATTGAAATGACTTCAAGGGCCCTTTTGACCACTTCCCATTTTATTCGCTAAAAGAAAAAGTATTGTAGAACTCTCTAAGGGACCCTTTGAGGATTATTAGAGGACACATTTAGGCCAATGAGGGACCTTGTGAAGTATACAGAGGGCCCTCTCAGGTACACAGAGGGCCCTTTCAGGCACACAGAGGGCCCTCTCAGGCACACAGGGGGCCCCCTCAGGCACACAAAGGCCCTCTGAGACACACAAAGGACCCTCTCAGGCACACAGACGGTCCTCTGAGACTCACAGAGGGCCCTTCCAGGCACACAGAGGGCCCTCTCAGGTACACAGAGGGCCCTCTCAGGCACACAGAGGGCCTTCTCAGGCTCACAGAGGGCCCTCTCAGGCACACATAGGGCCCTCTCAGGCACACAGAGGGCCCTCTAGGGCTCACAGAGGGCCCTCTCAGGCTCACAGAGGGCCCTCTCAGGCACACATAGGGCTTTCTCAGGCACACAGAGGGCCCTCTCAGGCAAACAGAGGGCCCTCTCAGGTACACAGAGGGCCCTTTCAGGCACATAGAGGGCGCTGTCAGGTACACAGAGGGTCCTCTTAGACACACAGAGGGCCCTCTCAGGCAAACAGAGGGCCCTCTCAGGTACACAGAGGGCCTTCTCAGGCTCACAGAGGGCCCTCTCAGGCACACATAGGGCCCTCTCAGGCACACAGAGGGCCCTCTCAGGCACACAGAGGGCCCTCTCAGGCACACAGAGGGCCCTCTCAGGTACATAAAGGTCCCTCTCAGGCACATAGAGGGCCCTCTCAGGCTCACAGAGGGCCCTCTCAGGCACATAGAGGGTCCTCTCAGGCACACAGAGGGCCCTCTAGGGCTCACAGAGGGCCCTCTCAGGCTCACAGAGGGCCCTCTCAGGCACACATAGGGCTTTCTCAGGCACACAGAGGGCCCTCTCAGGCAAACAGAGGGCCCTCTCCGGTACACAGAGGGCCCTTTCAGGCACATAGAGGGCGCTGTCAGGTACACAGAGGGTCCTCTTAGACACACAGAGGGCCCTCTCAGGTACACAGAGGGCCATTTCAGGCACACAGAGGGCCCTCTCAGGCTCACAGAGGGCCCTCTCAGGCACACATAGGGCCCTCTCAGGCACACAGAGGGCCCTTTCAGGCACACAGAGGGCCCTCTCAGGCTCACAGAGGGCCCTCTCAGGCACACATAGGGCCCTCTCAGGCACACAGAGGGCCCTCTCAGGCACACAGAGGGCCCTCTCAGGTACACAAAGGGCCCTCTCAGGCTCACAGAGGGCCCTCTCAGGCACACATAGGGCTCTCAGGCACACAGAGGGTTCTCTGAGACACACAGAGGGTCCTTTCAGGCAAACAGAGGGCCGTCTCGGCACACAGAGGGTTCTCTGAGACACACAGAGGGTCCTTTCAGGCAAACAGAGGGCCGTCTCAGGTACACAGAGGGCCCTCTCAGGCACACATAGGGCCCTCGCAGGCACACAGAGGGCCCTCGCAGGCAAACAGAGGGCCCTCGCAGGCAAACAGAGGGCCCTCTCAGGTACACAGAGGGCCCTTTCAGGCACACAGAGGACCCTTTCAGGCAAACAGAGGGCCGTCTCAGGTACACAGAGGACCCTTTCAGGCACACAGAGGGCCCTCTCAAACACATAGAGGGCCCTCTCAGGTACTCAGGGGGCCTCCCAGGCACACAAAGGGCCCTCTAAGACCAGCATAGGGTCCCTTAAGACGAACAGAAGGCCCTCTGAGGTACGAGGGTCAATGTCAGGCCACAAGGTACCCTATGAGGCCACCAGACGGCCCTCTTAGATCAAAGATGGTCCCTGGAGGTCACCAAAGGGCCCTCTGAGGTGAACAAAGGGCCCTCTGAGATCGAAGAGATCAAAGAGATCAAAGAGGGCCCTCTAAGGCGAATGGAGGGCCTTCAAAGGTCACAAAGTGCCCTCTGAGGCCACTGGAGGGTCTTCTGAGGTGATATGAGGCTATGTCAGACCACCATGAGCCCTATGAGGTCATCAGGCCCTCTGAGATCAAAGAGGGTCCTTGGAAGTCATCGGAGGACCCCTTAAGGCCCATTGAGGCGAACAAAGGCCAGAGGGCCCCCTTAGACACCACAAAGAAGTAAAAAAGGTCCCTCTGAGGTCAAAGACAGCTCTCTGAGATGTAATAGGGCCATTTGAGGCCTCCTAGGGCCCTCTGATGCCACAGAGAACCGCCCTCTGATGCCAAAATAGGGTCCTCTGAAGTTTAAATCCACCAGAGGGCCCTCTGAGGCGAACAGAGGGCCCTAACATCCACCTCAAAGAGGGTCCTCTGAAAATCAACTGGCCCTCGGAGTCAGTGTCCCAAAATCGTATTTTGGCTTGGGTGTCAGAGGGGGAAAAGGTCACCCAAAAGAAGGATAAGAGTGGACAATTGTCAGTCACAGGGCAGTCGGAGCCCTCTGAGAAGGCCACTTGAGCCTTACAACAGAGGGCCCTCTGAGGTGATATGAAGGCTATGTCAGGCCACTGTGGGCTCTATGAGGTCATCAGGCACTCTGAGGAAAAAGCTGGCCCTCTGAGGCGAACAGAGGGCCCTTGGACAATCAGAGGACTTTTTAGGTCAACTAGGGGCCTTATGAGGCCAGCAAAGGACCCTTTGGGACACAAACAGGGCCTCTCAGGCACCCGGAGGGACCTCTTTTCTAAGGCAAACAGGGGTCACCTTAGATGATATGAGGGCTATTTTAGGCCACTAGGGGCCTCATGTATTAGACCAACATACGGTCATTTGAAGTAAAAGAGAACCTTTTGAGGTAAAAAAGGGCCCCTGGAAAGAAAACAGAGGGACCTTTCAGGTACCCAGAAGGTCCATGGAGGCCACTAGAGGACCCTTTGAGGCCAGTGATGGTCTTCAGAGGCCATCAGAGGGTCCCTCTGAGGGTAACAGAGTGTCCTTAAGACGACCAGAGGCCCTCCGTGAAAATGCGGGCGTCACAAGGCCCGGTTTGCATCAAAGGTCAGGTAGCTATGCCCAGTTTTGGCTCTCTGTTGCCTGCCGACGTGTTCCGAGCTGTCGCAAAAAAAAAACGATGTGGTGGCACCCACGCCCCCCCCCCCCCGGCCGGCCAGGGTCCTTCTAACCAGGGATGCGGAGGCGTGGAAATTTCAGACGGCTCCGGCTCCGGCTCCGGAGAAGAAAAAAAATCGGCTTCGGCTCCGGCTCCGGCTCCGGCTTCGACTCCAGTACTCAGTTCATCCTTTATACAAATAAATACGGGTGGAAAAGAAAAGATGAAGGATTGGTTCACGTTGCTTCTGTATTTGCATAACAAGGCTATTTTGAATACCACATATTTTACTGCCTTGTAGGTACTGTGAAACCGAACTAGGTCAATAATGTTTTCCTCTTCAAAAAAAAAAAAAAAAAAACAGCCGGAGTCGCCGCCTTTTTTACCGCTCCGGCTCCAGCTCCGGGCTATATTGTTTCACGGCTCCGGCTCCGGCTCCGGCTCCAGCCTCCAGGCAAAATATGCCGGCACCGGCGGCTCCTCCGGCTCCAGCTCCGGCTCCGCACCCCTGCATCTATAACTCGGCTTCTGAGTCACGTACCAACACGCCTAAAGGCCTGGCTACACTATGCGTTTTCTTCGTGCGTTTTTTGCGTGTTTGCGTGTTTTGCGTGATATCGTTCTAGAAAAAAGAACGATATTACGTTTTTGTGATGTTTTTCACCTTAAATTTTAGTTACATAAGAGTTATATTAGCTTTTGTATATAACCAAAGTAAAAATTATATTGCTTATAACTTTTTCCTAGAACGATATTACGCAAAACACGCAAACCTGCAAAAACGCACGCAGAAAACGCATAGTGAAGCCAGGCCTTAAGGCAGTGTTCGAAGGGACGCAAGCAAACAATAATGACGAAATTACGCCTGTCACTTTTTAGATCAGTTCAAAATTCAGTTCACATAGGTCATCCAAGGTTAAAATTCGCAAATTTTCACGTCCAATTTCGACAATTTTCAACAAACCACCGCATGATTCGGAAATGAATAGAGCTACAGTACCGGGGCAAAGCGTAGTTAATAGCTCTTTTAACACCCCTTTCGCCGTTTCCATCCTCAGGACATTCAAATCCTTCTCCTCCATGCCGCAACCCCTGATCCGGACTGGACCTGGACGGGCAACTTTATTCCATGCGGGCGGCTCCCATTGGAGCGCACTGCAGCTCCTAAGGAAGCACACTCGTAACCGGGTGCAGTGAGCACTTGGGAGGCTGGTCGGCCTGTCCTGTTGGACAGGCTCAGCCCCAGTGACTCACCAAGGTGCCCGCCCAGACCAATGTCTCCCTCAATTCCTATCATCCCTCCGGCCCTGAAATGGTCTCGTCAGACCGAAAGCCGAAAGGGCCTGGGTCCAACCCAACAAAACAAACAAAGCTCTTTTAACGCTCTTTCTGTAAACTGTGCTCAGATTTGACCTAAGCCTGTTAATTCTACACTTTTTATATCGGAACATTTTCATGTTTCTACAGCTCTGTAGGCCTGATAGCTCTTCCTGCTTAAACTTTTTTGGGTCGAAAATGGCAGAACATGACGTCATTCTGACGTAGGTATTTGCGGCCAATCTATCATAGCCTCTGGAAAAAGGTCACAATGTGTAAAATGGATGCCCGGAGAGGTCCTGAAAGTTTGGTGGTTTGGTGGCGATATCTGCAGTCATTTAGGAGATAGCTATGGAAGAGGACAGGGGGCCGTTTCGCCCCCCCCCCCCCCTACGGGGCGCGGGCTAGCGCCCTTTCAACTCAGGCTTCAAGGGCCCTTTTGCCACTTAAGGGCCCTTTCAACCCAGTCAGTCAAGGGCCCTTTTGACTGCGGACCCCCCCCCCCCCCCCCTGAGAGAAATCCTAGATACGCCACTGGCCATGGCCACCAATTTGGCTATCTCAACTCAAAACTTATGTTAAGGTGGGATGGTCACTTTAAGCAGACTGAGCATTTTTGCTTACGTTTTCATGTAAACTGAAGCGTCAGTGCCTAATAGCGGCAAGCGCTGCGAATCAGGCCCTGGCAGCTCTGCCGGCAGCGGAGGAAAAGTCGCGGCCGCTGCCGTGTCATCTGTAATTCGTACACAGTGGCCCGATTAATTTTAGCTTCATTCTCAGCGTATAGTTAGTTTTCAACGTATTGTGTTCTTTGTCCGTAACCTGTGAGCCCTTAGAAGTTGACATGACATGCCATCACATGACCAACTGTCATGACATTTTTTAACACCAATGAATGTTTGGAATATTTGAGGCTTAGCATCATCAGAAGCCTTTAGCAACTGTCAGATTCTTTTGTTGCCTTCGTTTGTAAAGGTATTCTTTTTATACGCTCACACCAGGTCCGGTGTCATCAAGGACGCTCCGCTAACCTCTGTAGTTTTTAGTTCTACCGAATTGGTCCCCTTAAATTGTCTCACCCACCCCACCGACCAATGAGTCTGCCGTTAGCTCCCCAGCCCCGCCAGTTTTTTTTTTTTTTTGTCTCACCGCACTGTCTTCCGCAGCTTTGCTACTCTATAGTAATCCCTGAAACCGTTGTTACCACCCACCCCGGGTCGCTGGGTGACAACTGACAAGGGTCTCCGTCTGAACCCGATAACGTCACTTTGACATGTCGGTGACGTGTTGAAATGTTACACCGCCGCTGGCTGTCGCGTGGGTGGACGTACGCACGTGGTGTTGGGGGGGGGGGGGGGGATCGGCGTTAACTGACTTTTAATTCGCGCACGGTTTGTAGGTCTTGCATTAGACAGCGCTCCAATGCTTTTAAATTTAATTATTTGCATTAGCGTCGGTACTTCATGCCAAAGACGACATTTGTTTAAGATTGATTGACAAGCTACACGAATAAACCAGTATAACGCCTTTTGGGGCGACTAACGGAGCGAGCGAGAGGGTGGGCCTTGCACGTGCGAAATTTCGAGGGGGTACCTCCAGCTGACTTGTGCACGGCACCCTACTAACCGGTCTCTAGCGATGTGCCAAATTTGAGCACAATCGGCCCAGCCGTTCTCGAGATCTGGAAGCGGCACCCTGCACGTGCGCACGTGCAAAATGGGTCCCAACTGACTTTTGTACGGCACCCTACTAACCGGTCCCTAGCCATGTACCAAATTTGAGCGCCATCGGTCCAGCCGTTCTCGAGATCTGGAATCGACCCCTGCACGTGCGCACGTGCAGCAGCACCCCAACTCCGGCACATGGATATGCATTGCCTAGTGGTTGCCTACCTGCATGCCAACTTTCAGCGCAATCGGCCAAGTAGTTACCGAGATATAACAACAATTACAAAAGTGACACCTCTTCGTTTTGCACGTGGCACGTGCATAAGGGGTCACCCACATGCATCGGGAATAGTCCAATACTTGGTAGAAGGAATCAAGCTACCCTACAAAAATTACCGCATGTAAATCGGTCAAGTGGTTGCTGAGATATAAGCGTCGCAGAATCGTGACCACGGCCGGCCGGCCGCTCATACTCAGAAATTTCCGTTATTCTACGTAAGACTCCGCTCGCTTCGCTCGCTCCGTAATAATTTCCAAATCAAATATTAAAGTTTGCACAAGTTTCGGCTGTATCCGGTCACGCTCAGTTCATATAGCACCTATTACGTTTGTGCTTGTTTTTGACAGAGCCTAAAAATAAACAAATATAAACCGAATCCTGCTGACGCAGGCAGCTTTTTCGTGGAAATTGACGTAAAGTTTGGGATATTGGTGAGGCCGAGTGGCCAGATTACGATCTGGTGGTTCCTGTGGCGGTGGCGGATGGCCTGATCGACGCGCTGGTGTAGGGTGGATTCCGTTTTGAACACTTGTGTCGATGTGTTTACTGGCCATACATGACCGCTAATGTGGGCTGGGTAGGTAATGTCCAGACGCTCATTAACCGTCGTGGATGGAGATGGAGAACATACCTAACCCATGCCTTGACGTGGATGTTTGATGTTAGACAGGAATCTACTGGAATGTGGAGGGACGCCACCCATGAACATTGAACAATGTCCCGTCGGGGCTCGATTTCACCAAGTGAATATATTCCATTACGGCGGTGTACCTATTCACTTTTGGCATATTATGACATATTCAGTTTCACCAAATTCCGTACAGGGATACTTATTCAAGACAAAGACAAAGTATGACTGCACAATGACTGCAGAAGTCCGTCGTTTTTTGGCATACTATTACGTTTGAGGTACTTCTGGTACGCCGATCTGCTTTTTCAACAGCTGTTTGCCGAGTTTGCTGGCATTGAAAGTATGCTACTTTTTGTGGCATACTTTGAGAAACAGTTTGGCATACATCAATTTTTTTTGTATGATAATGTTACAAATTTAATGACTTCATCGATGCAACGTATGATAAAAACATGCCACTGGCTACGCAAAAAGTTTTAGAGGTCATAATGGTTATTTCTTGCTGGATATATAGAGTATCGTGTGTCAGGGCTTATATTGAAATTAAACCCAAGAACAGCTATTTTTATAAGGCTTATCTCATCGTGGCATCACTGCGATTAAAATCACCCCATCATGCAGAAACACAACAGGGAATTCCCTTTTTCATTCGCATTCCCGATTACATTAGGGGAAGCGGGGGTAACACCGCCCCCCTAAGCTTTTCGCCAAAATGAGAGAATATGTGTGAAGTCTCTTGGTAGTTTTTGTCTTGGTTACAAGATTTCAACATTTTCTCACGTGTTTAGGTACTTATTTTGCATGCTGCTAAAGCGTTTTTATGCATCACGACTTTTAAAAATACCTTGCATATTTGCCGCCTTCAAATTGTGTGGGTAACCCCGCCACCGGTGCTGATGTTAACCCAACCCATCCCTATGAAAGCTTTTCATTGCTCAGAGATCGCGTGCGATGAGTTTCCTGTCGGTATGTGGCGATTTTCGTAAACAATCGGTGATGGACACCTAAATAGGTATAGGTTCACCAGCTGTTTGCCAGTTTTATACAGCTAGCAGTGCTTGGTCGGGATCCATGAAAAATATAAAGTAAAAAATCAAATAAGCTGCTTATTCCCGAATTGGGAACATCTACGAACATAAATAAATGTGTGTCTTTGGAGTTTAATTACTTATCACGCTACGAACAGAAAACACCGCAACCTCAATTGGGGGAACACCGCCACGGGGTGGCGCTGTTCCCCAATAAGTGATCACAAGCAAAAATCGCCAGCGGCAAGAATGTACTAGAAGGTTCAAGCAAATCTATCTTCCTGGACAAAGCCGATCAGTCATTTTTCGATGTAATCAAGTAAATCAAAACGAGTCTCTACTTAAAGACATTCAAAAGTGCTCCCAACTCATCGAATTTTTATAAGAGAATGTGCATTTTTCTTTAAATGCCCACATTGAGCTTCCATTACACTGAAACATCGGAACACAAATCAGAAGACGCTTACCTTCGTTCGGTTAATAGGAAATAACGGATTTTTACACTTTCCATTTCATACTTTCGCCGCCAGATGGGGTGGCGGTGTTTCCCACAGTGGCGGTGTTCCCCCCGCTTCCCCTATTGAGTTTTCCACTTCAAAAAAAAAAACGACAGTTCACATTGTATTTTGATAACACAAAAGGCCAAAAGCGTTTCAAATCTTTCTCACCGTGATTATTACACCGTGCTCTTTATACAGCGTTTTACCGAAGAGAAAGTAAATAGCTGGCGAGGGCGAGAGGAAGAACTGAAGTCCAGTCTAGCAACGCCTTGATTGACATGCCCAGCATGTTGCATCACAAGTCACAACGCTTCATTACATTCGTTTTCATCGCCCACTTTTACTATTTCTTTGCAGTATCCATATGCTGTCCAATGTCCATATTTCTCTTGTGTTGTGGCCAAATGATGCAATTTATCACCGGCTTCTCGCTTCCGTTTAGGTTCAGAGAATGATTCCGAAATATTCTCCATATTTGAAGTCGTCGGTAGACCCTTCGATTATTTAAAAACTTGATTCAGGTAATATTTCAGATAACTTGTCGGCTAGCAGAGGCGGATCCAGCTCAGAGGTTTGGGGGGGGGGGGCAAACCATAAAAATTTATCGATTCTTTCCATGCATCGTCCATAGGCGCAATGTTAAAATCATGCCGTTTGGGGGGGGCAAATGCCCATTTTGCCCCCCCCCCCTGGATCCGCCACTGTCGGCTAGTCGGCCGTGCCGGCCGTGCTCCTTGCTACCATCAGTGATCGGTAGTTAGATAGGTGCCTCAAGTAATGCCATTTCTTGTTCGGTTTTATTTATATTTGCTCTAAACCACTCCAGAATTGCGTAGAAGATATGAACAAATATTAAAGCAATATTTAATGAGAAGTAACTTGGAAGAAAAAATTAATATTAATTCAAAATCCAATAAAACCCACACACGCCAGTAACTTCAAGGCCATATATAGGAGTAACTTCAACTGTGCTGCGCGGCTTGCTGCCGATTGTTTACATCATGGTTTACATTTTGGCTTTGGAATGTCATGCTCCGAGCAAAAATCAAGAGCATTATTAGCAATATTTCCTTAGGCACTTCCTCTTGTATGATCAGCAAATTTAATTCTTATTAGCGTAGCCAGAATTTTTTTCTCATAATATTGTATATCTGAGCATTTAAGCTCGTCGACTTTAAATACGGAAAAATATACATAGTGACTGCATGTCCCCGACAAGATGTATGCATGCGCGCCGGTGGCTCTCAAACTACGTAAAGCAGGCGTAGTGAATATATTCCTGTGGTGAAATAGAATAGTATTGTCGTCGTACTTTGTCGGTGTACTTTTCCAAAGTACACCAAGAATATATGCACTTGGTGAAATCGGGCCCGGGACGATAAAGAACACAGCCCATGTAGTACGCTTATCTGTCAGGTCGAAAGTATGCGGCGTGGGGCGCCGCCCTGGCATGGCTGAAGTGAGGGGAGGGGAGGGCTTAGGACGGATGGCACGTGTGTTCTACTCATTAGCGTCGCTACGGGGGGGGGGGGCAAGCGGGGCAGCTTGCCCCCCCCCCCCAACCTCCGACCGGGCACCCCCTGAGATCGATACAGATCCGATGAGATTTTGGAGTCGGGAGAAAATGGGGGTACCTTTCTGAGGAATGCCTGTGAGGTCAGACTGTTGGAGCGTGCAGTTCAAACCAAAGTCAGAGTCGCAGTCGCCAAAATCTTCAAGACTCCGACTCCATACTCGGAAATGTCAATACTGTGATTAATTCCATGTTCCTAGTTGGTTCTTTATTACATTTTGTAGCTGATTTTCATAAGTTTTGGAGTGCTGACACATAATCTTCGTTCAAAGCGTGACACGAAACCTTCGGGGCCTTTCTCAACTCTCGTCAAATGTATACGACACGCTCAAGTACCGTTCAAGTGCCGCAGGGTTCATGAGCTTGCTTTTCACACAGGCTCCTAAGGAGCTCCACTGAGCTCTAGGCAGGGGCGTCGCCACGGGTCCCCAACTTGTACGGACACATTCTGTCAGCCGTATATAATACTCGTCAGATGTGTTAACCCACGCGGACCCAGGGAGGGTGTTTTTCGTCCTCCCCTCCCCCCCCCCCCCCCACACACACACCTCGGACGAATAGTTGCGATAGCCCCGAATGCCTAGTGGTTTCGGGAAAAAATACAAACACATTTTTGATACCAACCTACATTAGGTCAAAGGGCTAGCGACATTAGGTCAAAGGTTAGGTTAGCGACCCCGAGCTGCGGCTTTTTTGCAGATTTCTTCACCAAAAAAGGTCCTAGACCTAAAGCAGTGGTACCAACGCATTCGTCATGTCAAGACGCGTCGAATGACATATAGGTTGTTTGAAAAGGTCAAGTTTTATGTTGACCTCATGTGACCTGGAATGGCCTTTGGTTGACGTTTACACATGATCAGTCTCATTTGCTGTATTTGAAGTCACTGGCCACGATTTTGTCATTCCTTTTGATCTAAGCATTCATTTAGAGCCTCAGGATGACAAAAGTGACATGATTAAATGTAATATGACTGAATACCAGTAAAATAGCATTTAGAAGGATACAGGGTGTAACGAAATTATCCGGTAACCTTCTTCCCGCTGCGATTAAGAAACAAGACAGCCTGAGGTTTTCCTTTTGATGAAGATATCGCCAGCTTTCATAATATCATAATTAAAAATCCCTGGAACATTCCAGCTACTGGGTTTTCAAGCAGTAGGTTTGATGTGGACAGACGCCGTATTAGCATGTGCTCACATACAGTTGGGCGGTCCTGCAGTGCCGGGTGTCCCCTTATTCACCTCCCGCTGGACAAAAATCCTTAAGATCTCTATGAAATCAGGATGACAACTATTTCCAAGTCGTAGCCCGTTAGTCCAGAAGGATAAGAGCTTCTCTCGGCGTCACTTCTCATTCTCCTACGGACTTAAATGTAGCGCTCCAGCCTGCACGAAGGCAGCGTGGCTTGAATCAAACATCAGTGCGCTTTTAGAAATGGAGCCCTCTCGTGCCGTCCGGTTGAGCGGCTCCAATTATTTGTTTGCCAGGATGCTGCTTCAGTAATAATCGTCACTGAAGGTGGTCTTCTGTGACACAATGCACAGCTGGAACATCGCACATAAGCTGAACATGTTCCAGACCTGGATCTTGGCCGGATGTTTGACGCCGGTGACTGCCGGCACGTTTGAGTTACTGGCAGCCAACACAAGGCCGCTTTGGCGGCTCAAAGGACAATACAGCGCGAATAGCTGCCCACTCCAACAAACGCTCATGTCTTCCTTCGACCAGTGCAGTGGATGTGTCTTGGTGTGAGGCCAAAGGTGGTGCACTAGCTATTTTCCCGTCCATTGCGCTGTCTTTTTCAGTTTGATGGGCAGAAGAACCAAGTTAAGGAGTGGATAGTGGTGGGCCATGATGTGGGCCTTCTTATTATCTGCCTTGCCAAGAATACAAGTCAATCTGCAGATTGATTGTTGTCGTTTCCTTGTCGCTATCTTGACAACTCTCCTAACCACTAGCGTTCGCGGCCGGGCTGAGTTCTAATAAAAAAGATGTCCGAATAATTTCGTCACACCCTATACCTATACCTACTCTTGCCTGACATTGACTTTGGGGCGGCCTTGGATCGTAACTTTAACCACAAATAGGGGGTCTGATAAGCTTTAACCTGCTTCAAACATGTGCGAAGACTGCATTTTTGCGGTCGACGAAACTTGTACGGACATTCCGTACAAGTTTCCGGGCCTTCCAAAACTTGTACGGACACTGTCCGTAGTGTCCGTAGTGGTGGCGACGCCCATGGCTCTAGGAAGCTTTCGGAGGGCCCAAACCGGCCTCTGAGAGTCCCACTGGTATCCTGAGGGCCCATACAGGGATCTTTGAGGACCTTATACATACGTAGACCTCTGAAAGGCCACACGAATCTTTGAGGATGCCTTTGAAAATTTCTGAAAACCTCAACTGACCTCAGATAGTTCAGCCGAGCTTTTGAGGCGGCAGACTTTATTAACCCCAAGCCGGCGGCGGCATCTGAGGTCACAACTCACGTGTCCCTCTGAGGGCCGCAACACATGTTTCTTATGTCCCTACCTACGTAGGGTCCTTAAGGATTCGACACAGACCCCGACGTTTCACACTGTTATTCGAGGGCTCCAGGCTCACCCTGGGCCTAGTCTCTTAGCGCCCGCCGCCCACACAGGTTTCTGAAGACTCGTGTGCGCTAAAGGGCTTTCCGAGCCCACCTTGGGCTCGGAAAGCCCTAAAGCACCACATACACATAAATATTTGGGGTGACCCACGCCGATCTCCGGGATCCTAAGCAGGCTTCTGAGAGTCCACACTGACCCTGAGTGGCTTGAAATGGCCTGGAAGTCGCAAGCCTATCTCTAAGGGATCCCTTGCCGCTATGCCGCGCGTAACTTTTGGTCCCGTTAAATATTTTTGCTCGCGTTTGCAGCGCTTCCCTTCACACGAAAAACGAGAAACTTTTTGTTCACACTCGAGTGAACAAAACACTTCACTGCAGCAAAGATGAATTATGTACAGTCCACAGCAGAAGTAATGTGTGGTTTCAGTCATCGGTATGTTCTGCTTCTGAAGCCTAGGAACGATTAGCCAGACTGCAACGAGACTTTAAATGTAGCTTACATGTATCTTCACCCTTGCAGCTACAACTTTATCTATTGACGTCTTCTTTTCAATCAGTTCGCATTTAAAAATCGTCGGTCAAAGCCATCCGTTGAGATTGGTAAAACCACACATTACTTTAGCGGTGGGCTGTACTTCCGATTCACACTTCCGACATTCACTCTCAGTCTCCGCCGAATGCCCAATTCTTAGCCACAATCGGCGGCTGGGATAAGCCCGATGCATTTCTCGTAAAACCTCGGCATGCATGCGTGAATGGATGTTTTAGCAGGGTGATCACTGATCAGATCACCCTGGTTTTAGACAGGGGCCCACTGCAGTGCGTCGGCAATCGCATCCACTGTTATTCTACCGGTCGTTTTTGTCCATAAATTTTCAAAATTTTGTTTGTTTTTTTTTTGCAAAAAAAAAATCATGCCATAGCTAGAAGGAAAACTTTGTCACCATCGGATTCCTCGCACCATTGCTCGTCGAATGATATGTAAAACGAGTGAGTAACGGCTGGGGAAAGGCAAGATTTAACACAAAACTTGATTTTGCCCCCCCCCCCAACCGAAAAGGTCTGGCGACGCCTATGGCTCTACTACTGCTAAATCAAAGTCCCGCGCCGTGGGATTTTCAATAAAGATTTGGAGGGCAAAGGAAAGATTCCAACTGGGCCTCGGCTAAGGAATTTTGACTGGTGGGCCACTTGGGCAGCGACATGGACTGACCTTCGTAGCCATAGCCCCCCCCCCCCAATTTTCGATTTCTCCCCAGATTTCGGCCACTTTATTCCGCAAAAAACGTCAGGATGGCATTTAAAAAATGTAGAAAAAAAACGGGGCTCGACCCCCCTCCCCCGACTCTTCAGAGAGGAGAGAGTATAAGGGACCCACAACCCTCTCAGTGGTGATACTCCGGCGGTGCACATAAAATCGCACAAGTATGCACAAAATATTGACGCAGATTATAAAACTTTGGACGATAGCTTACGGCCGGTCGGATGTTAAAAATCAGCGAGCCCTGAGTGGATCGCTCGCCGACTATAAAGGAGATTCGGAAGCGGTCGGACGGGATCGGGCGTTGTCGGGTGGATTGGGAGGAATTGTGAACAGCACGAGTGCAACTTTATATATAAAGTGGGTTGTAGCAGGAACCCCAAAAAGGGGTTGTAGCAGCAACCCCAACATCTCTGAAAATGATCATTTACATAAGCCTATTGGTGTCGCATGGAAAAGAATTGACTCAAAAGCCCAAGCGCACTGCGCAACCCTAATATTGTTTTTTTAAAGTTATGTACACTTCTGGTGAACAGTTCCCATACCTGCTACATTGCATGATTAAATCGAGACATCCAGGCATTTTAATGGCACGTGCACTGTACCACACTGTTTAATGCAGTGCTTTAATATTGCCAGCCATGTGGTTCAAGGGGTGTGGTTAAACGCGTTGAACCACACGGCTGCTGACGTCACTATCAATTATAGTTGTGAGCTTTTTGGCAGGTATGGGAAACACCTTCCAGCCCTAAGGCCGGGAATTCAATAAATGTCACCTCGCTTTTTTGCGAAAAGCAACTCGGGCCTAACGGCCCTCAGAGTTTTCGCTAAAAAACCTCGGTGACATTTATTGAATCATCCCGGCCCCGGGCAGGAATATATTGTCCCAAACTTCAGATTTCTCTTGGGTGTCTGAGTGGAAAATTCTAGCCACCCGAAATGTGAGAGTGGAAAATTATCCATTCTTATTCTTGAGTGTCATCTTCAGCCCAAATGAGAAATTTTTGGAACGCTGACTGTGAACGGTTCGAAATTCGTCTGACTGGTCAGATGTGTGACTGCAAGCATCATACCGGTCGTGAAGACGCATAATATCGCTTGCAGACTTCAATCGGCTGGAAGTCGCCGACACTACCTCTAGTTTGACTCTCGCTTATATCGTGTCTATCGGCGAGCCGTCTACTCTGAGATCGCTCGCAGGCTTATCCCCGACCGTCTGAACTGGTCTGTTCTTTATTCGTAGTTTTTCTTGTAACCGACTGCTCTGCGGCAGATGCTTATGTGACTGCAACCACTCGATCGATCGGAAAGCTTGCAAGAACTCTCGCAGACCTCGATCGGCTGGAAGCCGCCGACACTATCTGTAATTGACAGAGGCAGACGTCTATCACGATTATTGCATAAAATTTTAAGCCTCGGTCACACTTCACCGGATTGGACCAACGGACGAGAAACGGACGAGAACTGTCAGCGTCCGGTGATGTCCGTTTGTTTCCGTTGGACGTCCGTTTGTCTGTCGAAATCAAAGTAAAAATCATACAGCACAGACGTATAGGTGGTGGATTTTTTTTTTTTAAGTTGCGGGTACTACAGTCCACTTTTTACCCCAAGGGGATATTGTAAACAATAGGTTGAAGTTTTTCACAAGAATATGTTTCACCGATGGGTACTTAACAGCCTGAAAATGTACGATAAGATCTGCTAATTCAATGTGAAATGTGAAAAATGTGAAAACTTAGATTTTTCGGAAAATTACTGGTGGGCCAAATCTTGGAGGCTGGTGGGCCATTTTGGGTCACTGGTGGGCCATTTGGCCCACCAGTTAACATGTTAGCCGAGGCCCTGGATTCCAACAGGTCTGTTGGCAAGTGAGGTGAATATAGCAACGCACAAAACTGAGGTAAAAATGATAATAATAAGGTCAGGTAAAGTGAGTGGTGATGCGTAGGGACCTTTCACCTCTCACGCTCCAAGAATTATCTCGCTCAGAACTAAGTCTCACATTTCTAATTGAGGTAGGAACACGAGACTATGCGGCCATATGTTTTCATATGTTATCCTGTTACCTTTTTCTTTTTAACACATGAGTTCGGACTGGTATGATGATATCCACCGGCGGCTACCGGCCCAATTACCTATGGGTATTATTAGTGTCCCTGGTGACTGTATCACTGTATCAGGGCGATAAAGTTAATATCAGCCAAACATCAAGAGATGGATATGGCTTCATCACGCCTAGAATATACTGAACTGTGTGCATTTGAGATGTCAGTTTCCAGAATAAAAACAGGGGCTACAGCGTGCTAAATCACACTGCCTTTGACGGGCCTTGCTTTTTATACCGAACAGAGCGAAGGTCTTAGACACGTTGTGATAAATTTTATCCCATGCTCACTGTCTCATTACTACGCAGTGATGTGTCTGTATTGACCTCCTCCAGTCTTTTTCGCACGAGTCTTACAAAAGTTGCACTTGTGATCTGTCTCTGCACTTGTGTCACTCAGCCCTGCAATGATATGGCTACTTTACTGTAAACACGGACGGCCCATCGTCCCTGACCTGTCCTAGCTCCTCTCCCACTCAACACGAGAGCCTGAGTGTGAAGAAACGAGCGTTCACATATCACGATCCGCCACTTCTCGCCCGCTGCCTAGGTCAACAGTTTTCACTTGCGTCGCCTGGGTATCGTACGAGCGAGCGAGCGAGCGGCGCGGCGGCGTGCGCGGCTGGGTGGCTCGCGTGACCTTGAGGGTGCTGGCCGCGACCTTTCCCCTCCTTCCCTCCCTCCTCCGTACGGTAGGGAGCGGCAGAGCTGGTGGTCGCCCTGCCGACCGCAGGTGAATGCGTGTGTAAGGCGGCTACCGGCTAGCGTATGGTGAAAAATTGGCATCTTTTCCGCACCGTACTAGATTAGAAGTCCTCCAGACTCTCAGACATTGCTTCGCATTTGTTTACTTATTAGTACAGAAGTACTTACAGTTCGGTAGGCTGAAAATACCGATACCCACTGATGGCGACGGAGATGGTTGTCAGTGCTTTTGATTATATGTCGAATGCAGTGACGCCTTCTTGCAGGACTAATGTGCCAATTCAGGCATAGGCAAGTTACATCCGTGTTTCTAATATGGTCGGTGTCAGCGTCAAGAAGCGTATGCCATTTGCTATGTCAAAAACATACTTGTTGCATAATTGTAATATTGGTTTCAAGATAACGGTTCTTACGACTAGCAGTTGAAACGTGATACCCAAGTTCCGACGATTCATATGATCACAGTTTACCGGTCATGTTACGTTAACACCGTGCCGGCCCTATAAATACCATCAAAGCGGTAACTTATTTGGATGGGCTGTATCTGTCGGAGATGTGGCATATCTGGCAAAGTTTGTTGCATATTAAACTCAGCCCATCTCAGAGTGCTATATACGGTGTAAGGTGACCAGTGACCATAGCCGGTTTTACCTCATTGTTTGTGTACGAAATAACAATTATACAATAATAATTACCATTGTTAATAAACCCCTACGACCAATAGTCCCTACGCCATTCATTCGTGCATTGAGGTATATAATTCACTTAACTTTTCACTGATTTAGCAGGTCTTATTGTATAAAAATTACAGCCACCATTTAGGTGGCTGCTATGCGTATGCGGTCAGTAACCTTCACGCCTCCATGCGTACGCCGTCTGCATATCTGCTGAGTAGCACGATATGACACCGTATTAGAGTGAGCGATAAGCACGGCTGCATATCTGCAATGTTGCTCGATATGGCACATTAATATTAATGTCGCTGGGCTAGCAGCCTCAGCAGACGCTGCAGGCGGTGAATCACTAGGAGTGGCGAGCTCGCCGGCCGTGGCGACGTTTTTAAGAAGAGAAGAGAGGTCTGGGAATGTATTTATTGTCTTATATTAAGCATGCTCTATCCGTTCATAATATGAGGTGGATGTAAATGGATGTGAAATGTCCATTGCTCATCCATGCAGCCAAAGGTGAAATAATCTGAATTGGAGCACGTTTTCTTCAGCCTGTCGAGATAATTTGCCCAGAGTTAATTCGATTCTGTTCATTCGAGTTCACTGCCCTTATGTAACATGGCCCTATCACAACATCCTGAATATTCTGGCGTGGGAAGATCATTAGTATGCCGACTTGACTTACGCCTTGGCGACTCCGGCGTAATTTTGAGCGAGAATAGGAAGGGAACCTTGGCGTCTCCTCTGACCGACCGTGACTGCTCAGAAGGCAAAAAGTTGTCCTTGTTCGAGGCGATGATGTAACGTGGCGCTACCGCATATGAGAGGTGACTTCCGACCTTGACTTGTTATTTCTGCCAGCTGATGTGTAAGATATCATTGGTACTACCAAATAGGTATATATATTCTGGTCGGAGATGCCAGGAAAAACTGGGTCTCTTTTTTAGTACCGTGATTGTGATACATTTGGATGCATTTCACTTTCCTTGCGAAGTTCCGAATATAACATTGTCTCACGGATTGTAGCACTTGAGTGCCGTCCGTTTCCTTTACCCGACTCTTTTCCATTGCCCGTTGTCCCCCTCCCCGTCCACCCCCCCCCCCCCACACACACACTCACACTCACAAACTTCTCCGGACCGATCGCTCCCCCTCTCCCCCTCCCTTCCAGACGTGGAGGTATCGGAGACGGGCGCTATCCGCTCGGCGCGGCAGCTGCAGCAGTGTACGGCCGAGATCCAGAACCTGCTGCTGGCCGCGCTGAACCGCGCCGTGGCTGGCCAGCTAGTCGGCAGCGTCGACTACATGCAGGAGAGGCTGGTGGGCACCCTGCAGCGCTGCCTGCTCTCGTTGGAGGCGCATGATGATGGTGGTAGCGGAGAGGCCAGCAATGCCCTCAAACAGGTACGGTGGCCGGCGATGGGGTGTAGAGGAAGAAGGATTTCAGGGCTGGATGAGGGTAGGGGCTAAGAGATGTGAGGATGTGTGGACCTGGACCTGGATATGCACATTGCACCACATTACACATTTGCTGCGGAGAATATGGTCCGTGGATACTGTAGAGCTGCTCTATCTGATGTTAGCTACCTACATGATCAAAAGCAAATGTTCACCGGTTTCCTAGAGAAAAACGTAAACATCATTTAGCATGTGAAATGTTTACGTTTACGTAGCATGTGAAGTGATGTTAACGAAAGCATTTAGCATAATATTACGGTCAGGATAAATTCCGCCGCCTCGGCATTCGATCGCGTATTCCACCATCCCCGTGTTCGACCACCGTCTAACGTAACCGTTGCCGCTCCGCGCAGATCCTGAACTCGGCGTACAGTCTGGAGATCTCTGTGGAGACCTCGTCCAGCGTCATCACCTCGCTGTGGGAGTGGCTGAAGCAGCTGCTGGACGTGATGCCCTGGAAGACGCCGCCCTGCGTGGACGCCCTCTGGCGCCGGAAGGTGGCCACTGAGATGCTGGATAACATCAACGAGCTCCGACTGAGCAGGGTCATCTGCTCACAGGTGAGGGGTGGGACCGTGGTAGGGGCACTCTGACGGCCGGGTAGGGTGCGCGCACAGTCCGGACAAAGCTTCGCTCGTGCGGGGTGGCATGTTCCTAGCTTATATAAGTGGTTTCTTATTTGTCAGTCTTGCTATTTTAGGCACGAAACTGTACCCGGATCTTGAGAGACGCTATTCCACTCGGCTGACTCACTTTGTCTCTACAATGATTCTCTGTTGCTTCGAATTTCCTTGTGTGCAGTGTCTACATTTCCTATCTGCAATGTCTACAGTACATCTTCCATCGCCGATGAAGCCTCTACAGCGCACCATTTTCTATCCTATCCCCATCTAACCGCTCCCCTATGCTTTCTACCAGCTCCGCGACCGTCTACGGAGGGCTCACGAGGCGTTTGTTCGCTCCATCGGCCGGCTGGAGGCGCAGCTCGACGGCCGACTGGAGCAGACCGAACGCGACCGGCTCCGTATGAAGAAACTGCACGCGCCACACGTGGCCCGGCTGGCGCTACAGGCGGCCGCCTATGTGGACGCCGCCCGATTCGGTGAGCGAGGAGGGTGTAGCTCTCAGTGTTGTGGGCAAAGGTTTGATGCTGGACGGTCATGGAGGAGTGAGAGAGACTGGAGATGTGATGCGGAGGACACTAGGAGGACCTCAGCTGGAGGACCAGCTCTGGAGATGTGGGCAGTACGACGTTGTGTATATTTGTGTCTGTATGACTGTATTTCAATGAGTTCCGGATTATCCTAGCTTGCCTGGGAAATCGGTCTTGGTCGTTATGCTGAGGTATACTGTCTGCGACCTGTATGCCTGTCTGCGTGTGTAGGCGTGTACTTCAGCCCGCCCGGGCGATGGGCCACGGCCAGTGCAGTGCTTTATTCAGACTGTGATCTGTTTGTCTGTCCGTGATTTCAGGCGTGCCTCAGTTGGCCCGGGAGATCGGCCGCGGCCAGTACGGCGTCGTGTACAGCAGTGGGGAGTGGGCCGGCCGACGGGACTGGGCGGTGAAGTCGGTCATCCCGCCCGACGACCGACACTGGAACGACCTGTCCATGGAGTACTTCTACACCAGGTCACACATGGCGGATGGCGCTTATCGGCTGGACAACCAATAGAAACATTTGCAATCGGCTATCGGCTTTTCAAAGGAGTTATACAAATTTTAAGCGCTCGTTTAGCTGTTTGCACGCCTGTGTGATTCTGAAGTCAGCATGATCGCATGAGCTGCTCGCAAACAATGTTGTAAATTAGCAGCTCATGCATCCCAATAATTTGTGTGTTTCTATTGCCACTATGTTATCAGTAAGAGTTGCGACATTGTCATATATTGATGTACATTGTACAGTTGTACACTTTGCAAATTCAGTAGTGATTTTGATGTCTACAATTATGTCAAAGCTTTCCGTTTAGGTTGTGGCGGTGACTTGCACCATTAGCTATTCTTCCATGTTGATCCCCGTTCCACACATTTTGTCTCCGCGTTGTCAAGCGTTTGTTCCGCTGTGTAACGCTCTCTCCCTTCCATCAGATCTCTGCCCGACCACGAGCGTATCGTCAACATCCGGGGGCTGGTGATCGACTACAACTACAGCCACAGTCGCATGTCCGCCGCGCTGCTGCTGATGGAGAGGCTGCAGACGGACCTGTACCTGGGCATCCAGGACGGGCTCGATCTGCCCACCCGGCTGCGGGTGGGTATACTGATGCTGACATACTGGTACACTGACACATTGACACACCGACACCGACACACTGCAGACTAACACTGGCACACGGACACTGACGCACTGACTTTGACACCTTTCTCTGCGGTCCGCGAGACGGACGCTATACCTGACAAGACGTCCGAGAGAGTAGAGACCGCAGTGTTTGCTCTTCGACACTCTCTTGCTGAAGCTGATCGGGACGGACGTGCCGTCGGTCGAGCCGGACAATGACACTGTGACACTCGCAAGTGACATCACTTCGTACATCTGACAACGACAGCTACCTCTGACAACGACGCCGATACTTAACACCTGACATTTGCTGCTGTACTTCATTCGCTTTGAGTCTAACTTTAGGGATGTGATCTAGTTTCAATAATATTACCTACGAAGCAATGTGGTAATAAGTGTGTTATCTAACGCCGTGCTGTCCGACGCTGTGCTTTCATATCATGTATTTCTGACGCGCCCTCTGACATCTTTTTCTGCCGTCGTTCTCAGATCGCGCTGGACGTGGCGCAGGGAGCTCGGTTTCTGCACTCGCAGGGACTCATCCACCGCGATATAAAGCTGAAAAACGTCCTGGTAAGCTACAGTGATCCCTGCCCACCTACCGGCGCGATATTTATAACGTAGCTGCACCGGACCTGACCCAACGCTGATGTAATGTGCACTCTCCAACTCTGTAAATAGAGGCGTTATTGAGGTAGCGTGGGTGGAAGGTATGGTATATGGCTACTATAACGAGGTCGTGTCTTATATAATATGTGGCTGTTGACCTTGGCGACAGTATGTGGTCCCGTCAGCGGTTTGCTGCTGTAATATCAGCATGCATCTGTTTGTATGTACGAACTAAACTAACCATATCTGCACTCATTCCGTAAGTGAAGGGCAACTTTTGCCATCCCCGCAGCTGGATAACGCGAACCGGGGCAAGCTGACCGACCTGGGCTTCTGCAAACCAGAGGCGATGATCTCTGGCTCGGTGGTGGGAACGCCCATCCACATGGCGCCAGAGCTCTTCAGGTACGCTCGCGAGCGGCGACAGCCACGCACTTTTTGGGCTGTCGGGTTACGGTAGCAATTGAGCACGTTTATATAGGTGACCCTACGGTTCAGCTGGGAGGCTGCCTATCGGAGTGGTTCTCAGAGCATTTCCATTAATATGTATTTGGCTGAATTGAGTGTTACTCCTGTTTTCCTGTTTATTCTACTTTCTGGTCATTGGAACAATGCACCACCTCTATATTTACCGTTCGATACGCAGTTCAGTCCAGAAGTAGCTTTACAAAATTGGGTGATGCTTCATCCTGAAGACGATACCAATGTCGAAATATTATCTGCAATGCCTGCTACTGTTACATGAAAGGGCAGCTTGTATCTAAGCGGCCCTTTCCTTCAGCCCAGTGGATCTCCGCTGGGTCGGCTGCCGGGCTGGTGCACTGAGCTTCCTCCCGTTGACGTTTCAGCGGCCAGTACGACCACAGCGTGGACGTGTACGCGTTCGGCGTGCTGCTCTGGTACATCCTCTCCAACGACGTCAGGATGCCCGACGTGTACGAACAGTGCGACAACAAGAACGACCTCTGGAAGTGCGTCAAACGAGGTGAGCCCACCGTCATGACTTGGCCACAGGCCAGATCATCAAGCCAAACTGAAATCAAGCGAAAGCCAATCGAGACTGAAGTAAATGTCGCTGATATAACGTCATGAGTGCGAATTCCTTGCGATCTCTTCAGTAGACGAACTAAAATCGAGCTTTGGTTTGGGCCCATATTTTATTCATCGGCGTTTCACTGCGTTCCTGTACCGATAACTGCCGAGTGCTGCTGGCTGTCGCTTTCGATTGCCTGCTATAACTGATGCTGTTTTCTGACACTGCCTTCTGCTAGCTGTCCGTCATGCTTCCTGATTTGTCACTAGAGCTAGACCCTAGACTGTTGTGACCGTCTTTGGCTGTCTTTGAGTACCTTCGGTTATCGTCGCCTCGCTGCCCCCGTCCTCACCCACCGGCCTCCGCTCACTATCGCCCTCTCTCCCTCCAGGGCTGCGTCCGTCCCGGCCGCGCCACTGCAGCGACCTCGGCTGGGAGCTGGTGACGGCCTGCTGGCGCGGCGAGCCCCGCCACCGGCCGCTGTTCGGCGTGGTCGAGCTGAAGCTGCACCAGATGTTGGATCAGCTGGAGGCGGTGCCGGCCGACCAGCCGCCGTCGCCGCCGGCCGCCGAGGCGCCCGCCGCACTCGGTGAGAGACCGGTGGAAGTGCCGCTGGTCATTGGGGATCAGTGGCTGGGGTGTGAATTTTCGGGCGCATTGCTATAATTGATGTGGACATGGTTTAGTCCATGGTAATCCCCTTGTACTATGTAGATCATTAAAAAAAAAGATGAGAGGCATTTGCAAATTGTAGCCAAATTTCTTGTCTTTTATTGTTTTCCCGTATATACGAGCTTCAACGTCGAATAATAAAAGAGAACGTAAATAAAAAGCGTATGTACATCTAAATAAGCATAGATGGCGGCACTCTGTCTCCAGGGACAGTCCATGATGGCTGTGATGTGATAACAGTCCATTATTCGACGGTAACGCTGCTCCCTCGGGCCGTTGCTATGTGGCAATATCTGACGTCCCCTCCCCTCCCCTTACAGACGGGAGTGCCGTCATACCGTGCTGGTCGTGAGGCGGCCGGCGCGCCCTGCCGCACCCTCCCCTGGCTGTGACTGGACTCTGTCCATGCTAACCCTGCGTCCTGACGGTGTTAGGAGTGGAATCGAGACTGGCGCTACACCGCGTGTGTTTCAAGGAGAGTGGCGCTTTTGAAGTGTGTGAAACTGAGTGTGCAATGAAGGATCTGATGGCTTTGGTTAATGAAAGGAATCAGAAATCGAGGTTTCTTGCTTGGATGTTGGATGATTGTAAAGTACCTGTCTTAGTTTTGTTCGATGACTTGTGTATCATGTTCTACGATTAGTGTTCGACCTCAGTCTAGTTTTACACTATATTTCATGAATTTTTCTTCATGATTGCCATTCCGATTACTTGATTTAGTGCCACCTGCCAATTGCCATGGTGGCTAACCTGTCCATAAAGTGTCATGTTTTCTACTGTGGGAAATCTTGATTGTTCCTCTGTGAGCGCTAGTTTGTATGTCTGTGTGTAGCTGTCGTATCTTGTAACCAGTGCCTAACACGGCAGTGAAAGCTGTGCGACTCAGGATGAAGGCTGGATGACCACGGGCCTCTGTAGGTGGCAGGACGCTTCAGGCTTTCTGCGCTGGACTGAGGCCGTCCTAGTGATTCGCGACTGCTTGCTGGCGCCACAGTCGTATCGCACGGCAATACTGAGGTGTTCCTTCCGGTTGATTGGATGTTCCGGGCTTCCGGGCTTCTGGGGGCGCCGTCCGTGCCTTCTCAAGTGCCGCTCGCATGGAAGGATCATATGGCCTGGCTGGCCCGCGTTCAAGTGTTGTTCTTTCGAGGTAGGTACTTAAAGGTCTGACTGGTGGCTCGCGAGAGAAGCTGGTTCGATTGTTGTGGCGTTGTGCGTCCGTTGTTGGTGCGTTACGAGAGAGACCGATATTTGAAATCAACGATCTGCCGTCGTGCGCGTTCCTTTTATCGGGTGTTGTATGTGTGAGACAGTGCCTCCCTGAACGGTCGCACGTATGGGCCTAGGAGTTGATAGCCACCTGACCGCCAGCCGCTTTTTACATTGTTTGGGGGCGAGTTTTACGTCGGGCCGATGTGTGCCTGCCCACAATATACGAGACAGTGAGTCCAAGTGTGATAAGCTGAGGAAGTTTGGTTCTAAAATAACTCGCCCTGTGCCTTCCGTCGCCGTCTCATGATCCTACTAAGCTCTAGCTCAGGGGTCGGCAAATGGTGGGGCATGCCCCCTTTGGGGGTAATGGAGCCCTTTCGGTGGGGGTAATGAGGGATTCTGAGAAAGCCTATCTTTTTAGAGTTTGTAGCTCCAGTGATGGAGCCATCGTGACTGTTGCATCCCAGGGTTCAAAGATTAGCCCAGGCCAAAGGCACAGCACACATTGATTAGATACCAATTTTCACGTTTCTGCTCGCCTCACCATCTCACCCCTCCGTACAGTCGTACAAAAGCAGCTGCAAGTTTTAACCGTCGCCCGTCTGTTGGCGTTTCAACAGCCGCTAACGTAAAGGGGAGGAGTCGATCGGACCCCCGCGGCCTCTCGGACTCTGATATGGAGCTGTGCATAAAAAAGACGAGCGTCGAGCGTGCTACCCGTGACAATAGGAAGCCGCTGCTGCCCATTTTTAAGGTCCTTGGTCATTCCGTCTCATTCAAGAGGGCAATGACAAGTGTCGAGAAAATCGGGACCCGCTATAACTTCTTGAAGTGAGATTTTATGGCTCAAGATGATCTCCAGAAAAAGCTCATAAGCCAACGGTCATTATGGGTCCAGAGGCCAGTTTTACCAACAGAAAAATAGCCGCCTGCCGGAATTTTTGCCTAAAGATCGTTTCACATATGGAGCGTAAACGGTAAAGCCCTATCCGCTTACGAGCCAATCGCGTTTACGCTCCGTATGTGAAGCGGTCTTGAGGCAAAAATTCCGGCAGGCGGTTATTTTTCTGTTGGTTTAAACTGGTCTCAGGTCATGATATTTTCCGGGCTGGTAAAAAAAAAAAATGATGGGCTCGAGGGTACAATTTGGTCGTGATCCAATGCCTTTTACGTGAGCTTTTAACGAACAACCACCCGCCGCCCCTATACGTACAAGGGTTAAATGGGATATAGCATAGGCGGCGGAACGGGGGCACCGGGCGGCGGGCACCGTGCACCTTTTGATTTTTGCATTTTAACATTAGCCCTATGGGCGTTGCATGGAAAGAATGGGACCAAAAGTCGGCAGTGCCCCCCCCCCCCCTTAATTGAAGGTGTTCCGCCGCTACTGGGATATAGGTATTAAATGTTTTGTGGAGGAAGTGTCATGTTTTAAATTTGATGCATTGGAAATGCACAAATACCCAAAGAGTTCCAGGACGGTATGGAATTTCAGTAAACTTGGTTGTGTCAGCAATGGGGTCTGGTAGGTAGGGGTAATGGCCCTGCCTGGCGCCCAAAAAGGGGGCACGACCCCGAATGACCTGCCGACCACTGCTCTAGCTATACTCTAAAGGGCTCTGGTATCGCCCTCGCCCTGCACACGGCGGTAATCATGTAGTCAACCATTTTGAGTGACCTTAACCCGCGAGTTGCTGGGGGGGGGGGGCGTTAAACGCCCCCACTTTTTTCGCCGGGCCATAGGATAAAAACGGCGCGCCGCAGGCGCGCCAAATTTTGGGTACCTGTAGGGAATTGATTGAAGTTTATTGTGACAATGTTTCAAAAAAATCGGTCGGAAAATTTTTGAGATATCGAGGTTTTAGTGACGTCATGATTTCTGAGTTTTCGACCAAAAACGGCATATGTTCAAAAAATCATATAAAATCACAGAATAGACATACAGACATGCCGTAAACGCCATTAGACTGCCAATACCATGGAAAATCAAATGGGTATCTTCGATTATTGATTATCGTTCCGCATTTTCCAAAATCTTGAACTGAATCTTGGCAATTTCTCGTGACTACTTCACGACCATGATACATGAATTTCTTAAATTGAACTTTTTGAGCCAAACACGTACACATATGATAAAATGAATGTCACCATCGTGTTCTTCGCCCAAAATTACCCATAAAACATGTGTCACAGGCTGCGAATATCAGTTTTGATTTTTGGGGATATGTGCTGTGCCTACCCGGTTGACCTGACCTTGACCCTGACCTATGCTTGACTGACCCCTACATGGAGCTGACACTCTTGTAGGCCTTATATGATGGATTGTGCACCGTTTTGACAGAGTTTATGACGAGAGGCGCCCATTGCGAAGTCCTGAAGTCAATGCTACTGAAAGCCCGATTTCAGGTGTTTGACCTGACCTTGACCCGACCTGTGACCTCAAAATTCAACTTTAAAGTACTCATTTGAAGCGTCTCGTCGCGTTCTTTCGTTTGCCGCCTCGTGCGTTTCGCTGCGCCTATTGGTTCTCGAGTTATCGGCTGGGGGCGTTTAACGCCCCCCCCCCCCAGCAAACGGTGGGTGGCGAAATACCCCAGCAACTGCCGGGTTAACCTTCCAGGCGGTGGGGGGACGGGCATTTACTGCCCCCCCCCACCGCTTTTTTGCCCCCCCCCCCCTTTAGTTTTTTCGATATATCTCGAGAACCGCTGCGCCGATCGTCACCAAACTTTCAGTACCCTCCCGGGAGTAGCTAGCGCACATGGTGACCAAAAATTTTTTCCAAAGGCTATGATAGGTTGGCCGCTAATGACGTCAGAGTGACGTCAATTCTGCCATTTTCGACCCAAAAAAAGGGTTTCGCGGGAAGAGCTGTCAGGCCTACAGCTTTAGAGATACAGAAAAATGTTTCAGACATAAAAGGTGTGGAATGAAGAGGGCTACGAAACTGCTATTTCGGTTTTTCGATTTTTTTTGGCTTTTGATCCCCAAAAATTAAAAAAATAGATTTTTTGAAAATAATAGCCGAAAAATCCAAAAAAGTTTTTTGAATTTCGAAAAAACGGAATATATGTGATAGTCCCTACCGCCTTCTATCTACATACCAAATTTGAGATCGATACCTCTTTTTTTGGCCAAGTTATAGCGAAAAAACTGTTCAAAATTGATGACGTCAAATTTTCAAACTCAATTTTTAGCAATTCTAGACCTCGTAGCGCAGAACAAAGACCACCATTAGACTCCCCGTGACGAGCTGCATCGAATCAATACCCATTTTATGCAAAAATATCAACTTTGAAATTTGACCTTTTTTTACCTGACCTTGACCTGACCTCCACCAGAAAGTGACCTAAACCGTACCTGATGGTCTTATAACCAACACCATTGAGTTGGAAATGAAAACCTGGCCATAAAACATGCATCGCACAACCTTAGTAAAGTTGGGTTCGTGTGGTGACCCTTGGTGACCTTTGGTGACCTGACCTGGTATGACCAGTGACCTCTAATAGCAACATATGTACTAGACAACTGACGCCCTATCGCTGATTTTCGACAAAATGCGTTTTACTCGGTGTTACAGCGCTTTCCCTAGAAGCCCCGTGAACGGTGAAACATTTTATCTTTGACCTGACCTGTGACGTCATCGGTGACCCCAAGGTCAATGAAATTTGGTTTCCTTCGACAAATTTGACAGGGCTATCGAACGCCGTTTGAATTTTCCGGATCCGTCCAGTAGTTTCGGAGATACGAGGGGGGGGGCAAAAAATGTCCCCCCCCCCACCGCGCGGAAGGTGGCCAGGAGGCCCACCGCCTGCCGGGTTAAGGCCCAGCCTCGAATAACTGGCTATGCTAAACCGGCAAGCATCAAGAAGTATCGTTCAGCTTGGCCGCCGTAAATTCCACAGGACAACACACATACCGGGCATTATTTCTCATTCAAATCCTTAGATAACCTACTCATAGTATCTGAAACTCTCATCGACAAACCACAAACAGCCGTTCACATACACATCACTGTATTTTACCACCCTCCCCGTTTTATCAGTCCCAGCTATATACAGCGGCGTACACCGGCCGCGATTCGCGCACTACTTCTTGGGCGGCACCCAGGCCTCAACCTTGGGTCGCGTGGTTGAGTAGGGGTAGTAGGCATCTGCGGTGCCCGAGGGGTTCGCTTCGTGGTCGCGCTGCCAGGCGTACCGCACCGGCGGCTTCTGTGGGGGAAGACAGGGGCGGGTTGGCGTTAGAAAAGGAGGTGAAAAAGTCCAGCATCTCGTCCGCCGTAGCAGCGGCACACAGCGATACGGTCATCGATATGAGAGAATGGGAGCAGCTCTATATCTGTCGCGACTTTTGACAAATGATCAATTACAGACGAATCATATTCTAACTGGTTCGTTTCCGTCTGAACACAAATGTGCACAAGTCTTTACACAAACATGGATTCACCGCCTTAGATCGATCGCTGGCTTTCACCAAGGTCTACTCCACACCACTGCAACATCACAACTCAGTACTCACAAAGACCTAACACATCTCCTCTGGACCAGTAACTTGCATACTGGGTGGGGCGCAGACCTGCAGTGCACATTGCAACTTCACACCTCGGGTACCACCCGGACCACAGCTGATCCCCTCCTGAGCCAATCTGACTGGGGCCTGCCGGCTGCCCTGCACCGCCGGGTTATTGTTCCTAACCACAGCACCTCTCCCCGGCCACACATCTGTTCTGAACGACCAACCTGAATGGGTGTCTCGTCGGTCTTGTAGTGGAGCCAGCCGAACCACTCTGCCGGCACCATGCTGCCGTCGTAGTCAGTTCCGACGGCCGGCGCGTACTCCACCCATCGGTTACGACCTGTCACAGACGACGGAGACGTCGTAGGTCACTTCAGGCAGAGTGGGACCACATAGTCGCTCAAGATGGCGAGGGAAGAGCCACAAACGACAGCGACACTTTCGGTCATTCACGGCGGAGCAGAAATACGGTCACTGGAGACGGCTCGGAAAAGGCTGCAGATCACAGCGCCACCTGCACTCACCGAGAAAGCGGGGATCGAGATACGAGGGGCGGCGGACGCCACTTCCTATTGGAAGGTGTGTATTCGCCAAGTAGCCTGATAGTCAGTCAGTATCACACCAGTCAGCATAGGCTGAAATTGCTCATGTGGTGGTCAGCTGTATGTTTGTAGCTTCCCAAATGAGTATGTGCAAACGATTCCAGTTTATTATAGTTGGCCAATGATCTGGATACTCAGTGACCTCCATATCAACACGAAAAGAAAATGGTGTTCTGATACATACCTACAAAGTACATGTTGTTCTCAAAGTACTTGTTTCCATACTTGTCTGTGCCAACATGTGTTCCCAGCTTCAAGTCATCAAACCTGAAAATAATGTTTTGATAATAACAGGCATATACACACTGCATAAAAAGCAAAACAATCCTTTCCTAAAACGCATGAATAGTAATATAACTTAATTTCATATGTCCTCAATTTAATGCAAAAACAAATAACCCAAAACCTCACTTAAAAAATGCTGGCACTTACCTGTAAAGCTTGTACAGACTTGCCCTAATCCCACCATTGGATTTCAAGATTTGGAATATCCTAGCAACTTTATCCAAGCCCACTAGTTTAGCCATAGTGACTGACTTGACTTCCAAAAAAGAGGTATCTGTAAAAAAAAAAACTCAGTAGGCAAAACCAAACACATATTTGGTCACAATTGCACTTGTGGAGGATCAGTGGTGATATTTTATACACTTCAAATATTCTACTCAAGGAACATTTTAACCAAAGCACTTCAGCTATAAATGAAATTGATTTGTCTTCCTATTGAATCAGATAAAAATTAAAAATATGCAAATAGGTGATTGTTTTTAATATTCTATCTTACAGCAATGTGTCAAGTTTTCTGCTTAAATTAACAACTATGAAGTGGAAAAAGTCCAAACGAATGGTTAGTGACACATTGGGACAGTGGTCAGAAGTCAGAACTGTCATTTGCCACTTCTTTTGATAAAGAGCACCTACCTACCAAAAGTAAGCACTGTCCTGCTAACATGAAGTAGGTAACATTCAGAGGCCTGGTGGCACAATGGGTAAAACATCGTTCTGGTGGCCAGGGGATTCTAGGTTCTATTCCTGGTACCATCGGTTATATAGCCTTGGTACCATCAACCCCCCTCCCCCTAGCCTTTGTCACCAGTTGCACTATCAAGAATGGGGTGGGCTCACAGTCAGTTCCCACTGCTGCCGTAGCCCAGGAAGAAGGGCTAGGAGAAAAGGAAGAGCTGGAGACATTCTGTACTTGCATGACATAACCTTTTGAAGAGAGGAAAAATAGATAAAAATGAATAAAATGAGATGACAATGCACAAAAAACAAAAATTGCTCACATTAGGTAATTATTGTAGATTGATTTGAGACTGCCTTACGCCCTAGCAATCTGGGTATCGGTAACCCTGGCGTCACCGGTAGCGTTTTCGTTCAAGGTTAAGGTTTCCTGTATTAGGCAGTATTAGGCCACCGTGCCAAGCGAAGCATGCTGTGACGTCACTGGGTAAGAGAACGTACCACGCTATCAGTATCGACTGAGACTCAGATAGACTCAGAACGACTCAGGCAGACTCAAACTAACTCAGACCGACTCAACCGACTCAAATAGATTCCAATCGACTCAGACCGACTCAGAACGACTCAAACTGACTCAGAACGACTCAACCGACTCAAATCGATTCCGATCGACTCAGACCGACTCAAACTGACTCAGACCGACTCAACCGACTCAAATCGATTCCGATCGACTCAGACAGACTCAGAACGACTCAGGCAGACTCAAACCGACTCAGGCAGACTCAAACTGACTCGACCGACTCAGAACGACTCAAACTGACTCAGACCGACTCAACCGACTCAAATCGATTCCGATCGACTCAGACCGACTCAGAACGACTCAAACTGACTCAGACCGACTCAACCGACTCAAATCGATTCCGATCGACTCAGACCGACTCAGAACGACTCAAACTGACTCAGACCGACTCAACCGTCTCAAATCGATTCCGATCGACGCAGACAGACTCAGAACGACTCAGGCAAACTCAAACCGACTCAAGCAGACTCAAACTGACTCTATTTGAGTCGGTTGAGTCGGTTTGAATCCGCCTGAGTCTGTCTGAGTCGTTCTGAGTCTTTCTGAGTCGCTCGGAATCGAGCTGAATCAGCCTGAGTCTGCCTGAGTCGGTTTGAGTCTGCCTGAGTCTATCTGAATCGGCCCGAGTCTGCCTGAGTCGGTTTGAGTCTGCCTGAGTCGTTCTGAGTCTTTCTGAGTCGCTCGGAATCGATTTTAGTCGGTTTGAGTCTGCCTGAGTCTGTTTGAGTCTGCCTGAGTCATTCTGAGTCTGCCTGAGTCGCTCGGAATCGATTTGAGTCGGTTTGAGTCCGCCTGAGTCGTTCTGAGTCGGTCTGAGTCGATCGGAATCGATTTGAGTCGGTTGAGTCGGTCTGAGTCAGTTTGAGTCGGTCTGAGTCAGTTTAAGTCGGTCTGAGTCAGTTTGATTCGGTCTGAGTCAGTTTGAGTCGGTCTGAGTCAGTTTGAGTCGTTCTGAGTCGGTCGAGTCAGTTTGAGTCTGCTTGAGTCCGGAGTCGGTTTGAGTCTGCCTGAGTCGTTCTGAGTCTGTCTGAGTCTGCCTGAGTCATTCTGAGTCTGCCTGAGTCGCTCGGAATCGATTTGAGTCGGTTTGAGTCCGCCTGAGTCGTTCTGAGTCGGTCTGAGTCGATCGGAATCGATTTGAGTCGGTTGAGTCGGTCTGAGTCAGTTTGAGTCGGTCTGAGTCAGTTTGAGTCGTTCTGAGTCAGTCGAGTCAGTTTGAGTCTGCCTGAGTCGTTCTGAGTCTGTCTGATTCGATCGGAATCGATCGGAATCTATTTGAGTCGGTTGAGTCGTTCTGAGTCGGTCTGAGTCGATCGGAATCGATTTGAGTTGGTTGAGTCGGTCTGAGTCAGTTTGGGTCGTTCTGAGTCGATCTGAGTCGATCGGAATCTATTTGAGTCGGTTGAGTCGGTCTGAGTTAGTTTGAGTCTGCCTGAGTCGTTCTGAGTCTATCTGAGTCTCAGTCGATAGTGATACTGATAGCGTGGTACGTTCTCTTACCCAGTGACGTCACAGCATGCTACGGCTTGGCACGGTGGCCTAATACTGCCTAATGCAGGAAACCTTAACCTTGAACGAAAACGCTACCGGTGACGCCAGGGTTACCGATACCGCAATCTGCAATCTGCTAGCTTCACAGCTTCAAGTTCAACTTATTTGTTTTAAGTTATATTTTTCATATTTTCTTTTGCCACCTGATTGCATAATTTTTTCCAAAATCAATAATAAATACAAAAAAAGGGAAAATTGCTTTACAACTGCCCACCGCCCAGTATTCTGACTATGACTAGGTAAACAGTTCCATTGCACTCTCAACCATTATCAACGAACTAGGAAGTGTTGAGCCTGCAGAAAATACTAGAAATGTGCTGATACACTGAAAATAAGTTAAATGTACCTATAAAAACAATTGAAACTACGCTATCTTCAACACACAGAAAAGAAATGCTACAGATACAGCGCAGGTGTTACAGGAACAAAACAGCTGATCGGACTCTTAAAACACTGCAATTTTTGTGAACGCGCAGGTTTGTCTTGGATTTGCCGGACTTAAAATTCAGCAAACATTATTATGATTAGCAAACCTTTTTTCTGCAAAATTTCACCTTCATTTGTCTAGGTCAGGGGTCGGCAAATGGTGGGGCATGCCCCCTTTGGGGGTAATGGAGCCCTTTCGGTGGGGGTAATGAGGGATTCTGAGAAAGCCTATCTTTTTAGAGTTTGTAGCTCCAGTGATGGAGCCATCGTGACTGTTGCATCCCAGGATTCAAAGATAAGCCCAGGCCAAAGGCACAGCACACATTGATTAGATACCAATTTTCACGTACCTGCTTGCCTCACCATCTCACCCCTCCGTACAGTCGTACAAAAGCAGCTGCAACTTTTAACCGTCGCCCGTCTGTTGGCGTTTCCACAGCCGCTAACGTAAGGGGGAGGAGTCGATCGGACCCCCGCGGCCTCTCGGACTCTGAGATGGAGCTGTGCATAAAAAAGACGAGCGTGCTACCCGTGACAATAGGAAGCCGCTGCTGCCCATTTTTAAGGTCCTTGGTCATTCCGTCTCATTCAAGAGGGCAATGATAAGTGTAGAGAAAATCGGGACCCGCTATAACTTCTTGAAGTGAGATTTTATGGCTCAAGAGGATCTCCAGAAAAAGCTAATAAGCCAACGGTCATTATGCCGGGTCCAGAGGCCAGTTTTGCCAACAGAAAAATAGCCGCCTGCCGGAATTTTTTGCCTAAAGATCGTTTCACATATGGAGCGTAAACGGTAAAGCCCTATCCGCTTACGTGCCCATCGCGTTTACGCTCCGTATGTGAAGCGGTCTTGAGGCAAAAATTCCGGCAGGCGGTTATTTTTCTGTTGGTAAAACTGGTCTAAGGTCATGATATTTTCCGGGCTGGTAAAAAAAAAATGATGGGCTCGAGGGTACAATTTGGTCGTGATCCAATGCCTTTTACGTGAGCTTTTAACGAAAAACCACCCGCCGCCCCTATAGGTACAAGGGTTAAATGGGATATAGCATAGGCGGCGGAACGGGGAGGGCACCGGGGCACCGTGCCCCCTTTGATTTCTGCATTTGAACATTAGCCCTATGGGCGTTGCATGGAAAGAATGGGACCAAAAGTCGGCAGTGCCCCCCCCCCCCTTTAATTGAAGGTGTTCCGCCGCTACTGGGATATAGGTATTAAATGTTTTGTGGAGGAAGTGTCATGTTTTAAAGGGACCCTCCCACCTTAGCATTAGATTTGAGTTGAGATAGCCAAAATGGGGTCCCTGGCTCACAATTACCGGTTTCGGCACTCACAACATCGAGAAATGCCTTAAATCGGAAATATTGAATTTCAAAATTGCAGCATTTTGATTCAGAGGGGCTAATGCTTAGGAATACCCCTCTGAATGTGTGACGTCAGCGCAAATATCTAACGATTTTTAAATGTTTGACTAAAACGTTTTGTAGCACGCGGTGGTATATGCTATTTGCGCGCAACATCTGCCGCAAACGCCGCACTTCTAAAATAAAGTCGCTAGAAACAGCGGAGATCCCAAAAAAGTAAACAAAAGTAAAAGTCTAGTATCTTGAAAACCGGTGAATATTTTTCGGTGAAATTTGGTAGATGTTCGTTTTCGCTCTTTCTGATCCGAGCGACATCACTTTCATGCCAATTCATAAACTTTTTTGAAGGTGGGAGGGTCCCTTTAAATTTGATGCATTGGAAATGCAGAAATACCCAAAGAGTTCCAGGACGGTATGGAATTTCAGTAAACTTGGTTGTGTCAGCAATGGGGTCTGGTAGGTGGGGGTAATGGCCCTGCCTGGCGCCCAAAAAGGGGGCACGACCCCGAATGACCTGCCGACCACTGATCTAGGTAGTCAAGGCTGATTATGAATTATGTCATTCAGAATCAACTTTAGGTATGGGACGCTGGCCTAATGAGTAATGAGAAAGTCAAGAAAAGGAGCTTACCATAGGTCATCGATAGGGAAAATCCAAGATGCACCGTAAACACCTATGGCCTTATCAGTTATCACATCATGCAGGCTGCAGTGTTCAAAGGGTTCGGACCTCGAAAGTCTCTGGCACGGTGCTAAAGCTGGAAAAATTGTTTGGCAGTGAGGTCGGGTTATTCATTTAAATGACTTGATGACCTGACCTGACCTTTTAGGGTAGGCTTTCACCGCGAGCCCCTGACAGAAATCCCATGGTCGACCGTGGAGGCAGGAGGGATCGGCTTCTTTTCCTCCGATTTATTTCTCTATGACTAATTCATTTAGGCATTGGCACCGGGCCCCGTCCGAACGAGACTTTTTGCTACAGAAATGTCGATCTCATCAAACCGAGCCCTTGAGTCTCGTTTTTTTTTTTATGAGAAAAAGCCTCGTTCGTCGGGCCCTTGCTTCTAAAGAAGTCGTCGTCGGGGCCCCATCGACAGCTCCCGAGCTGTGGGTCATTTGCCGTGTGTCATTTTTAACATGTCCCGTTTGAAGGGTCGGTGTATCCAAAGAATCTCTCAGAGCCGGGCCCCTATAATAAGCCATTCTTCAGACGGGCCTTTTTTACCATTTCGGCCCCGGCCGACCGGTCCCTCTTTCTAAAGCATTTGTCAGAGTCGGCCCCCTCATCGACCGATGGCACCAATTGCCCCTGTGTCCGACTGGGTCCGGCAGGGCCCCTTTGCCTAAAGTATTCCTCAGAATGATCCTATGGGCCTTTTGTGTGTTTTAGCCTTTCTCGGGCTCCTGCCCACCCGGGCCCTTGTGTACCTATTGAGCTTTCAGTCAGACTGGGCCCCTGTATCAAGTAAGGTTTTGGTCGTCCTATCTGGCAGCTCATCTACTTCCTTCGTTGGTTGTGATTGCAGCATTCGGGTACTAATGAAAGCATTTCGTATATCCTGGTTTTATTTCCAGTCAAGTCATATAGTCAGCCTCAGGTAAACCTTTTTAGGTCAACCTTAGGCCAACCTCTTTAATACAAAAAACTATCATAGTTAATAACCAATTTCTGACTAATCGTGAAGCTGCTTGCAGTATTGGTATCATCGTTGCGAAGCATCAGACCCAAAGGGACGATGGAAATGATCATTGGTCATATCCCATAAACCTTATGGTAATGTAACGGATGACAGAGCCACCCGTTCGCTCAGACGCTCGTCACGTATGGCCCGGCCGGTGGGTAGTTTTCCACCGGCGACTCTCTAACCCACCGTTCAGGCTAGGCGGATCGTCGCCCGGCGCAGGCATAGGCGGCGAAGCGGCCGACTGGCAGAGTAGAAGGCTGTGAGGTCACGTGGGGTGGTCCGCAGAACACTGTGAGGTCACGTGGGGTGGTCCGACCAGCTGCCATCCAATCAGCTCTCTCCGGTGTCACGATGCCGCCTCGGGCGATCGGACAGCATCGACAGCTCTCGAGGTGTTGTTGGGTCGTGAGATAATCGGAATGGTGCATGCAATATTTTACGAGGCAACACCACTGCGTAATATGGAATCATCTATCGAACAACTTGAACGTTGGGCTCGGGAAAACCTGAGCACTAAGCAGTGAGCAGTTCCAAGTCGGTAGTTTTTTGTGCGTGTGTAAGACGCTGATATGGCAATGAAGTCTACCTACAGATCGGAAAGCATATAGGCATCAAGTTTACTCACTCACATCACCATTTCAACCCGAAATTTATGCCTAATCGCCCGCCAGCCAGACACAGTGTCAGATGAGCTTGGAGACTGCAATACCTTACCCCACAATAGCACTTCAGTGAGGGACTGCAACAAAGTATACGACAGTAGCACCAGCCATAAAACTGGAACGAGAACTCAGAGAACATCAACTGGCAGATATCACAGTTCATCAAAGAAGGGGCCCGGAGGTGATAAAAGTGCCCGTGTAGTGTTGAGCTTCTTCATAAATGTCCACTCCAAACCACCCGATAGTGTTAAATTTGACTGTATCTATTTATTTATTTATTTATTTAGTTATTTACTTCGTAGTGGCCGTCCCCTATATATGACCGAAGTCAAAGAGGCTATTCTTGGCACTGAGTCAATAAAAGATGGTGATGAAGTGGGTAAAAGAACATCATGCTATGACATAAAAAAATGCTTAAAAATCACGACAAAAGCACACAACACAATGCACATACATATTATACATACATATCACACTTCGTCCGCACCAGACGTCAGTCGACGTTTCAGCTGGTTTCTAAACTCGGTGACGGTCAGATCAGTAAAGGCATCATAAGGCTTATGTATTGACAGACGTGCCACGGAAGCTTTTGAAACAGTTGCTGAAACCTCTTCATCTGCACCTGTTACTCTTTCGGTTATCATTTTAATTCAATGTTCATGAAACAGCTATCGGTAGGTTAATTATTCATTGTAATTAACCATGAGTCTCGTTGCAAAACCCGGTCACTCAGCACTCTGGATGCCGTGTGCTCGCCGTTCACCAGGCCCCGCGGACACGGGCGCCGTTCGAGAGCTGTCTAGCTGCCCCTCATTACCACCTGAACGACGTGGTATAGACAGGACCAACTACGCCACAGTGCGGCGCAATGGCCACAAATGCGCCACAGCTGAGCACATACGCCATTCGTCGCCGCCGGCGGCGTGCATGGCTCGCTACTAGCCATCTCGAGGTCGGAATGCGCTAATGTAAAACGGTACATGACTCAGCGTTATATCGAAAGGAGATGCATGTTTGGACATCCGGATTCGCTGCGAAATGCACTACGTAGTTTACGTATATGTAAGAAGGTGACGCAATGCCTCACTTAGTAAGTGGACCAAGTCCCTTGGGTAATAAAGAGTTTGCAATTTAGAAGTACCTATTATCCACAAAAATTAGTCTGTTCATTGTTAATATCCTGAGTTAAAATAAACTTGTTAGTTGTACCCAGGCCCATGTCACTCCACTTTTGATGACATCATAAGGGGGCCTCAGGACAATTAATGGCGCGGTGCGCCACAATCGCTCCCAAGCTACTGGCCAACAGCTGCCATTTTTAAAAATATTATTTTGAAATAAAGTTTCAAGTTATGAAAATATTGTAATGAAGTTGTAACTTAAATCTATACCATATCTAAAAACTTACTGAAAAATGATTTATCCATAGTAAAAATATAAGCTTGATGCGTTTTTACGTTGCTTTTCTGCTGCTGCAGAGGGTTTTTAAATCGTCTATATCTTCAAAACTGGCCATTTCTTAGCATATTGCTGCCCTTTTTTGTCGCTGGAAAATTAGTTGAGCTTTCCATTGACATCAACGGCTGAGCGATATGTGTAGAGTGCCATCAATAATCTTCAAATGAAGTTAGTCATTTTTACGTTGCAAAGGAATGGAGTACCCCTTGCGAGCATCAGGGATGACGTCACTCAGGATCTGTCTCTGATTGGTCGGCGGGGGAGTGACTGTACCTTCTATTAGATGGCCTTGGTTGTACCTATGCCTATCTAGAATATCCCAACCTCGCAAGACCGTTCGACATACCAAGCAAAATAATATTAGTTTCCTACTTGTTATCAAATTATAACCTTTCTAGTTTCTTGCAATTAATAAATTAAATACATCACCTAGCATATCCAATAACTCCGTCTAAGATGTATTCGCGGGAGAGGCTGAGCTATGAGAATAATAAAAAAAAACGTCCTCCTGGTGCGATGCTCCCGGAAGAGGAAAAGGACTGAAGGTCGTGAAATTGTGAGAGGAGTTCAATCATTCATAGTCTCTCGTTTAGCCTTATAATTGATCCCTATTTGTTTTTTGTCACCTCTTCTTCATTCTCTTTTCCTTTTTCTCCCACCCTCTCTCCCTCCCTCCTGCCTCTCTCTCTCTCTCTCTCTCTCTCTCTCTCTCTCTCTCTCTCTCTCTCTCTCTCTCTCTCTCTCTCTCTCTCTCTCTCGCTCGAACGTCAGGTTCCTGACACCACATATCTAAAAATAGACAGACCGATTCAAGGTCCGTGGGGCCCATCGGGCCCCGTGGTTCTTTCTCAACTAAGCGACTAAATGACCCAACGAAACCAAATACAATGGGGTGCTATCTGCGTAACTTCAGAGCGTATGAAGCTTGTTCGCGACTAATACAAAGTTGCATGTGATTGTTGCGAAAGGAAAATACGCAGGAAGGAAATGTACGCAGGAATGTAGTCAAAGGAAATGTACGCAGCAAAACGTACAATTGCTAACAGCATATAATGCGTAGCTCAGTCCTGCACTGTGTCAAACCTCATGGGCATTTTCAGGCATCCCCAGTTACGTCCACAAACACTGAGAAACTACGCCTGTTTTACGTCCATCGGTTACCAAACGCTCATTTCAATAGCATTTTCGAAGAGGGTTTCGGCCAAATGCGTGTCATTCTCCCTGACAAACACAAGTCGAGTCCCATCCCTGGCCCGACCTCTGTCCTCTGAGTGCCATCGGATCCATCACGGGAGGCTCGGGCGGGCCCTCTGGAGGGCGGCTGTGATCGTCCCGCGATAGGGCGGCCTCGGCTCTGAGATATGACGCCTCCGCCGCTCCGCGCCGCAGGACGGCCGCATACGATCAGCAGGACCGGCCGTCCGGCCGACTGGCCCCGCGGCGGGCGGCGACCGGCCGGCAGCGCGTTCGTTGCGCACTCGCCAGAGCCCCATCGGCTGCAGGCGCCGTCAGGCTCGGAGACGATCCCGCCGCACACTACAGACCGTGACCGCAGGTTCACAGAGGTTATCAGCTATGGAGAGCAGCGGGTCCAAGAAGCGAGCTGGAGGAGCGTCCGAAGAGCAGGACATGCTCATCAAGAAGACCAAGATGACGGACAAGGAGCTGGACGAGATGAAGCGCAGCCACCCGAATCAGGTGAGACTGTGGCACGTAGAACAGCACTATATTGCCGAGTTATTTGCTTGTTAATTCTTCTTTTTTCGTTCTTGAGATGTGACTTCATGTGCATTAGGTACTTTCTTTATTCGTTAAACTTTTGCACGATTTCTTGCGACATATACCTAATTTGCAAGCAGAACAATTATTTCCCATTGACATGACGGGTCGGCGTTTCGTAAGATAATACTAAAATAAACGGCTAAAAACCTGTAAGTCCTATATCTAGGTAGCTTTTATTGCCAATAACTTCCTCATTATACTTTTTAGCTGTTTCTAAGCGGCCTTCTTCAAGGCCATATCGTTTTACGATATCCTGTTCGTACAGTCTCCGGCCAACGAACTCCTTTTAGTATTACGGCATCATTAACACGATTCCTCACGTAATACCACCTTCCCGTCTCCGAAACAGGCCTGCCTCGTCGGGACCGGGTGTTTCGACTCTCGCCGGGGGCGGGCCGGGAAGCCCGTGCGTTCAGCTGTGTGAGCCAAGTTACGCCGACCTTACATCACACAGGATCCATTACCTTCGACGAACGGTACACTGGGGCGGGGCCTGCCAAGTGCCACACGCTAATTACATGACGAGGTCAAACACAACTTTACAACAGATTCTGACCGACTGCAACGCACTCAGTAAGTAACCACAGGGAATATAATCTCAGCAACTCTGCGTAAGAGCGGTAGCTTTCTTACAGTGAAAACATTCACGAGGGTTATTTTCCAATCATTTCTATTTGCACGTGATTGAGCAAGCACCTAGCAGGCTCGAACACAATCAGCAATCAGCATGCAGCTGGCATAAGGCAGTCAGCACTGTCTCTCCTTCATTTAACTCCAGCACGCGACTGACGGTCCGGGGCCAAACCGAAACGCCGACCAAACACGCACCCCGCCACCCAAACAACAGCGCATGGGCCGTCCCCTGCGGCAGTCGCATTGCATCAGACATGTCCCGGGCCGCGGCGAGCCTTTAAAGTCGGTCGCCGATACCATCTATCGTTCAGCCTTTCCACACGGAGCGAGCCGGAGAGAGGTGTCGGCGTGCCCGCGGCGCTCGGCGGGGCAGCTCTGACGTCACTGGCCGGAGGAGGGTCGGCCGCGGATACGCACACGGCGCGGTGTCAGTATTGGTGGCGAGCCGGGGCGGGCGGCAGCTCGGGAGGCAGCTCAGCAGGAGGGAGTCACAGGCTCAGATCATCAGTCGCAGATATGAACGGAGGCACCAAGACGGCGGCGCCCAAGATGGAGTCACCGGCGAAGAAGCCGCGCAGGGCGACCACTTACGCGCACGAGAAAGAGGTGGGCTCAACGCACGAAGTCTGACTAAGGTCTGGTGTTGGGAGACAGGCAGATAACGGGCATTGTGCAATGTGGGTACTTACGTAACCCTTCCTTGTAGTCCAGTATGTTCTTCGCTCTTACCTGTAGCGAAACAGTCGCATTCGAGGTCTTGAGGATAGGATGCAATTCATCGGCGGCCGGCCGAATTCGTTCAACGATGGTGTCGGTGGCATGAAAACGAACACTCACGTCTTTTTTTGCAGCCAGCAGTCACTAAATGAAGTAGTTTAAACATCATATATATTTAGGCGGAGCTCATTAGTCTCTTTTATCTTTTTTGCGACAGATATCTTAACAAATTACCAAAAACGTTAAGCACATCATTTTTAAGAGCATATACCTAGACTCTAGAGATACATTTTTTGGCTGCAGCTCAAGTTTTGTTGCTGCCGCTATCAATTTCTAAGCCAAGAAACACCTCATTACGACAGACTGAGACCCATCTTATCTGCGAATGGGCATTTAATCTCATATTTTTAGACAATTGAAACAAAATTAGTTTTTCATCAGTCTTTCCGTCAAAGTTCGTACCATTTCATTGCATTCAAATAAAATTTTGTTAGTTCGTAAGGCGATTAACGTTTCATGTTTTCTTTTCTTGTCGTCCCCTTCTGGTACAGAATAGCTATACATGCAGGCAATATTTCTACCATTTTTAGCGGATTTTGTTCGTCAGACGTCATGGATCCATAATAACTTTAGATCGCTGGGAGGCTATGTTGATATATAAGATACTATTTAAAAGGTGGCCGCCAAAACATTCGCGAGCATCCAGCGTGTGGTAACCAAATGAACGAATAGCGTGATAAGTGATTAACCGTCTAATTGAATCCCTTCACCGCCTCCGGCCGCCAATCTACCTCCGAGCATGACAGCCCAACAGCATACAGGTGGAGCTAATTCCAGGCCAGAAGCGCGCCATGGCCAAACTCGGAACCAGCAGGTCAGCTGCCGTATTTGAGCTTGGCAGGCTAGGAAGAGCGGCTCAGATAAGCGACAGATTTCGGTGAAAGTAGGCTCACGGACCGAGAAAATAATCGAGATAAATTGAACAGCAAAGTCACACCAGAGCCTTGAGCTTTATGGATAAAACAGATACGAAATTAACGCAACCTATGCATTCCGGTGTACTGAAATTATGCCTTTCAAAGACCAAAACTGCTCGAACATATTTTACGTTGCGACAAAGCAACACTGAACGAACTATAGGCATAGCAAGTAGAAAAATGAAACATCGTAAATGGGTCCGCTTGTGAAGCGGACAGACACAATCCCCAACATGCGCATTTAAAACAGCCAAACTACTTCGCCTTGCGATTTATCGCCGGTTTATGCAGTGGTTCGGATTATACATTTCAATGGACACCCTGCATGACAGTGCCAGCATCTGGCATGACGCAAGGTCCTGTCGGTGCTGGCATCCTGGACTGAACACGATCGGACGACTCATGCCACAACCAAAGCCTCGGCTGGCTCGTCACAACACCTCGGCAGTCATCGCTGGGGGGTCCGGTCGGGCTTGTCGCCACAGCTCACCTTCAGGTCATCGCTGACAGAGAGATTCGGTCATCGAACACGGACTGACCCGGGCCAGGGCCGCCCGAAGGAGATAACTCACACCGTGAACACGGGTTCACGGGGGCTGGACATGGAGCGCCGCATCAGGTGCTCAGGCCAATCAACCCTGGCCTGCTTGGCATTGGGACGAATGGCTACCTCTCTCGTTTGGGCGAGATAAAATCCATCTCTTCTGACGCTAAAAGAGGTGGTGGTGGTAAAAACACGTCAGGAATCCGCGACAAAACGACCTTGACGAGATCTATCCAAAAACTGTTTGGGGTTTTCTAACAAAAACACGGAGTTTTTCGGCCAGAAACATGTCGATGGTAATTTTTTCACAAAATGGATGTAAGGCATTGAGTGCTAATGAAATGGCATTCCACTTCAAAGTTTAAACTCTTGTTTTTGATGACCGCGGGATAGAGATAGATTATCCCACACAAATTTGTCAATTTGGGTCAACTGTACCAACTCAGGCGAAGTCACCGTTTTCTGAGCCTGCTGGGTAGTAGAGACTCTCGTCCTCATCCTGCACCTTGGATCCGCCTATTTGCGGCCTTGGATCCGCCTATTTGTCGCCTCCTATTGACCTGAGACCAACATCCCAGCCCAGTCCTAATTCCTATGGATGCCGGCGCACTCATATGCGCTCCATATTAGTTCTCCTCAGGGCCGGGGCCGGCCCGTAAATGGAATAGGCTGCCTGACCACGTAATAACGCAGACGACAGCCCTAGCCGTAATGACACGGGCACTCCGTAGTGACACGACTACGAGCACTGACTGACACCGGGACGAGGTCGACACCGCTGTCTGTTGTACAGGAACCAGGAATGACACTGAATGACGACAGCGACGCTGGCATTAACACTATTACCGACTGCAGTGGCGGATCCAGGGGGGGGGGCAAAATGGGCATTTGCCCCCCCCCCCCAAACGGCATAATCTTAACATTACGCCTATGGACGATGCATGGAAAGAATCGATAAATTGTTATGGTTTGCCCCCCCCCCCCCCCCCAAAAAAAAAACTCTGAGCTGGATCCGCCTCTGACCGACTGCGGCACTTGCATTTAAACTGACAATCGGATGACACCGATACTCTGAGAAGTGACCAAAGGTTCTAACACTAACATAAAATTGATTATTGATCATTGACTGACACCAAACCACACCCACACAGACCTTTACTGCTTCCCTGCCAAGTTCAGTGGGAGCTCTACTTTATTTATAACCTGACGATGACTGTGTGACTCTGGTTGCAGCCGATTCTGAAGGAGGGTGGCAACTACATCATCGAGGGCCTCGACTCGGATAAGCTCGTCACCATCACGTTCTCGATGAGCCACGAGAGCGGCTCGCTGGCCGAGGCGCTCGACATCTTCAAGGTGGGTTCATGAACATTCAGCTTGATTGCTAGCCCGTCATCTACACGCACGCTAACACGGTTAACGGTGCCGTTCTCGTGTATAGGGATACGGTAGCTGTAAAAATAATCATTCTGTCTTGCTCCGCCGTGAGACTGAAAGTAAAACAGATTATTGGCAGTTGGCACAGATCAGTAGCGGCGGAACACCTTCAATTAAGGGGGGGGGGGCACTGCCGACTTTTGGTCCCATTCTTTCCATGCAACGCCCATGGGGCTAATAGATCTTACGTGTCCTCTGGTTCCACCGATGACCTTAATAATGACCATAAGGCCAATACCTATGCCCAATACATATGCCGCTCCTATGCCGCTATGGCCAATACCTATGCCGCTCATTATGAGACGGATTTTAAGCAAGTCGCTGGTCGCGAATGTGACGGATGCAGTCACCGAGTGACATAAAATTGTCTATGTGGAGACGGGCTATCGCGTACCAAACACCAAATGGTAAAACACCATGCAGACGCCAAACAACCAACAGCTGATGAAATATGAATGCGGGATGTACTTTATGCTATTCACTTCTTCACTCGGCTGAATCATGAAATTCACTCCCTGTTATCAGCACTCGGCCAAACACGAGGCCCATTATAATCACTAATCAGCGGCTGCAAAGAAATGTGGCGCCTTTCGCGGAGTGGTGCGCAGTAGGCGAGCCGGGGGCTCGGCAACAGTCGCCAGCTCTGATTGGGTGCCTGGGAGGACCGGCGGCTCTGATTGGTCGACACGGAGGCGTGTCTGACCGGCGGTCATGTCTGACCGCTCCTCTGTCGGGATGTTTTTGCCAGAGGCAGGCGCCGAAACCTGTTTGACTGCGCCGGTCCGGGGAGGTATCGCGGCGATCGCTGCTGTCCGCTGACCGGCCGGCAGGGCCAGGACGGGATGATAGCCGGAGAGGGACACGGAGGGACAGGGAGGAGGCGTTTTCAGGGCCCACTGATGGCACCGGGCGAGGGCAGTCGTACCCATCAAGGATCTATCACTGTCGAGAGATCCATTTCCGACCTTTTCAGACTGTCTCCACGATTGGTCATAAAGTAGAAAACCGTTCAAAAAACTACCCGGTGATCAAGGATAAGCATGTTTTTACAACCTAGATGGCTGATCATAAAGAACAAAAACCGACTATCAGGCATGAAAAGCTCACTGCGGAAGGGCTTTAACCCGGCTCGTTTTTCGTTCGGCAGAGACACAAGGTGAACCTAGAGCACATCGAATCGCGCTCGTCACATCGCAGTGACGAGTACGAGTTTATCATAGAAATCAACACCGAGGCACCCACCGTCGGCAAGGCACTGGAGGAGCTCAAAGACAAGTCCTCCTACTTCCAGATCATCTCGAGAAACTACAAAAACAACGCAGGTAAGACCAAAAAGGGGGACAGTCGTAGTAGCTTACCGTTGAATTCAGAATTTCTAATAAGCTTTCGGACATACGCAAAAACATCGACCTATCCATGCTTGTCTCTATGTAGAAGAGAAGAGGAAGCATAGATATGATAAAAAGGGTGAAATTCTAATCACGCTCTATTGGTGACGGGAAATCATAAGGAGAGGGGTGAAGGGGATTATGAATTATCATGCTTTTTAATGATAAATGCAGGAAGCGTAACGGCAGCGAATCGAATGTTAGATCTATCGTGACCATTAAGATCGTCTCAAAAAAAGATTTCTGGTGATACGGGAACTGAACATAAGCCGTTAAACGTCCGACTAAGCTTGGACCGGCGCAATATTTATCATTCTTGGTCCTCCGATTTACATTATCCTAGCATGACCTTTCCGCTTCAAGAAGAGATCACCGAGACGTTTCGATGGAACGTTTGGTTACTTTACGGCTCTGTTCTGCTCGATAGCCCACCAAGTAAATGGGACGAGTGAGCCTCCTGAATATTCCAAAACACCCCAGGCCAGCGATAATATGGATTACCTCATAGGTTTGGCCGAAGGCAGCGGTGAAATCACACAGATCGCTCTTATGGCGTCAGGGTTTCCCGACCTTTGGAACACCCATTTCTTACGCAGCCTATTTTTAACAACAAAGGAACCCGCCACGCTGATTAGCATGGTAACAAAATCGATTGGATGAAAACGACTGAAAGGAGTACCTATGTAGATATCCAGCGACGTTTTATACATTCTGAAAAGTACTTTAAACCGTGTACATACAATTCAAGTAATAACTATAAAACGGTCTAAAAATATTAATTTCAGCACTTAACCCGCGCACCGACGGGGGTCTGCGCCAACTTCGTACCGACGGGGGGGGGGGGGGGTGGATGACCGCCCCCCCCCCCTGAGATCTCGAGAACGAAGCAAGATAGCGACAAGCGGTAAACGGCAAGGGATACGCACGGACAAGGTCTACAATTTTTACAAAGGTCATTTTCAGGTCAGGTCAAAGATGACGTCACAGGGGTCAAAAAAGTCAAAATGGCGGCGCTAGGTATAGGGAGAGTTTTTCTCGAATAACTTTCGAACTAGTCAATATAGGAACAGATTAAGGGCATCATCGTGATCCTCTCGTCAATCCGCATCGAATGATATATATGTTGACCTCGAAAGGTCAAGGTCAAAGGTTGACCTCAGGTCACGTGACCTAGAGGTCATCATGTATATCATTCGATGCGCCTTGACGAGCTGAACACAATGAAACCATCCGCGCGGCTGTATCTTGTTCCTGTACGGAGTTATTGTAAAAAAAACCGCTGGTGACCTTTGATGACGTCACATGACCTTACAGCTGCCCAACAGCAAAACAGACCTCAAGGTAGTGAAGGTTGATCGTATATGAGGTCATGTATGGTTTATGGGGCCATTCCGACCCGTTTTAGTGGTAAAAACAGGGAGTTGATTTTTCCCCCATTGACTTATAATGGGGAGGTCGAGAAATTGACCTGACCTTAGGTCATCGATATCAAAATTCCGAGATAGACAAATTGTAGCTACTAATGACCTTATAACATCCTGCGACTTTCAAAGGCCTCCGACATCTACTGTAGCTCTGGCACGGTGACAAAGTTGCAAAAAAAGTAACTTGAGGTTGGGTCATTCAAAGTGACCTGGTGACCTGACCTTAAAAGTTAGGAGGTTCAAACTTGCACACCATGTGTAAAATTGATGAGAGAATAGTCGTACCAAATTTCGCGGCGCGTACCGCTATTCGCAAAAACCTCAGGGGGGGGGGCGGATATCCGCCCCCCCCCCCCGTCGGTGCGCGTGTTAAGTGTCCGTTGCCCGTCCCCGTCGACAACCTATAACCGACTATGGCCAGAGTTGAAGGACGTTTGGAACGGTGGCCAGCGAAAGGGTTTAGCGAATGACATGCCCTCGGTTCTGTCTGAGAGAGCGGATGACGACGGAAAATTATAGGTGCCGACGCCGTCCTGGGGCAATGACGGTCAGAGAGATCGAATAGTTCGCAGACTGACCCCAGGGAGATCTGAAACGGGCCTTCTCCGAGAGACTTGCGAAGTTAAAACGGCCACTCGCTCTCGACGAAACCTATGGAGAAATGTACTGGTGAGACGGGAGTCCTGATTATGCGGCCGGGGGCGCGAGCGGCGGTGACCTTAGACGGGTTATGGCCCAGCGAGATCGCGCACGGGTGCCGGGGAAGCTGGAAATGAAAGTACGAAAAGTGACGGTCCACACAGGTCGGAGTGCAGTTGATTCGGCTAACCATTCATTGTCAAGTAATTATCGGTACAGAGAAAAGGAAGAGGATCCTGGAAAAATATAAATTTCTGGGCTGTGAACCTCAGACCACAGCCGACACGTTCATTGCCATCCCAAAACACCTAGATTCGTCGGTGTCTCTTGGATAAGACGGCTGGCTTTTTGTTGCTCCGTCTTCGTGAAGTGTCTATTTGGTCAATTTATACAGGACATGCTCGAATTGTGATCCATTATGAAGAGCGTTTAATAATCTTCCAGAGGCCGCAATATCGGATAGTAATTCAGTGTAACCTTTGAGGTATCTGATTTCTAATTTCGATATTTTTTTATACATTTTTGGCTACATCTTCGCATTTTTGTCGCCTCAGCCAAAAGCAACTTTTTTGTTCGGAAGCACGTGCGATTTTCTGAATGCTGACACTGAAGAACTTGATGCAACAGCAAGCATGAGCATCATTATCAACGAGTTGTTGTGCTACATGCTGTGCAAGGTTGATAGCGTGCCACTTGATGTTATCGTTAAATTGGTAAGTGAGAGTTTCTCGGATGAAGAAGTGGAAGCTGCCAAGGACATTTTATGCGATCATGTGGACGAGTCTGTGAGAGTGGGAACCAGACGTGGTCAGAATAAGAAAAAGATGTATATTGAAGGCATCGCGAAAATGATTTTTGAATGTGACAGAGGAAGTCTTCCTAAGTTTGTTGCCCTCGATTTGGCCAGGCTGCCTCCGATCACCGTGGATAGCATCGATATAAGCTCTCTTATGCGCAAACAGCAGTTGATGGATGTCGAGATGGCCACAATGAAAGATATGATCCATGATATCTTGAAGGTCACGGCTGATACCTCGAAAAGGGTAGAAGATGCAATCTTGAAGCGTTCTGTTGAGAACTCGTGCAAGGGGACGGTGGATGCCACAATTCAGTGTCCTGCTGAGCCGACCCCTACGACTACTGCACCGACACAGCCTAAGACTTACGCTGATGCTGTCCAGAACGTGAATAAGACCCCCTCTGGTGACGAAGAAGGCTGGTCCACGGCGAATCGGTCCAAAAGAGGTACGCCCAAGAAGAGGGGAAGTCCTCCTACACAGGACCAGCGCGCCATTGGTGCAGGAGCAGGTGCACCGGCTGCTTCTTCCTCTGCCGTCACGGGCGCAGTTTCTGCTGTCAAGCCGTCCCATCAGTCCAACGCCGTCATAGGAACGCGGAAAGCCGGGCCCATCAAAGCAGTATCGACCGTCAGACGGTTCTCCATGTTCATCTCACGACTGCAACCAGGTACTGGGGAGGATGCTGTGACCTCTTATGTTCTGCAGCAGACTGGGGCGGAATCTGCTTCTTCCGAGAAGTTGCCTACTCGTTTTGATAGCTATGAGTCGTACCATGTAGAGCTCATCAATCCGCCCATAGGTTTAAATGTGTTGGATCCTCAGCTGTGGGCACAAGGACTTGTCATAAGGCGCTTTTTCCGTAAACGAGTAGCCCTGGGTACGTCTCAGGAGGGTCCGTGAGTTTATTAGTCAGTGCCTGTGCCATGATGTCTGTCAGTCAAATTCTTTCGGTAATTTTCATCACTTCATTTGCGATGCTTAAAATCAGTTCTTACAATTGTCAGTCTTCCAAGCGTAATTTTGGAGGCATTAAGAAAATGTGTGATATGTCTGACATTGTTTTCGTGCAGGAGCATTGGCTGCTTCCATCAGATCTGGTGTCCCTCAATCATATTCACAATGACTTCTTTTCTTTTGGCTTGTCATCCATTGATCCATCTGCTGGGTTGTTAAAAGGCCGGCCTTATGGTGGTGTAGCTGTGCTCTGGCGCAACAGTCTGGCCTCTCATGTTAAGCCCGTGAGCTATGATGATGACCGAATTGTGGGGTTAGAGTGTGACTTTGATAACGTCAAAATTCTTCTCGTTGGTGTATATTTGCCCTATAACACAAGCAATAATTTTGACAGTTATGTATATCATTTGGGTAAGTTGAGGAGCATAATTGATGATTTTGATTCTCAGCACGTTTGCGTATTGGGTGATTTCAACGCAGACGTGGTCCAAGGATCTGAGTTTGGCAATGAGCTAGGACCTTTTTGTTGTGATTCGGGATTAGTGATCGCCGATGTTCAGTGTCTTCCCTATAACTCTGTCACGCATATTAATGATGGTAATGAAGTGGAATCTTGGTTGGACCATGTCATCTGCACGAAGGGTTTTCTTGCCCTTATTAATGATATAAAAATTGATTATTCCATTCAAAGCTCCGATCACTTTCCGATATCGGTTAGCGTCGATATTAAGCTGGCTCTTAATGATCGCAACAGTCATGGTGCGTTACAGGAAGGAAAATGGGTGGTATAGTCCGTTTTTCTTATCTTTAGACTTCACTCCAAGATGTGCAGATAACTTAGCACGTGACGTCACACAATTTGATAATAAAAATCAAGCGTCACGCTCATTGCCACTGGCTCTAAAAGCGAACACACCATATGTCTGCTGTGTATCAAGGAAATCTGAGACTTTTATATATCTTTTGAAATTTATATCCATTCGTATACAATAATATGCAATGCTCTCAAAACTTCGGCAAGGAAAACCGATCGGTGCACAAGCGAGACAAGTGGTTTATAATGTTTACCAATATTTTATTCGAAAGAAAGATGAATACCTCAAGCAAGGTGATGAGAGTGCAGCGGCTAGCATTAAAGGGACCCTCCCACCTTCAAAAAAGTTAATGAACTGGCATGAAAGTGATGTCGCTCGGTTCAGAAAGAGCAAAAACGAATATCTACCAAATTTCATCGAAAAATATTCACCGGTTTTCAAGATATTAGACTTTTACTTTTGTTTACTTTTTGGGATCTCCGCTGTTCCTAGCGACTTTATTTGAAAGTGCGGCATTTGTTGCGCGCAAAGCAGCATATACCACCGCGTGCTACAAAACGTTTTAGTCAAACATTTAACGGACGTTCGAAAGCCTGATGACGTCATCAGATTCCCGTAATGGTTAAGAGATAGGGACCACGCTGGTCCCACCCTGCAAGTAAAAGGAAGAAATTTCTTGAACACCATAAAGCTGCGGGGGTTGCGACCAGGATAAATGGTGGTTTCTGAGCCTGGCCGCAAACTTGGCTATCTCAACTCAAAACTAATGTTAAGGTGGGAGGGTCCCTTTAACGTAGCGAAGGAGACCAGCTCTGCTACTGGAGTGTCGATTGCCTCTGTTAATGCATTCAAGAGTGGAATAGAGACACATGGATGCCAGTCTCCAGCCCGCCAGCGCCCTAACAGGGGGCCACGCGAGTACTTCGACGAGTTTGACCAGTGCGCGTTCAGAAGAATGGTGCATGCCATGTACCTGGAAGGGAAAAAGGTCACTTTGGACACCATTAGAGCGGCAGTTCAGGACAAGTTCGAGCAGACTATCTCGCGCTCAACCATACGAAAGCAGCTGTTCCAAATAGGATTCAAGTTCCGACAAGTGAACAACCGAAAGCTGCTGGTTGAAAAACCTCAGGTGGTGGCAGCCCGGAACGCGTTCCTGAGACGCATTCGGAAGATTAGAAGCTCCGACCCAGAGCGCACTATAGTGTACTTGGACGAGACCTGGTATAACCAGTTTGATATGCGAACGGTCGCGTGGTTGGACAGTGACGACGTGGCCGGCCATAAGCCAGTGACAGGGAAGGGCAAGCGCCTAATCATAGTCGATGCTGGCTCGGACAGCGGCTTCACCCCAGGAGCATTCATGTGTATGAGGACGGACGGCAAGTCTGCCGACTATCACACGTCTATGAACGCGAGCTGTTTCGAGGACTGGTTTCGACTCCAACTTCTGCCGAACCTGCCAGCGAATAGCGTGATCATTATGGATAACGCCTCGTATCATTCAAGATGTGCTAACAAGGCACCTACAGCTAGCTGGAGGAAGGAAGCGATCCAAGAATGGCTGCGGGTACATGATGTCAATCCTGATCCGGACTTGCGGAAGGTCGAGCTTCTTGAGCTGGTTCGCCCTCTGAAACAGACACGCGAGTATGTGTTGGACAAGGTGGCACAGGAGGCCGGTCATGAAGTACTGAGGTTGCCCCCATATCATTGCGACCTCAATCCGATTGAAATGGTTTGGGCAAACATGAAGACGCACGTCCGCCAGTTCAACAACACTGGGCATCTGAATGACGTGGAAAGGCTGCTGCTGGATAGCCGAGACGCCGCGCCACCGGACTTGTGGCGAAACTGCTGCCGCCACGTGCGAGAACTGGAAGAGGTGTACTGGCGAGCAGATGGTATGATGGAGGACATCGAGCCAGTGATCGTGTCACTTCAGGATTCGAGCAGTGACGACAGTGACAGTGAAAGTGATTGAGGGCGCATGGGACCTACGATGGCTTCGGTGAACCAAACATACCCAATATACGAGTACGACTCCTGTGTTTCCTGTCTTTTGTAATTTGTATTACGAGTTACTGGTGGTAGATTTGTAGACACTAGCGGGTAATACGAGCAAAACATGTCATCACATTGAAATAGTATGTATATTTGTTAATTTCGATCAATGCTGCATTCATCGCTAAACACACGCTCATATAGCCAACTCGTGTTGGTAGCCTGCGCCGCTGAACACGCATGTCCTGCGGGTTGCCTACCTCCACAGGCATAATTCATCTCCGCCTCTCGTCACGCAGTCTAACCCGTCCACATGATACTTCGTGAGGATTACAACGTCACAGTCAATACTATCGAAAACGCGTTCACTCGAATGTCTGCGATAGCGAACCACAAACCAAGTGCTTCACGACAGTCGCCAGAACTTGTTACGAGCCACACGCCGAGCTCCTTCAAGAATTTCCTTGCATTGGGTCCGCACTCGCAGTCGCACGCACCTGCGGTTTCAAAAAACTTCGGCTGGAACCAAGCCCTATAGGTCTTGAACTAAAGTCACTGATGATGACTTGTGTCCATTTGCAGAATAGTTCATTTCCAAGTGATATTCGCTTTTATAGGTACCCTTTAATTCATCGGATCGATAGTTCGGTTAGCATACCAAACTTTATCCAACTTAATTTTTGTAGCAGGTAGGTATAAGTACCTACCTATTTATGTAATACACATTTGTGAGACTACAAATCTGCACTTGCCGCACCCAAGAGCGCCACTCTCCAGGCTTCAAGGCAATATTTTCTGTTTCCGAAGGGCTTGATTTTTTCTAAGCCATGCTTTGTCTCGTGCATATCTTGCGAAACATCTTGGAGTGAAGTCTAAAGATAAGAAAAACGGACTATAGATTGGGATTCCCTTGGTCCGGACGATTTCCGTGCATTCACTTCTTCTGTGGAGTCTGCCCTATCTCGCATCAATATCCCACGTCACTTACTGGAATGTGATAATTGCTCTATAGCTGATCACTGTACTTTCGTTGACAAATATTACAATGAAATTATTGCATGCATTCAACAAGCCTCTCAAGCTACAATATCGAGGAATCTAGGGGTTACGAAGAAGCGTAATATTCCTGGTTGGAGTGAATTTGTTGAGGAAAGCCACGTCCTGCTCAGTGATGTTTACTCTCTGTGGGCCCTGGTCGGCAAGCCCCGGGATGGTTACATTTACTTACAGCTTCGATTGGCACGAGCGCGATTCAAATATGCTTTACGGTTTTGCCTTCGGCATGAAAAAGAATTGAGAGCGAAGTCCCTAGCAGACAAGCTCACACGTAATCCTTATAGTTTAGCAGCATTTTGGAAAGAGGTGCGGAAACTTAATGGTAGTGCCCCTCTTGCTCATTCGATTAATGGCATTTCGGGGTGTGACAATATTGCTTCAATGTGGCGAGATCACTTTTCAGAGATACTGAATAGCGTGAGCAGCGTTGATCGTAAAGAATTTGTTCTTCAGGAGTTTCGTGAGAGAAACCATCAGTTTGTGTGTATTTCTGTCCCTGAAATCATCGAGTCAATCCGGGAATTATCTTGTGGTCGCTCTATAGTGGTAATGATGGGCTCAGTGCTGAGCACTTTAAATTTTCCGGTGTCTCCAGCGCAGTGCATTTATCTTTGTGTTTTTCCATGATGGTAAAGCATGAATATGTTCCACAAACATTTTCAAAAGTTGTACTTACACCCATCGTAAAGGATAAGTCGGCAAAGCTGTCAGATAAGGACAATTATCGCCCAATAGCTGTAGCCAGTGTAAGTTCCAAGATTCTTGAAAGGGTCATTCTGAAACGCTGTGATAGACAACTTGCGACTGGACACCATCAGTTTGGCTTCAAAAAGGAACATTCAACCGACATGGCTATATATGCCCTTAAAGAAATAAGTGACTATTATCTGCGAAATAGAAGTCCGGTATTTGTATGCTTTCTCGATGCACGGAAGGCTTTTGACCGAGTCAACCACTGGAAGTTATTTTCTATACTTCTAGAGAGGAAAATTGATGTGAGTCTTGTGAAGTTTCTTTCTTCGTGGTACGAGACTCAACAATTTTATGTTTTATGGGGTGGCTTGTTATCCGAAGGGTTTACGGTGACAAACGGGGTAAGGCAAGGTGGGATATTATCTCCATATCTGTTTAATGCGTACACTGATGGTCTATCGACGCTTCTTGATCGGAGTGGTGTTGGGTGTCATTTTCAAGGTAGTGTAAATCATTTATATTATGCTGATGACATGGTCCTGCTATCCCCTTCATCATATGGACTGCAGAAAATGTTGAATGTCTGTGATTCCTATGCAATTGAGCATGATATCAAATTCAACACTAGAAAGACTGTTTGCATGAAAATATGTCCTAAGTTATTTCGTGATCTCTATGTTCCTACTATCTCGCTTGGTGGCTGTGCTTTGAAATTCGTTGACTCTTACAAGTATCTTGGGTATCAACTCAGCAATGTGGACTCTAGAGTCGATGACTTAGAAATCCGACAGCAATATCGTAATCTTTGTTGCCGTGCTAATACGATCAGTCGCAAATTTGCCATATGTTCATACTCGGTTAAGAAATATTTGTATGACGCCTATTGTTCAAATGTCAGTTGCATGCATTTGTGGCACTCGTTTCATGTGTCTGTTCTGAAGAAATTTAAAGTGTGTTTTAACAATGCTGCTAGGATGTTATTTGGCTATGACAGGTTCTGCAGTGCTTCGAACATGTTCGTTCAAGAATGCTTGCCCGGCTTTGATGCCTTGTGCCGAAAATCAGTGTGGAACTTTATGACGCGCCTTCAGTGTTCCTCTAATCAATCATATTTACATTGTTCAACAGTGACCTGGCTGTGACTTCCTCGATAAGGAAGGCATGGCGGCAATGTCTGTATTTAAGTTGAGGGTCTTATGACCTCTCATGATTCTTTATGGACCTAGAGTCTGCTAATAAAGGGATCTCTCTCTCTCTCTCTCTCTCTCTCTCTCTCTCTCTCTCTCTCTCTCTCTCTCTCTCTCTCTCTCTCTCTCTCTAGGTTTCAAAAGCCCTTTTTTTTCTAGCAAGCAGTCAATCGAACCAATCGAACTATCGAACTCTGTCTTACAATCGAGTATGTCAACAAAGTTGCCCACACAGCCGTTGATGTTGATCCTGTCCAGTAACAGTCCCCGGTCACAGGTGTCACCTGGTCGAACTGCCCCATGGCCTCTCCTGTCTTCTCCAGCCCAGCATCCAGCGGCGCCATCCGACACCTGTCATAAATTCCCCCGCCAAGGTCGGACAGACTGCTGCGCACGACGCCGCCGACTGTTGTTAGGCAGCGTCCCGCTAGGTGTATTGTGTAATGTGTATCCGCCATTGGACGCATCCTCACAGCTGTGTATAAACTAGTGGGCCATCCAGAAATATGGACGACCAAATGAATTCCGACCGGTAGAAACAGGTTGGCTTTATGATTCCAAAACTGACCCAAACTTTTGTCGTCACCGCCCTGCACCGTGCACGAGACGGTCCAAGAGCATAATAATATTATTCATCCGTTCGTTTTTATCCTCAGAGCCAACCCATCGCCATTCTCATCTCATGGTCGCATTAACATGTTCTGGGCTGACGGTAGTCCCCACAAAGAAAACCGAAGAGGCCGGGCGAATTCCAATACGATCATATCCTTGATCGCTGTACGCATATGATTTAGCAAGACCTTCTAGCAACAAAGATGCTTCTGAATCCTGGATTTGGATCGTGTGTCAGGTCATGCGCTACCGCATGACCTGACCCGCCGGCCGACATCGCGACTCGCGATGCCGCAGCTCGCCCTAACCCGTGACCTGACCTCTGACCTGCCACGCTCTTACAGCCGCCGGCGTGGTGCCGTGGTACCCTCAGAAGATCGCCGACCTGGACAAGTTTGCCGACCAGATTTTGTCGTACGGCTCTGAGCTGGATGCCGATCACCCGGGCTTCACCGACGCCGAGTACAGGAGGCGCAGGAAGGAATTCGCAGACATCGCCTACAACTACAAACAGTGAGTCCCCTGGCTTAGCGGGGCCCGGCCGGATTGAAGCAGACGGACATACTGTGGAGCCAAAACTACGGCATACACTGTGCAGTAAAATATCTTATAACTCATATCAATTCGTACAGCTTCTAAGAAATACATACCAGGTCAGGAAAACAGCCGAGTGCAGCGCGAAAATATCTCGATACCGATCACGTGTCAACCGACCCCGTGAACTTACCTCTGCCCCATCGTGTCTCCCTCAGCGGCACGCCGATCCCGCGCGTCGAGTACAGCAAGGAGGACGTGGAGACCTGGGGCAAGGTGTACCGCCGGCTGACGGAGCTGTACCCCACGCACGCCTGCAAGGAGCACAACCGCGCCTTCCCGCTGCTGATCGAGCACTGCGGCTACCGGGAGGACAACGTGCCCCAGCTGCAGGATATCTCAGACTTCCTCAGATGTAAGGATCACCTGTAGGGTGGAGCGTTATTGGGCTTAAGTGGCGTTACGGGGTGGTATGATTACAACGATTCGGCCCTTCGTGGGGCGTTTGCCGTTTACACTAATCGCGAGCACTTTCGAGTGAAGTGACAAATTCCGGAAGTGACTTGAAAATAAAAGATCATTGACCGACAGATCATTAGATGTTAGGAATTAAAGGTGACAACAAGGAGCCTTTACCGCGGCCAAATCAATCCGCTGAACTCCTTTGAGACTTTCACATCCGGCCTCTACCAAGAACGAGTACAACCCCTCGTATATTAACTCCTCCCGTCTCTCTCACAGCGTGCACCGGCTTCACCCTGCGCCCGGTCGCCGGGCTGCTCTCGTCTCGCGACTTCCTGGCCGGCCTGGCGTTCCGTGTGTTCCACTCCACCCAGTACATTCGCCACCCGAGCCGGCCCTTCTACACACCCGAGCCAGACGTGTGCCACGAGGTGCTGGGACACGTGCCACTGCTGGCCGACCCCAGCTTCGCCCGGTTCAGCCAGGAGATCGGGCTGGCCTCGCTCGGCGCGCCCGACGAGTACGTCGAGAAATTGGCCACGGTGAGTTGTTCCAGCTGGATTGGGAAGGACGGGGTAGGGAGGCGACAGGATAGAATGGAAAGGAAGGGCTCTGTCCGATCTGATGTCATTCGGGAGCAAGGGGAGGCGAGGGAGGACATTCTGATACCTGGCCCAGGATTGTCTGCTGACCACCAGGAATACAAATTGGGACAATAACCGTGTCGGAAAGTTGCTTTTGAAATAGGAAACTCTTAAATGATTCATTACAAGGATGTCATCAAAGAACGGTCAAGAGTGACCAGTGCATCGGTGGCGATTCGCTTCCACCTCGTTTCCATAGTGTTCGGCCAATCAATGTTCTAACGCTCTCCCTTGGTTCCGCCTCCAGTGCTACTGGTTCACGGTCGAGTTCGGCCTGTGCCGCCAAGAGGGCGAGCTGAAGGCCTACGGCGCCGGTCTGCTGTCCTCATTCGGCGAGCTCGAGTACTGCCTCTCGGACAAGCCCGAGGTCCGCGAGTTCATGCCGGAGAAGACTGGCGTACAAAAGTACCCCATCACCGAGTACCAGCCCGTCTACTACGTGGCCGACAGCTTCGACGACGCCAAGGACAAGATGATGTGAGTGAATAGGAAAAGAACTGAATTCGATCGTCCAGATACATGCAACAACACATTTACAACTTTTCACTCGTTCTGAAAGCAATCGCTCAACTTTTGATCCAGGGTCTTTGGATGCGGGCAGTTAGAACATACATGTTTTCGACTCAAATTGGTGTTCTCCAGGTTATGAATCGTTCTCCCAGTGACTGACGACCTCTCTGTATCTCCCGCAGCAACTTCGCGGCGACGATTCCGCGTCCGTTCTCCGTCCGTTACGACCCGTACACCCAGCAGGTGATCACCCTGGACACGCGGCCCCAGGTGGAGGAGCTCATCCGCGACATCAACTCCGAGATGAAGGTCCTCCTCGACGCCATCAACAAGTTCCGCTAGCCGCGCCACGCGCAGCGGTACAACCCACAAACTCTGGTGTGTGTAATACTCGGTAGATGGCGCGCAGGTGCGAGGCAAAGTTCCGGCGCGGCGGTGCGCGGGTCGGTGTCTTGTGGAGTGCCAGCGTTGTAATGTTTTAGTGTAGACTGAGGTGTCTGTCGTCTGTGAGATCTGAGATATGGTCAAGATTGTGTCGGTAGCGCGGCAGTGCGGCCGATTTTTTTTTTTTTTTAATGTGGTATGAGGCGATTTGCGCTGGGCGCCGCCGAAAGAGTTGCCGTTCACACGAAGGGCAGGGCTGGGGCCGCATGCAATGTGTACATACATATACATTATACAACATCGGATACTCTTTGGGAACAAAGCATATATATTATGTTTGGGACGTGGACTCGCATAGACATTAGTGCAGCGCACAGGTGAAACAGTACAAGGACTGCGGTGTATGTAATTTGGTTGGAGTAAACCAAGAATACAAAGCTACGAGAGATCGCAGTTTCCACTTTGGCCGAGCAGCCCAAACACTTGGACATGGCTCTCGGTCTCGCTTTATCCCACGTAACAACTGTCAACCACCAGACGAGCCCTCCCTTACACAGACACCCCACCAAACCCACAGAGCGGGACGACGCCCCCTACGGATGATCCACGATGGCGCGGTAAGGTACACGACATGGCAGCCTTCGGATACGCTGGCGACGCCTCGCTCCCAGCGGCGACAGAGATAGCTGGACGCTGGCGTCGTCGGCGACTTTTCATCCACGCGAGCTAGTATCGCCAGGAATGAAGCCACCTCGCGCCGCGGAGCCGATGGACCCCCGCTGGTTCGGGCATCGCGTCACTCCAGTGTCCGAACCACACAGTACGCTCACTCGCGATCACATATCACCGGACGGCGCATGCAGTGCCATCTGTGGGTCGCCACACGAACTCGAGGTTCGGCACTTTGTCCACTGCTCACAGCGCGACTCGGGTCGGCGCCGGCAGTGGGCCAGGCATAACCGGCCGCTGGTCACTTTGTCCCTAGATTCCACACAGCACCTTCACCCTCACACCATTTGCCGTGACGGATCACCCGACATTTTGTCCAGGAACTGCAATGAATGCCGTCCGTCAACGATTGGTCGCGGGGCGACCCGAGTGATCTCATGAAGACGTAAGAAGCTCTGAGTGAGCTGTGAGCTTTGAGCAGCATACCCGATTTTGTTCAACGTTAAGGGCAGGAAATTTAAAGAACGTGCACCTTTTAAACCACAAGTCGTGTTTTGGCAAAACCGGATGATATACACATTTCACAATACAAAACCATAACATTATTACGGAGCGAGCGAAGCGAGCGGAAGCTTACGTAGAATAACGGAAATTTCTGAGTATGAGCGGCCGGCCGGCCGGCCGTGGTCACGATTCTGCGACGCTTATATCTCAGCAACCACTTGACCGATTTACATGCGGTAATTTTTGTAGGGTAGCTTCATTCCTTCTACCAAGTATTGGACTATTCCCAATGCATGTGGGTGACCCCTTATGCACGTGCCACGTGCAAAACGAAGAGGTGTCACTTTTGTAATTGTTGCAATATCTCGGTAACTACTTGGCCGATTGCGCTGAAAGTTGGCATGCAGGTAGGCATCCACTAGGCAATGCACATCCATGTGCCGGGGTTGGGGTGCTGCTGCACGTGCGCACGTGCAGGGGTCGATTCCAGATCTCGAGAACGGCTGGACCGATGGCGCTCAAATTTGGTACATGGCTAGGGACCGGTTAGTAGGGTGCCGTGCAAAAGTCAGTTGGGACCCATTTTGCACGTGCGCACGTGCAGGGTGCCGCTTCCAGATCTCGAGAACGGCTGGGCCGATTGTGCTCAAATTTGGCACATCGCTAGAGACCGGTTAGTAGGGTGCCGTGCACAAGTCAGCTGGGGGTACCCCCTCGAAATTTCGCACGTGCAAGGCTCACCCTCTCGCTCGCTCCGTTAGTCGCCCCAAAAGGCGTTATACTAGTCGATAGAAAGAAAGCATGACATCCTATGAATCATGCAATATCAAAACAATTCATCACAAGGTTCACTTACCGGGCCGATCACAGGGAGATTCAGAAATGAACCTATCACAGGAATTCGTCGCAAAAAGTTTATAACAACTGGGAAGAAGCCGCTGAAAAAGGATACCAGACGTCAGAATATGAAATTCGTTTGCATCGCATACATAATGCGCCCTATTTTTCTTTTTTTTTTTTTACTTTAAAATGTTTATTCTCATTGACAAATATATACTAGGGATCGGTCTCCAGAAAGAAAACACTTCTTTTTTATGTACAAACAGAATGAAAAACAAACAGTTACTTGCTTACTGAAGGCAAGACATTATGCTATGAGCCGTATCGGTATTGACATTATCTAACCTTATCGGTTAGATCAACAAAATAAAAGTCGACGTAAATTTGTACAACTCAACGCCAGATTGTCATGCCTAATGCAAAATGCTCACAAAAATAACGCCTACCCGAGAATCGCTATAGTGATATCGGGCATCATCCCCTCTCCTGACCACCACACATAAGATGGTGCCGCGGGCAGACGGACCGCAGCCTGCGGTACCCACCTGAAGAGGACGACGAAGCCGTACAGTTCGATGATCATGCCGACCAGCGGCCACCCTATGAGGACCACGAGGATGCCGCCGAAGAAGGAGGCGGTGCCGCGCACCTTGTGCGACTGGAAGAAGAAGCGAAACGTCCGCTCCAGACCGATCACAAACGCCAGGCCCGACAGGAACAGAATCTGAAACGGAGAGCCGATACAATGGTCAGAATCATACTATTGTCACCAGATTGCATTGAATAATAAGCTAGAGCTTATCAACAAGTTTTATCTAGCTTTAAGCGACGCACATCTACGCCCTCCAGCGTTTTTCTGGACCGCCCAGACGAAGCCAGACGAAGCCACAAGCACTGCGGTACAGCATACCTTCCGGCGTTTACCACTAGTGCCATCTATCGGTGAAATCGAAAGCTTAAGTACCTACCTATGCGATTGCGATTGTGATGCACCCTTCCCGTTTCTACACAAATAAAACTTTCTACACACAACAAAAAGCGTAAAATTTTCCACCAAATATGTAAAATGTCCAACATTATCATCCATTTACCCACAGGTGTTCGTATTCGCAAGAGGAGAGACTCCATAATCAACAACACAATACGAGATATTAATTAAATGTGAAGCTTGAACCGTCTCTACTCATAATTCTGAACACATAGAACGGCTCTCAAAGCTCCTCAGATCAGTGTCACTCGACCGAATACTCACATTCCCGATAGCCAGCAGGCCTTTATCGAACAGAAAGAGCACTCCGAGGAAGAGGAACGCCACGCCGAACCCCACCAGGCCTATGCCGATCTCTGTAACAGACAGAGCGTGTAGGCTGTCACTAGGTCCGATCTGCGAGAGAACAGCAAGCACACTGATGGCATGCAGCCCACGGGTGGTAATATGTGTTATGCACGTGACAAATTGTTGTGGAAATGGGTAACAAACACAGTTGACAAACATAAATCGTGTGGCAAAGAGTACGGGACAGTTTGGTTGTTTGGATTTAGTACTTTCGCTGCCCCGTACGGGATCGTGAAAGTGACCCTTGCGTCAAAATCGCGAAAAGATACTTGACATCAAAGATAATTTTAACGGCGAATATCAACAACATTGTAAAATCATTTTACCCCGGGTAAAAACAGGATCGGGTGAGGTTGTCTTTCAGGATCGTTTATCTCAGCGATTAATTGTGTAAATTTCAATTAAAACTAACAAAGGCACAGAGCTAGGCCTTCCTCAAGATTCACATCAAGCGCACTTGCACCCTATTCAACTGTCGACCCAGTAACCTTGAGTCGATTGACCTATAATAGTCCAGTGCCAGGCAAATGTAAACATCCCTCAGAACGCACGGCGCACCAAGTCACTCTCATTTGTTCTAAATAAACCAGTGAGCCTCGCGTTGACAGTGTGGAAGTGTGTGGAAAAACGATCAAATATGTCAAGGAAATTCACTCGTCCAAGCTAAGTGATCAACACTAGACCAACATGCATCAGAGTTCAAAAGGGCGACACATATTTCAAGACGCAGAAGTCGGCATTTGGAAAGGAAAATCGATAAAATGGTAAGTAGAAAAACCGCACATGGATAGCTGACTATGTTATTTGGACCAAAACGTCGTGAACACGCGATCATTGCAGCGGACCCGCAGACCCGTTGACCGATATACAGCACCCTACCTCGGTTAAGGCTGAAACAGACTCTTTCCGCGTTCAGGAAATCGCATGCGAGAGCCTATTCAAATACATTGTAATTTTTCTCGCATCAATCGCTTGCGGGAGGTGCGTGCGATTGATGCGAGTGTGCTTCCATGTATTTGAATAGGCTCTCGCATGCAATTTCCTGACTGCGGAAAGAGTCTGTTTCAGGCTTTAGCCTCAGCCACGGCCTGCCGCCCTCTTCCCCCCCCCCCCCCTCCACGCCCTGAGCCCTCCTTCCATCGCTCTCCCCGTCCTCTCCTCTCCTCTCCATCCGCCTACCCTCTGCCATGGTGACCACGTGGAACATTTTGGACCGGCGCGGGCGGCAACACCGCCGTCAGTGAAGTCAGACAGACGGTAGACAGTAGTGCAGCGGTGAGTTTCAGTGGTGGGCGGGCGGCTACCGGCCGCCGCCTGACGCACTTTTCCGGCGGCACGGGCGGACGGCTCAGTCACGGCAGTTGAGCAGGGTTCCTAAACTGTCAGACACTCCACAAGGTCGGGTCTCACTTCTCAGACACTACGTTCGGACGGATTCACGATCGGCCAGCCTGTAAGTTGAGACTGCCGGTTCTTGGCCACTTGGTCGGCACGAGTTCACAACTATCGGTCACTCCGTCACCACGGGTTCAATGTCCACAACTCTCGGATACCCAGTTGAATAGATTCACACTTCGCGATTCTTGGCTAAGAGCGAGCGGCTCTTGATCCCTCAATAGCCACAGGCTACCAACAGCTAAGAATGTGGCACACAATCTTGGCTAAAACCTCCGTCTGCACCTATTCTTGACGGCTCGGGTTCGCCGTTGGGTCTCTCCACCGTCACCCAGCCGAGTCCCCGCGGCGCCTAGCCGGCAGTCGGGCGGTCGCGCAGCAGGCGCCTGTTGCCACACCCGTGCCGGGGCGGCCGTTCGCACGGCGCCGTGAGCGGGTCACGGTCAGTTCGGCCTCCGCCCAGTCTCCGCGCACCACGCACTGCCGCCGCAGACGACAGAGACACTTGTGCCGTGACGCACTCGCTGACCGGCCGGCGGCGACTGAGCCCCTCCGCTGGGCTGCGGGGGGGGGGGGGGGTCCGGAGGGCGAGAAGTCGGCGCGACAAGTCGCTGCATCTTGTCCTTTGCCCGGGAGAGACGACCGCGGGTCGGGGCGACGGGAACAAGAACTTTAAACTCTGGCTTTGAACGGTTATCAGCACTTGAACGATGATCCCGCACTAAACAGGTCATTGCGTTTGGATAAACCAATTTCTGATCAAACCGCTTTAGTATCGATTTAATCAAATGTCTCCGGACTCAGCCCAACGCTAAGTGAAACTCGTAAAAAAGGCCTCTTCGCCCTTTTTTGAAGGCATACGCATTCCATATACAGGGTCCCTAATGATAATAGCGACGGTGGCTTCAACTTTGGAAGGCTCGGTATAGACTCTTACGATGCCTACGGACAGTCCTGCGCTAGGTCCTCCAATGAATCGAGCTCTGCACGGTGGAACACTGCCAGCGTCCGGTTCCACGAGGGTTAGGAGAAGAGCGACCGCTGCCGCTCTCTGAAGGCGCCCTCATGGATCACGGGACAAGCAGACAGCCGCGGACCGCACCCCCGGGCGGTACGATCTGTCGTCACGACTGATACGGCAGGTCGGAGCCGATATCGGGAGCTCGGAGGACACCGACGGCGCCCGGCAACACGGCGACAGCCACCGTCTGACCGGTCACGACAGGTCCAGCAGGTCAACAGTCAGCAACATAGCGGAAAATATCGCAAAGGCATCATGCCTCTCCCACCGCTCATCTCGTATTATGAGCAATATGTTTCGAGACAGTCAGTGGTGGTTGACGTTGACACCTACTATGGATCGCCGGCAGGACGCCTACTGGTTGACCTGACCTGACCTGACTAGACCTAAAAGCATAAAGACATCATCCGTGATTCAAAGTACCTAACATAAAATCAGTGATCAGCAACCCGAAAAAAACGCATAACAACCTCACTTTACGAAGTTCTAGCGGGTCCCGATTTCCCGACTAAAGTGGGACTCAGTCGACTACTGTGGGACATAGTGGGACTCAGCCGGTCCCAGCGGGATAAAGCGGGACTCAGCCGACCTCAGCGGGACATAGTGGGACTCGGCCGACTACAGCGGGACAAAGTGGGACTCGGCCTGTCCCAGCGGGACATAATGGGACTCAGCCGACTACTGCGGGACATAGTGGGATTCAGCCGGTCCCAGCGGGACACAATGGGACTCAGCCTGTCCCAGCGCGACAAAGTGGGACTCAGCCGGCTACTGCGGGACCAATTGAGACTCAGCCAACTACAGCGGGACAAATTGGTACTCAGCCGACTTCAGCGGAACATCGTGGGTCTCAGCCGACTACAGCGGGACATAGTGGGACTCTGCCTGTCCCAGCGGACAAAGTGGGACTCAGCCGACTACTGGATCCGGTCCCGCTGGAACCGGCTGAGTCCCAGGCAACTATATTCCGCAGTATTCGGCTGAGTCCCACTTTGTCCCGGTGGGACCGACCGAGTCACATTGTGTCCCGCTGGGACCGGCTGAATCCCACTGTGTTCTGCTGGAACTGGACGAATCCCACTATGTCCCGCTGTAGTTGTCATGCCCAGTAATCCCTCCTTCATCGATAAAAAAAAACACTCATCGATAGTAGTCTGTCTTAAAGGCCGCCCCACACTGGACCTCGCATGCGGGTTGTGAGTTTGCGGGTTTTGAGTTTGTGGGCATAATACCAATTCATAGTGATTAGACCGCTCCCTTATGGTAACTTCATGAATGCAGTGAAGCCGGCACACCTTCAGAAAATTACATATAGTCGCAATACCAGCACAACGAACCAAAATTCGACTCCAACGAAAAAACCGCAAACCTCGCAGAACTCGCAGACCTCGCAGCGAGGAAAATCGAAAGTTGACTCAAAATCAACTTTTGGAATGTGATGCAAGGTCGTTCGCAAGCTAAAAACATGCAGAATCGCTTGTTAGATGGTAGTGTGGGTCACTCAGCTTAGATTGTATTATTTACTTTTGAAGAAACCCGAAAACCCAAAACTCGCAACCCGCATGCGAGGTCCAGTGTAGGACGGCCTTAAAAGTATCGCGCAAAGTAACGGTGGATCCGAGGAAGGGCCTGCTAAATTTGAGCCACCGAAGCAACTGACATCCTCGTCCGGCATTCCCCAGGTCACAATTGGTTGGGTGATTTTCAAATTATCGCAGGCCCTCCCTCGGTCAGGCTTGATGAATACACCGTCACTTTGCGCGGCACTTTTAAGACAGACTGTATATTCGTGATGTAATGTAACTGTTATTGCTAAGACACTAGCGCCAGTCTCAACGTCACAGCCTGTCACACTACCTCCAGCCATATACACGGAAGTGTGACGCATGCTATACGACTACCCATAACTCTTAGACTCTACCTGTACCTGACACAATGCATGGTTGGGTGTAATTCATAAATGTTTTGTGTAAAAAGTATCATAAGTATCAATGTGTGGTATCGCTTTTCAACCTTAGAACTATCTATGCTTTCTTTTTATCTTTTTGTTTTGTAAATTTCTTTGGTTTTTAAGGGGTGCGAAAAGGAAATCACCTACCATTAATTCAGCGACTCTCAATATTTGTGCTTGGTACCTATCTCAAATCCATGCACAAGTCTGCTTAGTTGTCTTGGGTAATTAGGTATAGTTCATTTATTTTAAGTTTGCCCCTCACAGTAAATGTCTCTTTGAACACAGCACGAGAATTGCTAGCTCAATGACTGAGAAAACTGGTTAGAGCACATTGTATTGGAGATATGATATTTTCAAAATAAGTTTTGAACACCGATGATGTAACGTTATGTTAACCTTCGCCCTGGCAGGGGTGGGGGGTGATGCAACCCCCCTAAGGTTTTTCGAAGATAGCGTAAGCGCTGCCAAATTTGGCACAGCCTATGGGGCAGCCTTTTTACTTGTGACCTGAAAATTTCAGGTCCGGGTGACCTTGGGTCAGGTCACCAGGTCAGAAAAACCGGTACAAGGTCATGGTCAAATTTCAATTTTCTTTTTGCACCTGTCCAACTCACAGTTTTTGACTGATTTCCTTCAAACTTTCAGGATGTGCTAAGTTCACCGAGTTGTATAACATATAGTTCAGGTTTTTTATGTCACTGACCTGAGGTCAGTTAGAGGTCATTACGTCGTAATGTTAAGCCCACGTTAAGCCAATGGGAAAATACTAAATTCGGAAAATACTGGAGATATCCGCTTCGTTCTATCACTTTTGTGCTTTGAAACCACAGTACTTAACAGCAGGTCACTTGGTGCTTCTTTATTTGGTGTACTTATCCATGGGTCAGGTCAAATGAGGTCAACTGAGGTCAAATGACATTTTTGCCAATAACTTGGCATATAATGAAGCTAGAGCTTAAAAAATGGTATCATTGTGTTCCTGGTGATTAGCCGAATCGAATGATATGCGATATGATGCAATTTGGTTAACTTGAACTCAATTAATTAATTAAGGTTTACTTCATTAGACTTCATTGATCATTTGACGCGCCTTGGCGTGCTGAGTTCACTGGTGCTTTTCTTTTTCTCTATCTTAATTAGATCAAAAGTTATAAGCGAAAAACGTTTGACCTGTTTTTAGCGAAATTTTTACATTTATACCCCCAAAACCCCCCAAATATTGACCTAGGTCCTAGAGCAACCAAATTTGCACAGGGGCGAGAACTCCAGGGGGCCCACCTACCAACCCCCCCTGCCACGCCGTGTTATGAAAAATGCCCTGCCAGGGCGAGGGTTAAACGGCGTGCAATGTATTAATTAGTTCAGACATAATTCCTGAGAAGTCGTCTATCCCTGTGGGGCTGTAGGTATTGACAAATATGAGCTGAGTCCGTGAAATAGTAAATAGATTTGATGAGCTTGATTGAGTGTGAAATCTGGTCAAATCAATGTGCGCCAAACAGTTTTCTCAATAATTCAGCTAGCAATTCTCCTACTGTGTTCAAAAAGACGTTTAAAGTGAGGGGCAAACTTAAATAAACGAACTATACATACCTACTAAATGTAATGCCATTGAACAATAAAAAATTAATAGGTAGCACATGAATTAACACAAATAGAAATGGATAAATTACTTACTTTGTGTGTCACTTATTTGCAGCATATTTGCTGTGAATATTCACTTATTGTTCTTGTCAAGGATATGGTGACAGATAAGTAGATAGGTAGGTATCCAGATTTACAGTATCAATTAGCAATAAGCATACAAGTCCGATTGCCTCGCTTGAGAAACTTGTCTCTAAGATGTCCACACACAAACTTAGTAGTGCAGTTCACTGTGATGCCAATTATAATGGTGAACAGTGTTCACCGAAACAAATACCTAGGTACTTCATTAATTTTAGAAAACCCAACTAGGTATCTATTTTGCTACAATCTGTTTGGCAGGACACGCAGGCTGGAAAGCAAAACCAATCTGAATCAGCCCAAATATTGTTCAAAATGGTATCAGGAATTATGAGTTGCTTAGTTACTGGCTATCAAAACAAAAGATAACCTTCAACAGTAGCAAATTGCTAGGCAACTTATGAATCATTTCTGCTTTTGAGCTTAAAGCTATAAGTCTTGAACACTTTGCTTTTGGCGCAGAGCTGCATTATTTGTCTCATGCCGGTAAGAAACGTCAGCTGCTGTGACATGGCATTAGAGCGCGAGCCTTGCGGTATAATTAAAATTATACTCTAAATGGTAAAGTTTAGCAAGTATAGGGCATTTTTAAGGATTTTCATCAGTCATTTTATTCATTACAATTATGTTGTGCGTTACTTATGGTATGTTATGCAGTAGAAGATGATATTGCATTTTGCATCGTAAGCTGCTTATGATCGACGTCCGACGATCGACTGCTTGGTAATAATTTTTTCCTAGCGTTTTTCAAAATATACTCTTGGCACGTAATAATGCATTCAGATGGTGCCGATAAGCAATGAAACATGCAGTATGCCTTGGATAGTTATTTTCAATATTTGCAAATGACACTCATTTTTTCTTGCCCAGGAACATAATACAATACACTACATAACTCTGATATTGCATAATCATTTTTGTCTCTCAAAACATTTTTCTTTTACAAATAATTGATGAAAGATACAAAATTTTGATCAAGTATTTTCTACTCATTGCAATAATATTTTGAATCAGCTGATCTCTCGTTACTCATCGAAGTCTCAACATACCCACTAGAGATTTTCCTCTGCCTGTGGAGGAAGACAACGGGCTATCTTCCTCTGCCCGTGGAGGAAACTGGCAGCACTTTCCTCGAGGTGGTGAGGAAATTGTAGCGCGGAAGTTACGCTTGATAGAGTTGTTATTGTGGTTAAAAATATAAGTAATATACTGTCTATAGGTGACTTTTTTCATCATTAAGGCATCTTCACTACCGTTATTTTAGTTGTATTAGATAATGACCATCAGGTACCAGTTGGTACACAATTAACGCCATTTACGGCGTGGGATTGGCTTCTGCATTCATTAGCAGTGCACCTCTTTCTGCGAGTTAGCGTTCTTTGCCGATTTGTGTCAGTGTGTAACGGTCGATGCTGCCCTGCGTGCCTTGTATTTCAATTTGTTGTGGTTTCTCCGTGATCTCCAGGATCATTTCTTCAATAAGTTTGTTTTTTCGAATTGAGAAGGGCTATTTAAACATTGTTTTTGCAAGAGAAGCAGCAAGAAACAATGGGTAAGTACCTATCAGTGTCCACTGGCGTATCTAGGATTTCTTCGAGGGAGGGGGGGGGGGCGCAGTCAAAAGGGCCCTTGATTGACTGCGTTGAAAGGGCCTTAAGTGTCTGAGTTGAAAGGGTGCTAGCTGCGCAGTGCGCTGCATGAACTTGTTCCAGAATCCGGGCTGGGGCAGGGGGGATGTACCATAATAGAGATCAACCTAGGGTACCCCAAATCTCAGTGTCCCAAAATTTGTAGATGTGGGTGGGAAACGACATCCAAATGCAAATCATTTTCCACTCTCACCTCCAGTTTTCAAGCCCAATTTTCCACTCCCAATTCCGCCGAGAAGGAGCAATTGCGGGAATGGTTGTTTTACATCTGTCACAATTGTAGATAGATTAATGTTTTTGATCATTTTCCCACTCTTTTTGGGCCTTACCTAACCGACAATTTTTCACTCTCATCCTTTTTTTGGTCAGCAATTTTCCCCTCTGACACCCAAGCAAAAATATGATTTTGGTACACTGCCAAATCTAGTTTTCTCACTGGGATTAGGTCACTTATTTTTCACATCTTGGCCTTTTTAACGAAAAAAACGAAAATATTTGTGAAAAAAGTGAGGTATTCCATCTCAGCTGAGTGAAGAATCTACTGTTTTGGCAGCCTGGAGGCTGGAATAAAGGTTTTTATCTGCCAAATGAGTTGCCGAGCCAGTGAAAGAGGTGGATTATTACATGCTTTCTTCCTTTGTGACCCACAACCCCTAATTTCTGGAGGACAAGCTGCCACAACGGTTCCTGGCCATATGAAAAGTTGTGGTGCACCGCCCTTATGGTCCCATAGTTCTGGGGCAAGCTGCCCCCACTACCCCCTGGTTCCTGCGCCTATGCGCCTGTAGATTTCCGATTTCGATTCCTCCAGTTGGATGGGCTCAAATACATTATGAGCGGAGCCACTCCCCCCCCCCAGCCAAAAAGTTGGAGGTGCTCAGCCTCTGCTACCCCCTGGTTCCTGCACTACTGAACCCGCGCCCTGCTGTGGGGGGTCAATTATATTGCTTTTAAAACTTTCAGCAATCAATGAGGACAACAGTAACTCTTTTAAAATGTATATCTCAATTTTGATAGTGTTAAGCTAAGATCAGGTCAGTTTTGAGAAATCTCCATTAAGCTAATGGGAGAAAATTAAAAGGCACCTCTCTTGCATGAGCTTTGTTCTTAACACTCTTAAACACCCAGTTATATGAGCAGCCATGTCACGATTAAGTGGAATATGGCACCTGTGATCTCCGTTTATATCCCTGAGTGATTCACCAGAGCTGAGCCCGTCCAACAGGACAGGCCGACCAGCCCCCAAAGTCCCAATGCACCCTGCTACGGGTGTGCTCCCATATGAGCTGTGGTGCGCTACAATGGGAGCCGCCCGCATGGAATAGTTACCCGTCCAGCCCGGAACAGGGGTTGTGGCGTGGGTAGAAGCAGAAGGATTTGAATGACCTGAAGATGTGAATGGCGAAACGGGTGTTAAAAGTGCTATTAACTATGCTTTTCCTAGGCACTGTAGCTCTATTCATTTCCGAGTTACGCGATGGTTTGTTGAAAATTGCCTAAATTGGACCTGAAAATTGGCGAAATTTGACCTTTGATGACCTCTGTGACCTGACCTTTGACCTGATCTAAAAAGTGACCAGAGTAATTTCGTAATTATTGTTTAGGTAAGCTCTTTCGAAGGTTACTTTTGGCGTGCTGGTACGTGGCCCAGAAGCCGAGTTAGAAGAGCCCTGACCGAACGAGGGGGGCGCGGGTGCTACCACATATTTTTTGCGACATCTCGGAACACGTCGGCAACAGAGAGCTGAAACTGGGCATAGGTACCTGATCTTTGATGCAATGCGGGCCTTGTGACACCAACTGCATTTTCACGGGGGGGGGGGGGTCCCTGTTCGTCAAGGACCCCTCTGTTACCCTCAGAGGGACCCTCTGGTGCCCTCTGAAGACTATCACTGGCTTCAAAGGGCCCTCTAGTGCCCAAGGGCCCTCTAGGTACCTGATAGGGTCCTCTGTTTTTTTTTTTTTCTCCAGGGGCCCTTTTTTTACCTCGAAGGGTCCTCTTATACTTCAGATGGCCGTTTATTGGTCTAATAAGGCCCCTGGTGGCCTGAAATAGCCCTCATATCATCCAAGGTGACCCCCTGTTTGCCTTAGAGAAGAGGTCCCTCCAGGTGCCTGAGAGGGCCCTGATTGTGTCCCAAAGGGCCCTTTGTTGGGCTCATAAGGGCTTTCGTTGGCCATCTGCCCTCTTTGAGGCAGATGAGAGGGTCCTCTGTTCGCCTCATAGGGCCCTCTGGTGGCTTCGGACTTCAGAGGGTCCTATTTTGACATCAGAGGGCCTCTCTGTGGCCTCTGAGATCCCTTTTTGATCTCAGAGGGCCCACTGTTCGCCTCAGAGGGCCCTTGATTCGCCTAAGAGGGCCCTCTGTTCGCCTTAGAGGGCCCTCTGTTCGCCTTAGAGGGCCCTCTGTTCGCCTCAGATGGCCCTTTGGTGACCTCAGAGGTGAGAGGACCCTTTTTATGCTTACGTATCAGAGGGCCAGCTCTGAGGCCCCAAAAGGCCCTATTTAATCTCAGATAGCTGTCTTTGACCTCAGATTGATCCTTTTTACCTCCTTGTGGTGTCTAAGGGGGCCCTCTGGCCTCTGTTTGCCTAGGTAAGAGGGCCCTCTGTTTGCCTAAAAGGACCATATATTCGCCTGAAGGAGCCCTCTGATGACCTCCAAGGACCCTTTCTGATCTCAGAGGGGCTGTGGCCTTTGAAGGCCCTCTATTCGCCTTAGAGGACCCTCTTTGATCTCAAAGGGCCCTATTTGAGGTGGCTGAGAGGACTTTTTGTTCACCTCAGAGGGCCCTCTGTTGACCTCCAGGGACCACCTTTGATCTAAGAGGACCGTCTGTTGGCCTCATACGACACCTTTTGGCCTGAAAATTGTTCGGATACTGCATGGGGCCTTCTGTTCGTCTTAAAGGGCCCTCTGTGGCTTGAGAGGGCCCTCTGTGTGTCTGAGAGGGCCCTCTGTATGCCTGTCAGGGCCCTCTGTGCCTGAGAGAGCCCTCAGTGTGCCTGAGAGAGCCCTCAGTGTGCCTGAGAGGGCCCTCTGTGCCTGAGAGGGCTCTCTGTGTGCCTGAGAGGATCCTGTTCGTTCCAAAGAGCCCTATGTTTACTTCACAAGGTCCCTCATTGGCCAAAAGGTGCCCTCTGATAGTCCTCAAATGGTCCCTAAAAGAGTTCCCTAAAACTTTTTCAGTATGCAAAAAAAGGGAAGTGGTAAAAAGGGCCCTCAAAGTCATTTCATTTTTTCCGAGTTAAAAAAAAAATTCTAGGCTCCACGGGGTCCCCAGGACCCCCCCCCCCCCGGATATGCCACTGGTATCTACCCAGTGATTTGTGGTATGTTTTGTCATGGGATTGCCTTCTTCAGTTATCTAACCTGGTCTCACTTGGTTTGGTTCCTGGTGCCAGAAACATAAAAGCAGGAAAGGATGGCAAGGAGAATAAGGGAACCCAGAACTTAAGACGTGTGTTATCTGGGTCCCAAATGAGTTTTGCATGGCACCCTACTAACCGGTCCCTAACAGAGTACCACATTTGAGCACAATTAGTCCAGCCGTGCATGAGATCTGGAATCGACCTTTGCACTTGCGCACGTGCAACAGCACCCCCGCCATGACCCTAACTGTGGCACAGGGAAATGCATTGCCAGTGGGTCTGGATGCCTACCTCCATGCCACCTTTCTGCGCAATCGGCCCTGTAGTTGCCGAGATATTGCAATTGGCCGGCCAGCTGCTCACACTCAGAATTTTCGGAAAGACTGCTCGCTCCGTAACAAGTAACCTCAACCTCAAAATTACGACGTTATGGGCGCAAAATGACCTAAGTAGTTGGCGCCCCTTAAAGCCCCAATTAACAAGCAAAGTAACCTCAATTAGTTGAATGTGCCCGTGATAACCTTATCCTTATTTTACCCTTGTGTTTTTCAGATTCAGATTCTTCTTTGTTTGAAGAATTTGATATGACTGCAGTTTCACCCGTTAAGAAACGGAGGAGGTACCTATGCCATTTGGGGAATGGAAAGGGAAAGAAAGCGACCACTGCATCGAGGAGAACTCCGAGGAGGCAAGGAACGCCAGGTATGTAATGTAATTAGCGTTTTCTAGTTAAGCAAGAGACGAAAGTGTTATGAATACATAAGCTCTGTGACTGTGCCTATGTGCTGATGACTAGCATTTGTTTGTCTTGCTAGGCTCTTTAATGTCATTGCTAGTCATTTATTAACGTCTCAATACCACAGAAAGTGTTGAATAATAAGGGTAGGTATTGAATGCAGTGATCAATAAGTGCTCAGCTTGAGAAGCCTTTCTCTAAGATGAGAACGTAGTGAAGTAGGAGTGGAAATTTGGGTGCTGAATGACCCTTACCCACTAGGGATTTCTTTTCTAGTTTGGCTCTTTCAGTACAGCCTTTCAGTACAGCGTTACAGCAGTACAGCATTCATGAAATAAAATTGAATTTTAATCTCGGTTATTAAAAAATAATAATCAAAAAGGTTAAGCCATCCACGACAACTCTTTTTTCATGAGCAAGTGGTGTATAAGGTGGCGGATAGTTTTTAAACTTTGCTTTTTTGATTCTGATTCAATGAGTGAAACAAGCAGTACTATGGGAAACTATATACCAGTTCTACACCGGGCCTTGTATACCTGAAGACGCAGTGAAACACTTTTAGGAGACTACAAATGAGCGAGAGCGTAAGCTCTGCACGTGTTCTAGTGGGAGGGGTATTGAAATTTTAAAGTGGGAAGCGCTGAACCAAATCAAAGTGGATGTAGAATTTTAGAATTTAGTGGGAATTTTTAGCGCTAAACTGGTAAGTCAAGTCACTCAGGTTGCCGCTTCCAAATCTCGGGAACGGTTGAGTCGATTGCCATCAAGTTGGCACAATAATGACCGGTTAGAATGGTGCAGTACTGAAGTCAGTCGCACCGCAAATACCATCTCGCCCTTCTGCACCTTTAGGACTCACTCTCTCGCTCGCTTGTTTGTCGCCCGAAAGGCGTTTTACTGGTTTACAATTTGTGCCTGCTTGTTTTTTGTTGACAGTTGCAAAGCGTCGATCGGAGGACCAACGTCAAGAACATGAAAACGGAGATGCTGAAGGAGATTTTGGTGCTGCACACATCGATACTTCAGCAGGTAAGCAAAAAGGTGTATTATATTAAAGTGACCAACCCATCTTAACATTAGTTTTGAGTTGAGGTAGCTAAATTGGAGTCCCTGGCTCGCACTTCCGGTCCGGTTTGGGCACTCACAACATCCAGAAAGGCTTTAATTTGGAGATATTTAATTTCAAAGTTGCTGCACTTGGGATTCAGAGGGGCTTATGCATTTGAATGCCCCTTCTGAATTTGTGACGTCAGCACAGATCTAGCGATTTTGAAACCTTATACCTACTAACATCTTTGTGAAGCAGTGGTGGTATATGCTATTTGCGCGCAACATCTGCCACAAATGCCGCACATTTTAAGAAACCAAATAATCGCTTCCAAATGACGTCGTAGGAACAGCGAAGGTTCCGAAAAATAAACAGAAGTAATTGTTTAATATCTCAAAAACTGGTTTATATTTTTCATTGAAATTCGGTAGATATTCATTTTTGCTCAATCTGAACCAAGGGACACCACTTTTATGCCAATTCATTAACTTTTTGAAGGTGGGAGGGTGCCTTTAAAAGAGCGGTTATTGGACCAGGGTCAATGAAGTTTTTCTATGTATATTTTTTAGACGTATTTGCTGAAACGGCTCATCTCAATTACCTTAATTACCTTACCGTACCTTCCTGTCCGTTCCTCGCTATAGGGATGTAAGATGTGATTGAAGGGCTCAAATTATGACTGAATAATGATTTTACAGAGGAGCTATGCGCAACTGAAGAGTCAAACCATCAAGGTTCTACCGGAAGTTCCTGGAGCAACCGATGTGACGCTGAAGCGCGTCACTGGGAAGCTGAGCGGAATGAGCGGTTTCAACAGTACTTCCATGCGAAGGCTGTGCCCAACAGTGGTAAGCATAAATCGTTTATTAGTGGATTAAATTGCCATTTATTGAAAAAATAGGTACTGTAAGTGACAGTAAATTTTTGGATGGTGTGACTTCCTTTTTTAGGACGATTCGATCTGTGCGGCTGGTGCGCATATTCTATTTATATTTGATTTTTTTTTGTGAACGATTCTTTCTGTGGAGGCATGCAGGGTCGCTCGATAAGTGAGTACCGTAAGGTGGGGCTATTTGCAAAGACAGTGGGGCTATTTGAGACAATATTCAAAATTGGTATAAAATAAAAACCGTTTGGAATTTATGCTTAAATTTTGCTCAGGCGATTTACTGCTCGATTCCGCACCTTCCTAGTTCCTGAGCAAAAATATTACCTAAAACTCAAACGCTCTTCATTTTATAGCGATTTTAAATACTGTCTCGAATAGCCCCACTGTCTCAAATAGTCCCACTTTACGGTATATTATGAACGCAAGTCCGGTTTCGACGCCACAAGTGCCGAACCGTCTTGGGCGTCCCAGGTGGACGTAACGGTTACCGCACCAGTCCGCGACCACCAGGCTCTGTCGGCCGTCGTACGGCTCTCGGACGGACTCTTAACAGATCAGTCACAGATCAAGGATAGATTGACTGCCTCAGACCCTCCGACTTCGGTACAGCCAGCGCGACTCATAGTTGGTGACCGACATTGGTGACTCCGACGTGATATAGGGCGACAAGACATGTTAAACTGAATTTACTACCGTGTACTTGGAGGTCCTCGTGGATCAACGCGCCTGAGAGCACCCCTAAACCCTCGAGCGAGTGACATGGTTCGTAACGTGACCGCCGAGCTAGTCTCTACGAGCGTCATGGAACCACTCGAAGCCTCGGAACTGTCTTACTAGCTGCCAGCGAAAGTACGTCCCGGATTTGTAAACTCGTATGTTGTTTGTGATTTGGCATTGCGATGACGGTAACGATAGAACTGTTCGCTCAAGCATACCGTCTACCAACGTCAGTTCGATTTTCTTTCAGCGGTTTGTCTTCACTGTGGTCAACCGGCCACGAGCTTGTGCCTGGACTGCGACAAGACGTTCAGCTGTGAAAGCTGTGATGTCAATGAGCACCAGTGGAAGCCTCTCCATCGCCGATTGGCCTGGACACAGGGATACCTGATGCCGCTCAAACCCCAGGAGGCCGTTACAGAGACGGGAGAACTTGTCAAGAAAGGTGGGTCCTATTTGCTCGTTTTAACAACACCATCTGGACCGCAATTAAGTTAGTTGCACAGATTGTATTGCAGCTAAATTGTTTCCATCCACACCATGGACTGGTAACTTTTAACCCGGCAGTTGCTGGGGTATTTCGCTACCCACCGTTTGCTGGGGGGGGGGGGGCGGCGTTAAACGCCCCCAGCCGATAACTTGAGAACCAATAGGCGCAGCGAAACGCACGAGGCGGCAAACGAAAGAGCGCGACGAGACGCTTCAGATGAGTACTTTAAAGTTGAATTTTGAGGTCACAGGTCGGGTTAAGGTCAGGTCAAACACCTGAAATCGGACTTTCAGTAGCATGGACTTCAGGACTTCGCAATGGGCGCCTCTCGTCATAAACTCTGTCTAAACGGTGCACAATCCATCATATAAGGCCTACAAGAGTGTCAGCTCCATGTAGGGGTCAGTCAAGCATAGGTCAGGGTCAAGGTCAGGTCAACCGGGTAGGCACATATCCCCGAAAATCAAAACTGATACTCGCAGCCTGTGACACATGTTTTATAGGTAATTTGGGGCGTAGAACTTCAACACGATGGTGATATTCATTTTATCATATGTGTACGTGTTTGGCTCAAAAAGTTCAATTTAAGAAATGCATTTATCATGGTCGTGAAGTAGTCACGAAAAATTGCCAAGATTCAGTTCAAGATTATGGAAAATGCGGAACGATAATCAATAATCGAAGATAGCCATTTGATTGATCATGGTATTGGCAGTCTAATGGCGTTTACGGCATGTCTGTATGTCTATTCTGTGATTTTATATGATTTTTTGAACATATGCCGTTTTTGGTCGAAAACTCAGAAATCATGATGTCACTAAAACCTCGATATCTCAAAAATTTTCCGACCGAGTTTTTTGAAACTTTGTCACAATAAACTTCAATCAATTCCCTACAGGTACCCAAAATTTGCGTTTTTATGCTATGGCCCGGCGAAAAAAGTGGGGGCGTTTAACGCCCCCCCCCCCCAGCAACTCGCGGGTTAAGGCGTTTTTCATAATAAACCATATCGAAATAGTTGAGTGGCGGTCGAAGGGGATTATTAACTTTTTTCATACACCTTGTGGTTTTTTAAAGTATATGTATCAGAAACTGGACTGAAATAAGATGCTGACATTTTGTGTCTTTCCCTAAAACAAACCTAGCCACAGTCTATAAAAAAATCATTCTAAAAATTTAATTACTGTTACTGGAACCTTTACACTGTTCCCTCTTTTCCATCCTCAGGATAGTCAGGTTCCTCTCCACCCCTCAGCCCTCTGCTCCGGGCTGGACGTTGAACTATTGGACTAGATTAATTATTTGGAGTAATCGTAAATTATTTTTATGCGATGATGGTATAAATTCAAAACATGGTGACAAGGTGCATCGAGTCGATGCCCATTTCATTCATTTCATTCATGCAAAACTATGGACTTTGAAATTGGACCAAAGTTGCCCTGAACTTGACCTAACTTTCACGAGAACGTAACCTAAACTGTCCTCCAAGGCTGCCTAACCGACAAAATCGCATATGTCATGTAAAATGGATCATGAAGCATGTATCACACGATACTATCATATTGTGACCTTTCTGGTATCAGTGATCTCAAATAGCAAAATATGTGTTTGACAAACAATTACCAATCAAGGGCTTTCAATAGAATGCCTATTACTGGATTTTACAAAAAATGAAATGTCTGTAACGGTGAACATTCGACCATTGACCTGACCTGTAATGTCATCAGTTGGATCGAGGCCATTGATCATTGGTCAATGGGACACAAAGTAGTTCTCTGGTGGGGCTATCGAACACCTTTTGAATTTTGAAAATGGGCCCGTAACTTTCCGTTATCTTGCCCCCCCCCCCCCCTACGGGTGGTAGGGCCCGCCGATAGCCCTACGGGGTGCGGGTTAATACACCGTACAGAAAATGAATTCATTCTGCCACAGCAGGCTGCGCGAGGCAGGTAGGCATGGCCAAAATCGCCTCCCCCTTCACCCAGGCGATGGTAAGATAATGCATACGTGTTTGTCATGATCATGTTGTCCTATGGCTTCATTTTTTTTCAGTTCTTGTGGAATTCTTTTTATGCTTATTTGGGATGTTTTCTTCTTGCAGCCTGCAGTATTCCATTGCAATGCTGCTCGAGCTGCGACATTTGTGGCGGCTCCTTCGACCTTAGGGGGATATCGACGAGTGACATCATTGTCATCACCGAGCGAGGTTTGTCACATCGTTTGTCACTATAATTGCCATATTGCGAGATCGATACCTCTTTTGTTGGCCTATAGCGAAAGAAAACTTCAAAATTAATGACGTCAAATTTTCAAACTCAATTTTTATCAATGTTATACCATGTAGCGCCAAACAAAGACCACCACAGATACTTTTTAATTAGGTGAGGTCACTCGAAGTGACCAGGTGACCTGACCTTAAATGACTTTGGTCTGAAGTTTTCATAACGTATATAGAATTGACTTGTATTGAGGTGTTCCGGTTTTTTTTTAAAGATATTCGTGAAAAACTGCTGGGGGTGTTCAATCCCGTCCCCCCTCCCCTAGCAAGGCGCAGGTTATTGCTCGCAAATGGGAACTAAAATTTGTGGGTATCCTAGCTCAAGACAAGTACATGTGCATGTGTCATTTGCAGCTTCTTCATTTGTCTAATTGGCATACGAGTATATTTCAAATATGTCCTGCCTATTGCCATGCTTTTTTTCTCAGTAGCATGTCTTTTAGCAGTACGCTTCAGCCTGACGTAATTGTTTTGTTCCAGGGCGGTTGGATCTCAACCTGCCTGTCTGGGTGTGTGAGGCGTGCAACAATCGTCAAAACCCATTGGACGCCGACTTCATGGCCAGCGGCTACTTCAGAGGCACGCCTTGTCATACCTCCACCATATTCTCCTTGGAAGTATTCCACCTCTGGAGAAACCTGAAGAGCCTCTCACCTGGAACATCACTAGCTGCTTTTGCCATGTCTCTAGAGAAAATGGGCCAGCTCGGTGGAACGGTAAGTCCATTATCGTGGGACGAGACACGGACAATCTGTGGCGCTCACCATTATGCTCGCTCATAGCCTTCGCCCAAGATGTGTTCATGGGATGATATTATTTGTCTCTGATCGTATGATCTGCGGCACTTACAGCGATCCGGCGCCGGAGAATAACGGGACTAAACACAGGCCATTACGTCCTATCGACCGCCATATTTTTGTTCAAAGACGTTTGGCTCCAAGTTCATCATCGAGGCTCTTACATTAGCTTTGACAAATTTACCGTCTGACTAAATTTTTATCGCCGCTAAAATACCTTATTTCAAATCGTGTTCGGTTAATGGATGAAAATCGTATCTTAAAAAATGAGCATAATATGATGACGTCACTCGTGGCAGTTAGCACCCGATGTCCGTACGAAGGCATTAAGTGTCAAAGAAATTGGGAAAAGTTCGTTTTTCACTGCTACCAATTTTCGAATCGAGTCAGCGATTCTGTTCATGGTAGTTATGCAATATGCATTACTTTATGCCTTTTTAACTGACGCCACGGTTTGGCCTATCCCTGTATTTTCTTGCAGTGTGCACCAGTGGATCCGGAACGTTTCCAGAAGGCCTACTCTGAATGGTCGTACATGGTGTTTGAGGCCAGGCGTGTCGTTGGACATGAAGACTTCCAGTGCCATGCTTGTGGACCCAAGCCTATGTGCGTTCACGTGGACGGCAATGGAAAGCTCTACCGTTTTAAATCTGCTGGTGGAGACACGGACAGGCGACCTTACCACGACGGCTCATGCATTGCCAGCAAGGAAGACGTGGACGCACACGTTGAGAGGCTGGCGAGCATCGGCAAGGTATGATACGATTATTGGGTTTTCATTATAGTAAAAGAATATACGGACGTGCTGCAAATTTTATTACCGATTTAGACACGCTTTGCAAAGAAAAGATTGAGCTTCCAGATAGGTACCACCAACACGCGTTTAGTTTTTTTTTTGAGAGACTTGCCTATAGTCTGACAAACCTAAGAAAGAACGGAGATAAAGCGCCTGAATCACTTTAACGTGGTTCGATCTCTGGACCTGCATGGTTGTGAGAAAATGTGTGAAAAGTCGTGAGAAAAATGTTCTCGGATATGTTTAACCCTCGCATGTGTGCGGCGTTTGCCAGCTTCTAATGTGTAGGGGGGGGGGGTCGGACCCCCCCTTGCCGTTTGGCCCCTGATCGAGCTAGAGCTTCGCGGAAAAAAACGAGTGTGTTGCCCGTGACGAGAGGAAGCCGATGATACCCAATTTTAAGGTCCTACGTCATTGGTTGACCTTCCAGGTCAGGTCAATGACCCAAAGTCGGGAAAATCGGGACCTGTTAGAATGTCGTAAAGTGTGGCTGCTAAGGGGGTTTTCGGGGTGCAGATCACGAATATCGTGCTAGTTTTGATCACAGATGATGTCTTTAAGCATTTAGACCAGGTCGGGTCAGGTCAGTTCAGGTCAACCAGTAGGCGTCGTGACGGGTATTCGTAGTACGTGTCAACCGCCTCTGACAGCTTCGTAACATGTTACGAAGTCAAAAGAAAGAAACTCGAAAAAGTGAACCGAGGTCACCAAAGGTCAATGACCTGACCTTCAGGTGACCTTGACACCCACCCTAATGCATGGGAGCAACATCAAATCACATGTTTGAACGTGTGAAAACCACGAAAAGACTGCAAACGCGCGGCTAATGCGAGCCGACATACGCGGAAACGCGATTCCGGCCAAACATGGTCTCGGAAAAGAGGTCACAGGTCAAAGGTCATTTGGGTCAGGGTCATGAAATTTTCAGGGTAGGTGTAAAATTGATCAATGCGAGGGTACTGAAAGTTTCGTCGCGATCGGCCGCTTTTTACGCGAGTTATTCGTGAAAAACCATGGGGGGTCCATCCGACCTACACATGCGAGGGGGTCCCCCTACACATGCGAGGGTTAAGTGATATATGAGTAGCCCGCGAGCCGCTGGGGGCGGGGGCATGAAGTTGCATCCCCCTTTACGTTTTGTTGAATATCTCCGAAACCGGATGAGCTACGAACTTGAAACTTGGCATAGTTTAAAAATTTAAATGAATACCAAGGCAACGTTTGAGGAATGTTTGGTGGTTGTAGCTCTGAAGATGATGTCACAGTGACGTCATAAAGTTTTGTCGTTTTTCCATATGGAGCGTTTCTGATGTCGCTGAGCATGATATCCAACCGTAAACGGACTAAACAGCATCTGCTGTCATACTGACACATCTAAGTACACACCCAGCTAGTTTCTGACCAATTATCGTTTTTTATATTCCGTCCCATATATCAGATATATGGTGAGGAAACTTGGAGTCGCAAATCTACAATTTGACCTACGACGATACTGTTACGTCATTTCAAATGGAATCAACATCAAATTTGGGCACAACCTCGGCTAGGTATTCAGCAAGATGTGTGCAAAGTTTCGTCTCTCTATCTCTTCTCGTTGCGATAATATCGTCGCAGAAATAAAGGAGGCATTTGATGCCCCCCCCCCCCCTCCAGCGGGTGGCGCGAAGGCTCAGCGCAGTCGCCGGGATCCCCTCGTTGCTGGTGCGCCGTCAATCCCATCACTATATATTTGCGGGCGTATAATTAAAGGCACGTGCATCAACGCCGCTTGCGCTTTAAATCCGATCTGTCTTGGGTATGTCAGACCTTGGCTAGACTTTTAATTGCAGTATGTGGATCAATTTTATTTCATAAGATTCGGCCTTTGGCCTTTTGGTTTCGGATCTTAGATGCGTGATTTAGATCTTTGATCAAGTTAGATGCAAGTAACCCTCAGTGGGAATGTTCGCGCTAAAGCTTTTGTTAACGGTCGCTAGGTGGCAGTACGGCATGCTTTGTATCACTAGTAATGTGGGTATGTTCACGTCGCTCCTCCAAAAAATATCAGATGAGGTTGGATGAGCTTAGCGGAGAACCGTTTCAGAGGTGCCACGGGAACAATTTTTGCGAGGAAATCAGCTGTTTGCGGGCTGTAACAATCGGTCGGCAATTTATGGCGCGCGGACAATGATTTAGTGATAATAATCATTTTAAATAAAATAACCAGAGATAAATATTGAAAGTTACTATTCAAAGATATCATATGCAGCTATGCTTTTTAATCCCCACAATCATTTCCACCTCGCACAAATCTCACTTATAAACAATCCACGTTTGTATTACGCGCGCTAGTAATGTCTACACAGAGCCTAAAAAAAAAACAACTTTCGTTTGGGATGAGGGAGGAGGCAAGTAATGGTGGTGAGATGTGGAATTGGGATGAGCTTAGAGGAGCGACGGGAACGATTTTTTTGAAACGGGAGGAGGCTAGAGGAGCTTTGAGGAGGTTAGAAGAGCGACGGGAACAGACCTTTAGTTTTCGAGATAATCTAGTGTTGCCAAATACGCCTCCCCCGATCATGGCGAGATTAGCTGAGATCCCATCCGGGCGCGGTTTACATATGGAGAATAGTGAAATAACGTCGTTTTGGTTGTTACAGGTCAGCACCCTCTGCGGGGCGTCCACGTGGTCAGCCGCGCGAAACTCGTCTAGCGTGTTGAGTGCTAGACGCTCCCAAGACGTCACTGGACTGTGCCTGGCTACCTGCCGGCATAGCGTGGTGCTATCAGCACTGGATATGTATCGGGGCGAAATATATGCCTACGCTCACTTCCTGCACCAGTTCAGGTACCATCTATAAGTTGTTGTTTTTTTCCAAAGCGCTTTGGCACCAAGTACGTTTGAAGACTGTGAAAAGCTTAAAATTGAACTTGAGAAAATCGAATGTCGCTGAATTTTAACATTTTAATAGTGTCCAATAAATTCCATACCATCGTTTTGTAACTAGACTTTAGATATCAGAACAGTGTTTTTGTCGTGCTGTGGAAGTTGCAATGCAGAGTAAAGCATAACTCCGATGGGGTTCCCATGGTATCGCCCATGACTCCCATACCGTACCGTTGATTTCCCTTTTCCCTTTTCACAGGTTCCCAAACGTGCCCTTCTTTGCCTACGACGTGGTCTGCCAGTATTGGAAGTGGCTGCAGGATGTGCATCGCAAGATGCCGGAGCTCTCCACACAGTCACTTCCATACTTGAGCGTCATGCACGCCACAGGCCACTCTTATCACTGCCAGGTGGGAGGAATGCGCGTGAATTTGTGAATCATTAGTGTTAATTGATTCAGATTGCTATAATTCCCATGGAGATAGATGCGGACAAAAATTCGCATAGTTGACATTAATCGTACAGAGCATTAGCTACCTGTCGTTTAGTACCAAACATACAGTATTACCCTGTATAAAAATCAAAACGTCTGTACGTTTGCATGTATGTATGTAACGCGTCAGTCACGCTTGGCGGGCTATTGCTCCGAAACGGTGCGGGCTACGAGGGTGAAATTTTCGACGTAAGTCGGACGCGGGCATCTGTTTCTTGTATTAAATTTTGGAGGGGGTGGGTTCAGCGGTGTGCATGTGGCGGGCGTATCTTTGCCGCATTTTGGGCTGCGGCCGGCGCCGAGCAGAGAGCACGTGCTTTAGGCTCAGGTTGTTCGCTGCAAAAACTGAGCGAAAAGCATCAGAGCCAAAAGGTCATTGAACTTTGACAATGAACACCGTTCGCAGGGCACTGCCGGCTTAGAGGAATTGCCAAATTAACTCTTGCAATAACTCAGCCGCTACTGGGCCGATTTCAATGAAACTGGATTTATATTACGCTGCGCGTAATGCTGGGCACCTATAGTAGTATATTATAAATGACGAGTAAAGAGTTTACCTCCCTTTTCGCCTTTTGGGGCAAGAGATTGCAATGTCAGTGAGCCCCGCACGTGCGAAAGTGCAAATACAGACCTCTAACTGACTTCTGGTGCATTGATGGTGCCGTCTAATGCATTTGAATGCCCTCTTAGCATTTGCGACGTCAGCGCAGATCTTGCGATTTTCCAAAACCTTGGTAAAAGATACTTATGTTTGTGCTTGTATATACTTAATTGCGCGCAACATTTGCCGAGCTTTACAGGTGCTTAATAATGACTTCCGATTGACGTCAGAGAAACGGCGGAGGCCCCGAAAAAAATTAACAGAAATAAAAGTTTTATGTCTACATAGGGGTTAAAGGGACCCTCCCACCTTAAAAAAGTGCTCACCAGAACCGAGCGTGCTCACCAGAAAGAGCACGTTCGGTTCAGAAAGAGCAAAAAACGAATATCTACCAAAATTTAACAAAACATATTCACCAGTTTTCATGATTTTTACACATTAACTTTTGTTAACTTTTTGAGGCCTCCGCTGTTCCTACGACGTCATTTGGAAGCAATAATTTGGCATCTTTAGAGTGCGGCACTTGCGGCAGATGTTGCGCGCAAATAGCATATACCACCACTGCTTCACAAAGCTGTTAGTATAAGATTTAAAAATCGCTAGATAGGCGCTTACGTCACAAATTCAGAGGGGGCATTTAAATGCATTAGCCCCTCTGAATCAAATGTGCTAAAACTTTGAAATTAAATATCTCGGAATTAAAGCCTTTCTCGATGTTGTGAGTGTCCACACCGGTATGTGCGAGCCAGGGACCCCAATTTGGCTATCTGAACTCAGGACTAATGTTAAGGTGGGATGGTCACTTAATTTTTTTTTTCTAAAAATTTATAGAAATTTTGCCCTTTTTAAACTGCGGTACATTACTTGTATGCCAATTCACTGACTTTGTGTCAGGGTCCATTTAAAGATGTAATGTAAAATTTCCGTGAATTTTCGATAAATCGTTCCTCTAAAAGATGCCGATTTACTCCCTGTTCTTAAATGCGTAGTCAGCTTATCAACGCGCAAACAAATATACGAACTAACAGCAGCCACTTTCTTAGTTGACGCGCACTTGCTTAGTTGGTGACGTCATGGATAGTAAATATGTATGTGTTCAGCTGCATCTCATATTCCAGATTACTTACGGTGGCTTCTGGCAAGAGGGCTCTGGATGGTCGGTCATGGAGACCACAGAGATCGCCAACGCCCACCTGAGTAGAGCCGGCAACACAACGAAACACATGTCGAGGGCTCAGAGGGTCGACGAATTAACCGACCAGATCCTCTACTGGAATGCACGGAGGCGAGAACGACTGTCGCGGGAGCTCACCGAGCGACTTCAGCGGATGGAAAAGCAGGCGAGGGACCTTGAAGAAGAGCTGGAGGGTGCCCTAGCCCGATTCACGATTGACCGCGAGTCTCTTAGCCGATACGTTGGGGAGCTTCGCACTCTGGCAAGGTCTCTCGAGAGCAGTGCGAGGTCCTCCAACGTCAACGTCCAACAGCTTCGAGACTCGATAGAGCTCCTCAGCGCCAGCATACAGGCCAAGACGAAGATGATAAGCCGTGATGCCGACACGTCGAAAGCCCGGACTCGCCTTCGTCGCCTTAGGCGCGATGAGAGTAGCAGGCTGTCGCGGCTTCTCATCAGATATGAGGAGCTCACCGGCACATCGGTCTCGGTAGGTGACTGCATAACCGGGCAGATTACATGGGAAGCAGCGAACGGAGATGAGCCAGATCTCCGTAAAAAACGCTTGGTGTGTGATCTGTTCATGCGTCTATCGCGCACAAAAGAGGAAATCGACATCTTGAAGGCTGAGGGAGACAGGCTGGAAGCCCGCCGGAGTGATCTACGCCTGTACATGAACGAACAGGTCGGCCAGATAGACAATCTCCTGGCTACACCCATCTCGGAGCGTCCGCCGTTAGGAACCCCAAGCACGAGGTACGAATTGGTACACCCTTCTGATGGTGTTCTTTCCGGCCTACGAGCTTTCTTTTTAGAATCGAGTGCTTCCTTGTAAACAACGGGTGTACAAGCCAGCTAGTATTTGGAAAGTTTGTACTCCCATAGCTTCAGTGTTTGAACTTAGATAAAGATTATACCTTTTTGGCATATGTATAAATTGCAACATTAGTTGCCAGTTGTCAAAGGAACAAGCCGCTCTCATCAGGCGGTATACAGCCTGGCTTCACCATCATGGCTCATGCACAAGCGAAGATCACTCTGGCGGACTTTCCAGCCTGTCACCCTCAGCCTTTAACCCGCGCCCCGCTGGGGGTCATGGATTTCCACGCCCTGCTGGGGGGGTTGGGGTGTTAAAACACCGCCTTCTAACTCGGCTCCTGGGCCACGTAGCGATACGGGGTCATTGGCCAAAATTCGCCGATTTCTCCGTAAAATTTAGACAATTTTAAACAAATGGACACTAGTAGAGTTACAGCGCCGCGGGCGGATGGAAAAGCGCGCATTTGATACGTACCCTTTCAACGCTCTATCTGAGTAATTATCTCAAATTTGACCTACCGTCAACGGTTTTGCCTGCAGGGGAAAGTAAATAGTTCAATTTTAACCCGCGCCCTGGGGGGGGGGGGGTGTTTGAACCGCCTGTGGTTTTTCGCGAATATCTCAAAAAACGGCGACGCCGTTTTTGGCACACCTTATCACACATCAATGGGAGGTGACGCGTTATTTTCGCCGCTAGGGGCGCTCATGTCGCAAGGGCCGATCGGGACTCGGGAGCATGGCGGCTGGCATTTGAAGGTTGAGGTGTCGGGGTGGGATGGGGGGGGGGTGAATAGGGGAACGAATAGTCGTTGATTACGGAGCGAGCGAAGCGAGCGTAGTCTTTCCTTAGATAAACGAAAATTTCTGAGTATGAGCGGCCGGCCGGCCGACCGGCCGTGCGGACGCTTTTGCGAGGCTTATATCTCAGCAACCACTTGACCGATTTACACGGGGTAATTTTTGTAGGGTAGCTTCATTCCTTCTACCAAGTATTGGACTATTCCCGATGCATGTGGGTGACCCCTTATGCACGTGCCACGCGCAAAACGAAGAGGTGTCAGTTTTGTAATTGTTGCAATATCTCGGTAACTACTTGGCCGATTGCGCTGAAAGTTGGCATGTAGGTAGGCACCCACTAGGCAATGCATATCCATGTGCCAGAATTGGGGTGCTGCTGCACGTGCGCACGTGCAGGGGTCGATTCCAGATCTCGAGAACGGCTGGACCGATGGCGCTCAAATTTGGCACATGATTAGGGACCGGTTAGTAGGACTAGGGTGCCGTGCAAAAGTCAGTTGAGACCCATTTTGCACGTGCGCACGTGCAGGGTGCCGCTTCTAGATCTCGAGAACGGCTGGGCCGATTGTGCTGAAATTTGGCACATCGCTAAAGACCGGTTAGTAGGGTGCCGTGCACAAGTCAGCTGGAGGTACCCCGTCGAAATTTCGCACGTGCAAGGCTCACCCTCTCGCTCGCTCTGTTAGTCGCCCCAAAAGGCGTTATACTGGTTAGATTTAATTTGGTGCGTTGTCAGCATATGCTTTGGCTTTGTAAAGATATTTCTTATAAGAATAGCGCCTGAACTTTGAACGCATAGGTAATGGGACTGTGTTGTTCGTTAGGTTGCACACTGGGGTCATCACTTCCTCAAAGACCCTAAGCTAGTAGAAAAGCGTGGCTTGAAAGAATCTTAATGAAAAATTCAAGCCTTCAGCACACTCAGTTGTGTGCCGTGAACAGTTGTGTGGCTTATTACTTCAGGGGCGCTGTCGGAGTGGCAATGTTCATCGAATGGATGGCATTAACTGGGGAGGGAAATGGCTGTTACTGGGTAGGCACCATCCGCAACTGCGGAGGCTTTTGCCACCACAGTGAGATAACATGCTAAACTACGCCCTGAAACGCTCATATTTTCTGATATGATAAATAGCACATGCATAATTAATCATTTAAAGGGGTATAGAGATTACAGGAATACTATTAATACGCCAAACAATGTAGGTATTTAGGTGGAACTCTAACTCCAAAATCCAAAAGATGGAGAATGATGTAGGCAATCTACTGCACATTTCAATAATTATTCCCAGATGAATTAAAGCAAGAGTCAAAAATGGAAAAAAATATCCTTTCAATTGATTGGAATTATTAAAAAAAAGCTTACATTTCAACTAGATCTTTTTTCTTGCCTCTAAGGGATGCACTCTATATACAGAGCTCTTTTTCCAGTTTCAGACCCAGGGCTCTCAAGGTCAGGTCACCAGGTCAGGTCAAGTGACCTCACCTCAAAAAAAGTTTCCATCCTAGTCATAGCTACACCGACTGAACGATCGCCTTGAAACTTTCAGCGATTGATAAGAGTAACAGTATGTACAAACTGTATATCTCGGATTTTCGATATCGGTGACCCAGGGTCAGGTCAATTTTGCGAATTCTCAATTATAAATCAATGGGAGAAAATTGAAATGCGCCTCTTTTGGACGAATAATGTTCAAAACCCTCGCAAACATCGTTTCATAGGCAAACATGACACACTGAATCGGAAAAATGCACCTGTGACCCCTCCCCCCAGGGCGTGGAAATCCACGACCCCAGCGGGGCGCGGGTTAACATGGGATTTTAAACTGGAATAGCAGTTTCGTAGCTTGAGCTGAGACTAGCACAAATCAGGAGCTTTTACGGCCCAACGATCACCCTAGACTAAGATATTCCATTTCTCGCTCCTTAACCCGCGCATGACTGGGGTATTTTCCATAACGCGAGTGACTAAGCGGGGGGGGGGGGCTCTCCAGAGCCCCCTCTTATCTCCGAAACTACTCGGCCGATCGTCAAACTTCAAACGGCGTCTGATAGCCCTTGAAAAACTGTCGAGTGAACATGGTTGTGCTCGACTAAAAAAAAATTGCCGACTCGACTCATCATTCAACTTCAGAAAGCCCTGACTCAACTCTGACTCAATTAAGGAGCTGATTTTTTCCCTTAACTCATGACTCAAGCGGCTCAATGAAAATATGAGTTGACTCAAACTTGACTCAAATTTTTTGTTGAGTCAAGTGAGTTGACTCAAAATTGACTCAGATAAAAAAGTTGTTGAGCGGGGGGAGGGGTGAAAAAAATCCTGCAGCAGGGCCAGGCCTAAGTTGTTAAGCAGGGGGAGAATGAAAAGCTTATGTAGATTGTTTCTAGAAAGATGAGTCAGCTGTTGTTGTTGTTGTTTATTGGGGCTTTAGGGCGCGCCGACTGCGAAGGTCATTTTGCGCCCATAACGTCACACTAATAAAAAGTGTTTCAAAACAAGAGACCTTCTATATACCAAGGCTAGAATGAGTTGAGTCAGCTGACTAATGTTCCTAAATGTTTTTGACTCAACTCAATGTCAAAAGTTATTTTACTGACTCAACTCTGACTCAACTCAACGCCTTAATATTTGTGTCCGACTCAACTCTGACTCAACTCAACAGCTCAACATTTTATCCGACTCGACTCAAATCTGACTCATTTGAGTCAGAGTTGAGTCAAATTTCTGACTCGACTCATGAGTCAAGCACAACCCTGCGAGTGAAACCTATTTTCATTGACCTCGAGGTCACCGATGACGTCACAGGTCAGGTCAAAATAAAAATTATCGGCATTTTTGCTTGTTTACAATTTAAACTTTTACTTCGAATTTTTCAGGTCAAGGCCAGGTCATCCTAGGTCACGAAAATTGTATATCATGTATCGGCCACGTGACGCATGTTTTATGGTCAATTTTACACGTAGATTTCGAAAATAATGTCTCTGTTATTTCAGGTCATTTTCAGCTGAATTTACCGGAGGTCAGGTCAATTTCAGGTCAGAAAAGGTCAAATTTTGAAAATTATTTTTTTTAACAAAAAAAAAATGCCTGTCAGATGCAGTTTGAGCTCAGGAACACGATGGTGCCATTTATGTTGCCGTACGATGTCAACAACGTACTGAAAAAATGATTTTGAAAAAAATATATCATTGTACAATTTTGACAATAATGCAAATAACTTGGCTATCTTTGCAGATATTGGGCTAAAACTTGCTAGAGTTGTTCATCAGGGTGTGTTCTATTACATAAATTCCGGTTAAAAAATCAAACTTTTTGAAAAAATCAATAAATATATTTTTTGTTATTGTAAAAACATATTTTTCAAAATTTTCAAAATTTTGACAATTCGAGAGAGCAGTCTGGTAGCTGCGTGTATTTGTAGTCCACTGACGCAAAGAAATTGGATCTAGCTTTAAGACTAAGTTCTTAAGAGCGTTTGCCGTAATTCAATATTTTGCATCAAAATCGGCCGACATGATGTCACTCTGACGTCATTTCCGGCCAAACTAGGGTAGCTAGAAAGTTGAAATTTTAACACAAAATGTCAAATTAATGCCTCTGAGGGTACTGCAAGTTTCGTGTTGATCCGTGATACGGTTTAGAAGATATTGCCGAAAAACGGGAGGGGGCTCTGTAGAGCCCCCCCCCCCCCCAGTCATGCGCGGGTTAAGTAAAGAGTGCCTTGCTGAGGAATGCAGCCACGTCATCGTCAGCCAATCAGCCAATTTGGGTACTGCTGCACGTGCCCACATGCAGGGTGCCACTTCTGGATCTCGAGAACGGTTGGGCCGATTGCGCTCAAAACTGGCACATCGCATACATGTGGGTCACCCCGGTTGCACGTGCAAAATGCAGAAAGAGGAGGCGTCGAATTTATTATCATTTCTTTAACTCGGCAATTACTGGGGTGTTTTCCCCGAACCTTGGCATATAGGGAGGCGCTTACGAGGCATTGCATTGTCATGTGTTTCGGTCAGGGTGTTATTACACGTGTACGAGCATGGGTTGTTTCCATATCTCGAGAACTACTGGGCCGATTGTGCTCAAAGCTGGTACATGCGTACGTGCAAGGTGCCGCTTCCAGACCTCGGGAACTGCTGGGCCGATTGCAAGAAGTGAAGCTTGGCACACTGCTAGCGACCGGTTTAGTATGGTGTCGTGCACAACGCAAATTTCGGGTAAATCCCCACAGACCATGATTTTTAATTGCCTAGAGTCAATTTTAAAACACATTGATTTAAAAACAATTTTTATTTATTGTTATTTTTTACACAATTTTAAATCACACACATTGATGGAACTTCTCCACACATTGCAGAGGCGCACGAACTAAAAGGATTCCCAAAAATGATAGAAAATAAAGAAGGGTATGATAGAAGTGACTATGATCGTGCATGACTATAACTAGGGGAGAGTGGGGCAGATTGTGTCACGGACCACATCGTGTCAGCAGAGTTTTTTTCGGAAACTATCCAGCGTAGTTATGTTGTTGTACTTTAAGATATGTTTTTGCTTGGAATTATGCAGTACTATCAATACGACTAGGGTAAGGTGCCTAATTAGCGACCCCCTTAATTTGAACCGTCATTGCTCACGCTCTGTAGGTGCCACTGTGTTACTGGCTTGATTTTCGGAGAGATCGTTCATTTTTCTATTGAAATATAGTCATTTTCTGCCCCAATATTCACTAACTTATTTGTAGTGAGCATTTTGGCAAACCATTGCAAAAAACGCTAATAGGGAACTCTTCCCGATTAGCGACCGGGGAGGGTCGCTAATAAGTCTATGGGTTTCCCAATATTAAAAATGGCAAAAAATGCGACGCCTGAAAAGATGAAATATGATCTCAAAAAAAGGTAACCTATACGCAAAGCACTCAATCACTCGAACAGGAACGTTTATCCAACACATTTACGTAAGTAAAAAATGATCACGTGATGCACCGAAGGCGAAAAGAAGGCGGAAACCCAAATTTTGGGGCTATCTTGTATGATATTCGAGATCCGCACTGAATTCGGCACCCCTGCAGTCGGTGACGACATTTGGCATCCCCTGCCACACATTGTAAGCTTCAGCAACACCTCATTTTCATTTCTCTCTTTTCCCCTTTCTTTCCCTTCTTGAGCTAATTGCTACCATGTCAGGCGCAAATAGGAAATATGAGTTGCGACACATTTTTAGCCGCCATGCTGTGCACAGTTGAGCGATTCACTATGAGAAAACGGCAATCAATTAAAAAAGGAATGTCGATTAAGAATAAAAAGGTGCATCATCCTAATGTGCATCGCTTTTCGTCAGAGAGGGCCCAAACACACACGTTTTGGATAAGAAACTCGTCATTTTTATTTAAACTCATCTGAAACGTCCCACCAGAAACATCGACGACTGGAAAATAATTTAATTTGATAACCAAAGTATGGCTGACCTTTTGACGATGTTTTTACCCCGTTTTCTCCTGCCAGTTTTTCTGTAGGGAGGTAGGTCGCAAATCGGAAAGGGTCGCTAATTAGGCACCTTACCCTACTTACCTGTGACCATATTTCGACGTGTTTTTTTTTATAAACCCCACATCTCACCCGTGAATTTCCGGTAAGCACGAAAGATCACTTTTAAAAAGTGTTCAGTCATTCGATCCTGATCAAATGTGTGTTTGTGAGCCTGTTCCGACATTGCTCCATCAGTCAAGAAAGACAAACATGGGAAAAACCGAGTGACTGCCTTTTAAAGTTTCTTTTCAACTTACTGGGAAATTCACGGAGGAACAGATATGGGATTTTAAATTAAAAAAAACACGTCAATTTGATGAAATGTGAAGCTAATTTTTCAACGGAAATCAAAACTTTGACTATAACAAAACGTTAGTTCATGACTATTCAGATACCGTGACTTTGAATACCGTTTCGGGTATCAACAGATATCAACATCATCGCGCTGAACATAATTTTGTCCGTTTCATCCAGTGGTCAGATTCATTATGTCACTCACTCCAGAATCTGCCCCTGGTATGTTTTTATCACACATGTGTGTTTATGTTCGTGTCTCATTGTGTACTGGCCGTCCGTGAAAATGGTTGTTGATGCTGTAGCGGCCTCCGCTGCTAGGCGGTCTGCAGACGGTCACTCTTGCGTGACCTTGTGTGAAAGCTGACCATATGCTCAAGATTTATCACATGTGTATTTATGTTGTATGTGTGTATGTATGTATGTATGTATTTACGATCATGAGCGATCCACTCATGGCGTGGCGATTTCTCATTGTGTACTGGTAGTCCGTGAAAATGGTTGTTTGATGCTGTAGCGGCCTCCGCTGCCAGGCGGTCTGCAGACTCGTTGTCTTTTAGAAGTCATGGCATTTAGAAGGATTTGTCACTGAAGATGAAAGTTGTATTTTATTTGATTCGAAAACGGTCGGATTTAAATATATGAATGTCGTGTCATAATAAACTTGCACATCGCACCAACCCTGCAGCCGGACTCTCTCCGACGGAAGGCGACGGCCACGCCGACCCGGGACGGGACTCAGCTCCGCCGGAAACAGAACAGATTTATCACCTGAAACTCTACACCCGACTCGTCGGGCCGGCGCAGCGGCGCTCCGTGTCGGCTCTGTCCGTCCGTCGGCCACCACGTGGCCCACTCACTCGCTACAACTCCCCTGTTTCTCGAGAAACATGCCTACACTCAAACTGAAAAACAAAACGAACAGTCACGATGAATAAAAGTTGCAAAACAATGCGCTCGAATTCGACAAGCGACTTAACCCTCGCCGGCCGTGGGGGACCCCATAGGGATTTTTTCCGCGATAGCTCCGAACACGCCGGCGATAGAGAGCCGAAACTTGGCATACCTGACCCTTTATTCAAGCCGGATCTTTTGACATCAACTGCATTTTCGGGTCAGGTCAGGTCAATGACATATGACGTCATGAGTGAACCTCTGCACGGTCTTCAGATGTCGCAACTTCGCAACGCCCTCACTGCCAGAGGAGCTTTCACAGGGAAATGAAATTTGCAGGACCTAGTTTAATTATCCATTTGATAGTATCCATTAGGATTCTCACAACTTGTATATCTCGGTTTTTTTCTTAAGGTCATATACCTAAGGTCAGGTCATTTTGGTGATCTCGCCATTATAAGTCAATGGGGAAAAATGAAAACTGCTTTTCTGGCGCCGGGAACGATCTCCAACTATCTCAAGCACACAGAATCCTGATTTTATGCACTCCTTGCAAGGCTCCATTCGTCACTTGCAATTTTGAACTTGCATGACGTTATTTATGACGTCATTAGGGTCATATTAGTTTTTCGTCCAGAACTTCCGATCAAATTAAGCTAGCAAGTCGGGAAAGCCACCAATGGACTCAGGAAGACCTGCCGAATCGTATGATATGCGATATGACCTCCTTTGACCAACTTCGTGACCTGGGGGCGCTGACCTGACCGTGACCCGAGGTCAACATTCTAAGGTGACCTCACCCAAACAAAAAGTAGGTATATAATTCAACGCGCCTGAGCAAGGCGAACACGACGCTGCCAAAATCGCGGCTCTGCGACCGTTTTTAGCGAAGTTATTCACCAAAAACCGAACCGTACCTTTGGGCGCTTGACCTGACTTCAACAAAGGTCACCGGTTGACCTAGAACCTTAAAATCGGGTATCAATCTCTGCGTCTTGAAACGGCGCACATGCTCGTTTTTTCCGCGATGCGCTACCTCCACCAGGGGCTCCACCACCAGCTCCACCAGAGCATTGGAACGAGTGCTGCTCGATATGTGATCTTCTAGCATATGTGGTTTTTAGCATAGCATAACCCCGTTTTTTTATACTGTTTCTTACCTTTACCATTGAACTGACGTGTCATGTGAAAAGCCTCGAATGTATGGAGGAATATGACAAATACGCTGAACTGAACTGAACTGCGAAACGGCGAGGGGGGTCGTACACGCCCCCCCCCCCCCCTCGGCCGGCGCGTATGTAGAAAACCGATAGGTCCGGCGAGGGTTAAACTTTTACACCACAATACAGCGGAGCACATAAGCACAAATACAACGCTCAATTATAATATTTCGTCCAGAACGTCACCGGGTCGGCGTTGTCGTAGGTAAGTACATCTCCGATCCGACTCCGATCGACTCCAACTCCCGACTCCGACTCCGCACACCTGGCAGGGCTGCGGAGTCGACAGATTTTCGGTGACTCCGACTCCGACTCCGGCTGGGGTTTCCAATATCGACTCCAACTCCGACTCCGCAGCCCTGGTGACAGTAGTGGCGGAACGCCTTCAATTAAGGGGGGGGGGGGGCACTGCCGACTTTTGGCCCCTTTCTTTCCATGCAACGCCAATCGGGCTAATGGTAAAATGCCAAAATCAAGGAGGGGGGCTCGGTGCCCCCCCCCCCCCCCGTTCCGCCGCCTATGTGTCTGATCGGTTGAGACGCGGCATGGCCCAGTTGTGTGCCTGGGGGTCGGGGGACGCCGTCTAGTCTTGAGCCGACGCTGATTTATGTACTTCGCTCGAGGGCTCACCGTCCGGCTAAAGTCAACAATGACGGACGCTGAGAGACGGCCGCCGGGGCCCGTCCCCGGCGGCCGGCCAGGCGGGGGTGCCGAGGCGGGTGGCGGGTTCGCCGCGCCAAGGCTCCTGCGGCAGGAGGGAGCGGCGACCAGCCGACCGCTCCCGGCGTTGGGGTCCCAGCCGGAGCGGTAGGGCGCCATTTATTGCCAACCCGACCGCGTATGGACTGTGATTGATGAGGTATTACCTGGTGGCGGGTCCGAGGTTTGCGCCGCTACCTGGAATCTTTACACAAAGGACACATCTGCGGTGGTCAGCTCAGCGGCGCGGCCGTCCCCTTGGCTGCCCCGGCCGGCGGTGTACCGGGGGGGGGGGGACCTCCCGCAGCAACCCTCGGTCACCCACGCTTTGACGGCGTCGGTGCGCGCCGGGTTGTCTGGTAAAGGAATCTTGAGCTGGCCGGCCCGGTCCCAGAGTCCGGAATTCTCAAAAAGCGTCGGCACCCACGATTTCCTCGATACCATACCTATGATATCCTTATTAGTAAAGTAACCTTGGATTTCCTCTAGATATCCTCTACGCTGTTAAGTTTTTGAATAGGTATATTAAATGACATTATTTATGCTTGGGAGCAGGCACGTGCACGTAATCCAGACAAGCAAACGGCAGAGGTTCACAAGAACTAGAAGTGTAATGTTTTTACCACCGTCTGTAACAGCAGACATACCTACATCAGACAGATGATGCTTATATAGTCAGATGGCGGGCACGATTGTCTCCAAGGAAACCTTAGGAGCCACCTCACTGCCCGACAACCGAATCCGACACGGCAGTAGGCCTGGGGCCGGCTGCCGTCCGGACTCCGGCGGGCCGCCAGGGCGGAGGGGGAAGGATCATCCCGGGCGAGAAGTGAAAACCGAAGCCGTCTACGCCTAGGCCGTCAGCGGTCGCCCCTCCCACGCGCCGAGGGGACCGGCCGCTATACTAACCCCACCACCGGAAGCGTACAGCCCACCGCTAAAGTAATGTTAGGTTTTACCAATCTCAACGGTTGGCTTTGACTGGCGATTGTTTAATGCGGAGTGATCGAAAAGAATAAAAAAGGTGCATCATCCTAATGTGCATCGCTTTTCATCAGAGAGGGCCCAAACACACACGTTTTGGATAAGAAACTCGTCATTTTTATTTAAACTTACCTGAAACATCCCACCAGAAACATCGACGACCGGAAAATAATTTAATTTGATAACCAAAGTATGGCTGACCTTTCGACGATATTTTTACCCCGTTTTCTCCTGCCAGTTGTTCTGTAGGGAGGTAGGTCGCAAATCGGAAAGGGTCGCTAATTAGGCACCTTACCCTACCGTGACGGTACAGGTATATATAGGTATAGTTAACTTTTGAACTGAAGAAGGAACGTTTCCGAAATATATTCATTCATTTTAGGCTAATTTTGGATTGTTAAAAGATAGTGAGCATACGGTTATTCTTCTACGATATTCAATCCGTCCTAGAGTTACAGCCCGCCAAACTTTGCGCTGCCAAGGAACATCCAAAAAATGTTATACACCATAACTAAAAAAATACTTACCTGACAAGCCTGAAATTGTTACAGGTCGATTCAGATTACCACTGAGACCAATTCTCGTCAAAATCCAAGATGAGGGTGTCAAATTGGAAAAAGTGGTACGATCTATCGTGGAATGCCCCAGCTCCCATACCGGTCTTTGAGGGTCCTACACTGACCTCGAAAGGCCCATCAGTGGCGGTCAAGCGCCCACATTGACCGCTGAGGACCCACATTGACCTGAGGGCCCTCCACTGGCATTTGAGGACCCCTAAACCGGTCTCAGGGGCCCAACCGGCGTCTGAGGGCCTCACACCGGTCTCTGGTGGCCTCATTTCTGTCTCCGGGGTCCTAAGACTAGCCTTTAAGTGCCTCTGAGAGCCCGCACTGAATTCTGAAGACCCGATGCAGGGCTCTAAGGGCCCGCATCGGCCTATGAGGGCCCATCTTGGCCTTTGAGAACCCTCCGCTGGTCTCTGGGGTCCAATGCCGGCCCACGCCGGTCTTTTAGGGCCCCACATTAGCCTCTGAGGGCCCCGCATTGGATTCTGAAGACCCGATGCCGGCCTCTAAGGGCCGCATCCTCTGAGGGCCCATCTTGGCCTTTGAGGGCCCTCTGCTGGCCTTTGGGGTCCAACGCCGGCCCATTCTGGTCTTTTAGGGCCCCACACTGACCTCTAAGGGTCCATGCTCTGGGGACATAAGACTTACCTTTGGGCGTCACGCCCTGACCTTTGAGGACCCACATCGGCCTCTGGGGCGGCGGGGCCCATACCGGCCTTTGAGGACGGTATGGTAATGGGTCCCTATGTAAGTTCCAGGCCCCCCAGGGTCGGCAGGGGTCCCTTTGCCCCCTCTCGCTCGCTCCGTTAGTCGCCCCAGAAGGCGTTATACTGGTGTTACGGAGCGAGCGAAGCGAGCGTAGTCTTTCCTAAGATTAACGGAAATTTCTGAGTATGAGCGGCCGGCCGGCCGTGCGGACGCTTTTGCGAGGCTTATATCTCAGCAACCACTTGACCGATTTACACGCGGTAATTTTTGTAGGTTAGCTTCATTCCTTCTACCAAGTATTGGACTATTCCCGATGCATGTGGGTGACCCCTTATGCACGTGCCACGCGCAAAACGAAGAGGTGTCAGTTTTGTAATTGTTGCAATATCTCGGTAACTACTTGGCCGATTGCGCTGAAAGTTGGCATGTAGGTAGGCACCCACTAGGCACTGCATATCCATGTGCCAGAGTTGGGGTGCTGCTGCACGTGCGCACGTGCAGGGGTCGTTTCCAGATCTCGAGAACGGCTGGACCGATGGCGCTCAAACTTGGTACACGGTTAGGGACCAGTTAGTAGGGTGCCGTGCACAAGTCAGTTGGGACCCATTCTGCACGTGCGCACGTGCAGGGTGCCGCTTCCAGATCTCGAGAACGGCTGGGCCGATTGTGTTCAAATTCGGCACATCGCTAGAGACCGGTTAGTAGGGTGCCGTGCACAAGTCAGTTGGAGGTACCACCTCGAAATTTCGCACATGCAAGGCTCACCCTCTCGCTCGCTCCGTTAGTCGCCCCAAAAGGCGCTATACTGGTACAAACAAAGCAAAATATAGTAAAACAACATAATTACGGAGCGAGCGAAGCAAGCGGAGCCTTTCCTTAGATTAACGGAATTTCTGAGTATGAGCGGCCGGCCGGCCGTGCGGACGCTTTTGCGAGGCTTATATCTCAGCAACCACTTGACCGATTTACACGCGGTAATTTGTGTAGGGTAGCTTCATTCCTTCTACCTAGTATTGGACTATTCCCGATGCATGTGGGTGACCCCTTATGCACGTGCCACGTGCAAAACGAAGAGGTGTCAGTTTTGGAATTGTTGCAATATCTCGGTAACTACTTGGCCGATTGCGCTGAAAGTTGGCATGTAGGTAGGCACCCACTAGGCACTGCATATCCATGTGCCAGAGTTGGGGTGCTGCTGCACGTGCGCACGTGCAGGGGTCGTTTCCAGATCTCGAGAACGGCTGGACCGATGGCGCTCAAATTTGGTACACGGTTAGAGACCAGTTAGTAGGGTGCCGTGCACAAGCCAGTTGGGACCCATTTTGCACGTGCGCACGTGCAGGGCGCCGCTTCCAGATCTCGAGAACAGCTGGGCCGATTGTGCTAAAATTTGGCACATCGCTAGAGACCGGTTAGTAAGGTGCCATGCACAAGTCAGTTGGAGGTACCCCCCCCCCCCAAAAAAAAAATCGCACGTGCAACGCCCACCCTCTCGGTCGCTCCGTTGGTCGCCCCAAAAGGCGTTATACTGGTCAATAAAAAGTACGGTAGAAAATAATTCGTTGTGTTCCTCCAGATGAATGCCGGAATGGTGTGCATCGTCAACCGTACTCGCATTGGTAAGCTGGATACGGACGCAATCGTAGTCTCCATGTGGGGCCCTGATCACAAGTCGAGTTTTTTTTTTCGCAAAGTATTGGCGTCACTCTTTCTTTAGGGTGTGACTGGGAAGGGGTATTTGGAGGCGGCGTCCCTGCAGGAGCTCTAGGTTCTCCCTGGATCGGGAATGGTGATAAGGTATGCTGGTGGAGCGGTTTCGGCTGGAGAAGACGGCCGGACTGATCAGCCACCAGCGCAGGACACCTAATTGTCTATTAGTCCCTGAACGTGCATAAGTGAAAAATGACCTCAAGTTGGCATGTGCATTGTGCACGGATCATTCTGCTAACCGGTCCCTATCGGTAGGGGAAGACGGGGGAACACATACCCCCTTAACCTTTTAGGGTCTAGTCACGTACCTAATTTTTGGCCAAATGATCAATCTCTCAGTTTCATTGGATTGTCGCATCAATTTTACACACATGTCACATCTAGTAAATGTCTACATTTTTCGGGGACACCGACCGTTGGGTAACACCGCCCGAGCTCAGCAGGCAACGAGATTTGCAGATTGCTGGACTATTATGTTGGTCTTTTTATCGTAAATTTCGAGGCGTTTAAGTAAATTTATAAAATAGGTACCTACAGTGGAAACGGTTTTATAATATCCCTGGTACAATGTACTACTCATTTATATAACTAGACGACTTTAAGTACCAAAATTTCATTTTCTCGATAATTTTTATTATTTTCTAAAAAGGAAACATAGCAACAACGTTCTTTCTTTATTTGAAATGCGCCAATTCTGGGCTAGGTGTCACAATGTGCTATACCAAGTTTCCCAAGTGCGCGGTGTTACCCAAGTGTCTGCATTTTTCTAAAAAAAAATCCTTCAATATGGCAGCACTACAAAAATTTCGCTCGAGCAGGAGCACGTAATGCTTGGATGGGTCGTAATAATCGCAAAAAATACTTCTTCAGGACTAATGTCTGTCAAATAATATAATTTTTCTTCTGCTTATTATGCTAGAAAAAAAAGTATAAAACGTATTCACGAAACGTAAAATTAGGAATTTCTCGCAAATCACCTAAACCAATGCGGTGCACTGCCCATACCTGCACTTCTGTTGTCGTCACGCTGCCAAAAGACATTCAGTTGTCACCCTAGACCTTTTTATTTCTGATATCGGGGTGGGCGGTGTTCCCCAAAGGGCGGTGTTCCCCCATCTTCCCCTATACCAAATCACTCGGTGCAATCGGCCCAGCCGTTCTCAAGATCTGGGAGAGACCCCTGTTACAGGCCTGGCTGGGCCTAGCTGGGACGTTTATGCTGATTTATATACCTATATTGAAGACTCACTTTGTGCGTTTCACGCTCGCTCGTAATAAAAAGACGTTTCTGGATGCCTCTAGAATTTGCATGGGCGCCGACGGCTGCGGAGGACAGGGGGACGCGTCCATCAGTTTGAGTTTATGGACGGGAATCTGACTGAAATTTTAACCATTTTCGTCTCGACTTTTTTCATCTGAGCATGTTTGCGAAAACAAAGTGGCCGAAATCCGAGGAGAAATTGGATTTTCGGGGTAGGTTAGGTTTTGGCCTCTGGGAGCCTGCCCCCCCCCCCCCCCCCACACACACACACACTTTCGAAAACGTTCCTACGCCTATGGTGCTTTCGCCAGATGACACGTCGTGAAATCGGCTATGATAAGAATGCCTGTTATATTATGCCTGTTATAATATGAATCTGAATCTAATTCAGATATAGGGTAACTGGTGTCTAATTAGCGACCCTTTCCTACTTGCGACCTACCTGACTACAGAAAAGCTGGTTAGAAGAATCGTCAAAAGAACTACCATACTCTGCTCATCAGAATAATTTTTTTCGGTTATCGATGCTCCCGGTAAGACGTCATGCGAGTTTTAATAAAAATGGTCGGTTCCTTATCCTAAACGTGTGTATGTGTGCTGTTTTCTGATGATAAGCGATGCACATTAAGAGGATGCACCTTTTTAATCTGAATCGACAATCATTTTCCAATTGATTGCCGTTTTCCTGTGGAGCATTGCCTCACTATGCACTACATGGTGGAAGAAAATGCGTTAAAACAGCTTGTGGACAGGCACAACAAAATAATTGATAATACTCTTTTTCAGGTATAATGACTCGCACAAGTGTATGCGCCTGTGGGGAGCCCAGACACGGAAACAGCCGGCGCTGCCGTGGCTGTGGGCGCGACCTCAGAGCAATAATAAAAGAAAGGGCGCTTGCTCGACAACGCAAGGCCCAAGACATCGGACGCAAAATGTCCGACAAAAATACAGATAGGATATTCAAGAAAATAGAATGGAATGTAAGTATAAATTTTACATAAATTTTTCTTGGCCATTACCCAACCAGCAAAATAAGTCTAATGCCGTAACTGGTTCCACTCGGGCTAGCTCCGGCACTCTTGCTCCGGCCGAAGCTACGGGCAAGGTCTGGGGCTCTACTGGAGCTGACACTCCCCTACCTAATTGACGCTCATTTTACTCTGCTTGCAGGCACAGAAGCTCCAGGGTAAAGGGTGGCATGCGGTTCTGCTCTGTTACCGCAAAAACATTGTTAAAACGACGCTCAAGCAGACGACGTTTGGAGATGCTGAACTGGATGCTAAACTCCTTCAGCCCGATGGCAACTCAAAGCTGCAAGCCCTGGCGAGAATCTTTTACAGAAGTGAGCGTCTTCGTATGCCTACACATGCCACAATGCCTGTCAGAATGCGTCGTCCTCTAATTTTGTGTACCGTCATTAGTGGCGGGGGCTAAAAGAATACTAACTTTTCACAAGTAGCATTAACTAAAAGAGCAGTTTATTAACAGCTATAATTTACATTTAATCCGCACCGGGCCGGGAGGGGGGGGGGGAATGATTCATGTTTCAGCACCCCCACGGCCGGCCGTTCATACACAGCAATTTCCGTTCATCTACGAAAGACTACGCTCGCTTCGCTCGCTCCGCAATAATTAACGCTCTATAAGTGCCTGATCGCTGCAGTTAGGGGAAGACGGGGGAACACCGACCCCCTTAACCCTTTAGTGTCTAGTCACGTGATTTTTGGCCAAATGATCAATCTCTTAGTTTTATTGGATTGTCGCATCAATTTTACATACACATTAAGCAATTGTTGTATTGTAGTGTCGTTCATAATTGCATTATTTTCCACATTTAGTAAATGTCTATATTTTTCGGGGTAACACCGACCGTTGGGTAACACCAAGATACCTATAAGAAACAGGTAGATCCGATGTTTGAAAGTAAAGCCCCAGTCACAAATTTGACGCACCTGTGACATTTCCTGACACCCACGTGACTATTGTATTAGCTTTTGTGTTTTGCGATGTTTTGACCTTATTTAAAGTACTGAAAGCTCAAAATGTATGATTAATATTGTTTAAAGCAGCATATCAATAATTATGTTTGTAAGTTATCGATAAGCTGCTTATAGCAGGTCACGTGATTGCTACCAGATTATGTGCTCAGAAAGCATCTATCCAACTTCAATTTTGAACAATTTTTACCTCCTTTGAGGCCAAATGATGGACGGTTTGAGGCACACGATGAAATGCTGAATCTATTGATGCCAAAATTTGTTCGTTTTTTGCATTTTTAGACTAGTATATCCTGGCTCAAACTTTGACCAGTTTGTGTGTAAACCCTATGGTGAAGGGAAAACTTCACGCCCAGCAGACGTCTTTACAGTGCTGCCAAATCGTGTTTGGTGGGGGTCGGGTAACACCGCCCGAGCTCAGCAGGCAACGAATTTGTAGATTGCTGAACTATTAAGTTGTTCTTCTTATCGTAAATTTCGAGGTGTTTTAGTATATTTATAAAATACAGTGGAAACCATTTTATTATATTCCTGGTACAATGTAGTACTCTTGTATATGTATAGACAACTTAAAGTTACAAAATTTCATTCTCTCGAAATTTTTCATTATCCTCTAAAAATAAAACATAGCAACAACGTTTTCTTTATTTGAAATGCGTCACTCCTGGCTAAGGTGTCAAAATGTGCTATTAAATACCAAATTTCCCAAGTGGGCGGTGTTACCCAAGTGTCTGCATTTTTCTAAAAAATCCTTCAATATGGCAGCACGACAAAAATTTTGCTCGAGCAGGAGCACGTCATGCTTGGATGAGTCCTAATTATGGCAAAAAAAAAAATGCTACTTCAGGACTAATGTCTGTCAAATAAGATAAGTTTCCTTCTCCTTATTATGCTAGAAAAAAAAGTATAAAACGTATTCACGCAACGTAAAATTAGGAATTTCTCGCAAATCACCTAAACCAATGCGGTGTACTGCCCATACCTGCACTTCTGTTGTCGTCACGCTGCCAAAAGACAGTCACCTGTCGCCCTAGTCCTTTTTATATTTCTGATATCGGGGTGGGCGGTGTTCCCCAAAGGGCGGTGTTCCCCCATCTTCCCCTACAGCTATTTCAATCATAACTTTTTGTCTGTTTGAATGATTCAGCAACAATTACAATAAGTGAAAGTGACATTTTTACAATGTCAACATTAGTGACTATAGTGAAGTATTTGAGACACAATTTTGCAGCTGAATTTGGGATCGTTCAACATTCAACATTCAATACTGTTACATATTTTATCATTTAACTGATATATTTGTGTGTTCCCTTTCCAGTGGCCAGCGTCAGGTCGTCCGCCGTCGACAGGCTACCAACAATAAGGGAGCTGAGCATCCGCTGCCAAAATTGCAGCGCAGATGTCGTGCGGCAGCCGACCACAGAGGCAACGCCTACCTCTTCTATGAATTTTAATCAGACACCTCCCCGCTCCACCTCTCCCGCTCCCAGCTCCATCCTGGCACCTCCCCGCTCCGCCCCTCCCGCTCCCCGCTCCACCCCTCCTGCTCCCCGCTCCACCCCTCCCGCTCCCCGCTCCACCCCTCCCGCTCCCCGCTCCACCCCTCCTGCTCCCCGCTCCGCCCCTCCCGCTCCCCGCTCCACCCCTCCTGCTCCCCGCTCCACCTCTCCCGCTCCCCGCTCCACCCCTGCCGCTCCCCGCTCCACCCCTGCCGCTCCCAGCGCCATCCTGGCACCTCCCCGCTCCATCCTGGCACCTCCCCGCTCCGCCCCTCCCGCTCCCCGCTCCACCTCTCCCGCTCCCCGCTCCACCCCTGCCGCTCCCCGCTCCACCCCTCCCGCTCCCCGCTCCACCCCTGCCGCTCCCAGCGCCATCCTGGCACCTCCCCGCTCCATCCTGGCACCTCCCCGCTCCGCCCCTCCCGCTCCCCGCTCCACCTCTCCCGCTCCCCGCTCCACCCCTGCCGCTCCCCGCTCCACCCCTCCCGCTCCCCGCTCCACCCCTGCCGCTCCCAGCGCCATCCTGGCACCTCCCCGCTCCATCCTGGCACCTCCCCGCTCCATCCTGGCACCTCCCCGCTCCGCCCCTCCCGCTCCCCGCTCCACCTCTCCCGCTCCCCGCTCCACCCCTGCCGCTCCCCGCTCCACCCCTGCCGCTCCCAGCGCCATCCTGGCACCTCCCCGCTCCATCCTGGCACCTCCCCGCTCCGCCCCTCCCGCTCCCAGCGCCACCCTGGCACCTCCCCGCTCCACCCCTCCCGCTCCCAGCTCCATTCTGGCACCTCCCCGCTCCACCCCTCCCGCTCCCAGCGCCACCCTGGCACCTCCCCGCTCCACCCCTCCCGCTCCCAGCGCCACCCTGGCACCTCCCCGCTCCACCCCTCCGGCTCCTCATGCAGTTTCATTATTACACCACACGGTCCAACCTCAAACCGCCCCATGTGCAGCGCAGACTGTTTTTATTGCCGAGCGGGCTGCCGGGGTCCGCATTGTCAGGTTCGGCACGAAGAAAAGGAAAATTCAGTAAAAAGTTTGAAGAACATAGAGGTCTTGTACAGTGTAGGCGGTTCTAGGAAAAAGGTTTAACATAACCGACATTTCATGGGAATGTCGATTACAGTGTAACGTGTCTTCGATTTCACATCGTACAATCATGACGTGCGTTAGTGAGATTGGATGGAATGGTGCATGGTGACCCCGGCGTCTACCCGGTGCCTACAGCGTTTTTTATAGCCAAGGCCTAAGAAGGTGTATACGTACCTGCAGTGAAGCGCACCGACATCGTAATACAAGGATGATAAGGCCATTGGCCAAGTAAATAGCAAACATGTGAACTATGCTACAGCGGAATGCGGATAATTGATAGTTCAGTGTCGAATCCCACGTTGTTAGTACGAGTGACTGCTTAAATGTACTGTGCGTTACCTACGTCCTACACGGATGATAAGTAATAAACAGATTTAAGTTGTATGCGTTATGAATAGTTTAAGGCCACTTTTGCATGTTTCAACGACGCGGTAACGCAACTAAGACTGGTCACAAGTGGTCTATACCCGATATAATCGGTGGCAAATGCAAAATGGCTCCGATAAACGCAAAGCAATTCAAGACAATTGACAGCTTCGGACGCGGCTGCGGTAAGGTCGAATGGCACCAATGCCCAATCGATCCACTTGCGGCGATAGTGATAATCATATGTCATCGAATTAGGTATACCTTGTAGCACAGATAAACATTAATCCCGTTATTCAGTAAACATGAAACCTGGTGCGCCCTACCCTTGCTATTCGTGGTATTATCAAAATTTATCATGACAAAAATTATCATTGATCGGTGAATATGTTTCAGCAGATTCGTGGTGCTTTGCGTTATCGTACAGAGCTTATGGTAGAATGTACAACTGTGATTGTCAGAATGAGTAACGCCATTTTTTATGATACCGCAGAATTCAACTACCCATCTGCTCTTAACCTAAAAAAAAAATATACAAGCCTTTCATAAGTTAATAATTTTTCGTCCACAGTTCCACAAGAAAAAAGAACAGTTACCCTGCCACAAGAGCACAGCAACCATCAACCTTGATTGAATCTTCTTTATTTATTGGTGCAATTGCTTCACAACATAAGGCACATTCCATGCAAACAGTGGTCATTTCGTACCCGAACTGAGAAACGAATGTACACACAGGGCTCGTCTAGTGCATAGGTTTTCTCCATAACACTTGGAAAACATAACACCGAGATGTGCGATGCTCGCTCAACACCTTGTTGTGTCGTTGTGTTCATCATCGTATACATTTCCTACCCAGCTTGGCGGCGATACACAAAAGTGTATAGTTGTACCAAAAACAAACTTGTATTTTATTTCGTACTGGGCTAATAACTTGCTGAATGCTAGATCCAATAGAATGATTGGAGCACCGCGCGTCTCTGTGTTGTGAATTCCGATTGACTTAGAACATAGCCTTAAGAGTTATCATCGATCTTGTCGAAAAAAGAAAGAAAACCTACCACGCAGTGAGACGAGGGCTGTTGATGCTCGTAGAACTCAACCCGTACACATTCACATAACACCAAACAACCCGCACTTCAGTTAGCAGGCTCATCTTGCCCGGGAAACGTTCATAGTTCATCGGTACGCGCTTGAAGCAATACATTATGTCACGTAGATCAGATGGCCAGAGTATATTGAGAGCGGTAACATATTGCATTGAGACACATGCATGTATGTATGTATTAACATCTTGCAATCATCCATGAACACATGGCTATTATGATTCGCGCGTCAAAAATAATCGATGGGAACTGGGAACAGACACTCATGCACACATCTACATACAATCCGACACCTATTCACCGCCGTTTTGACGCTCGAGCAGGTGTTTACGGAGGTTCCGTGGGAAGAGTCTGGGCCCCATCTCACGGAGCGCCTGCGGTAGCGCGTTATACGCAGTGACAGCTGAGTGCAGGAAGCGTCTGCTCCCCGGATCCGTGTGTATCGTGGGCCTGTCTAGCTGGTCCGCCTGTCTGGTTACTCGGCCGTGAACATCGCCTCGAGTCACCAGACTACCGTACAATGTATCCGGCTGGCCATTGGCTAAAATTCGCTTTAACAGGGTCAGCGAATGGTACTGATGCAGATTCTTCACTGTCAGCCACTCCAGGTCTTTCAGCACGTCACTGATATGATCGAACTTGCGACGGCCCGAAATAACACACGCACCGTAATTCAGCAGTTTCTGCAGTCGTACCATTTGTGTGCTACCACATACACCGTACACACTGATGCAGTACCGTACCAACGAGACAACGAGCGCCTGCACAACAGTGGAGAGCGTGTCTCGTGGGAGCGCGTGCCTGCTGTGACTCAGTCCGCTGAGTAGGCCGGTACAACGTCGCACAACGTCATCTACATGCACCGAGAATGTGATATTCTAGTCAAAAACTACGCCAAGGTTTTTGACTGAACGGGAGCCGAGAATCGTCGTGCCCATAAACTGTACTTGAGTGTGAGGCATCTTACGGAGATTTTGACATGTTCCAATAACTATCAGCTGTGTTTTGTTTGCGTTAATTTTTATCCCGTTCTTCCCGCACCACAGTGAAAGGGCCGAAAGATTCTGCTCCAGACTGCGAACCAGCGCACCACTGCACTGTCCCGAGGCTTGCCGAACACAGCCAGCTGCACATCGTCGGCGTACTGCACGAGGCACTTGTCATGCACGGTGTCTACATCGAGGTACAGGGGCATATCTGCGGCGTATATCGAGTACAGCAGAGGGCCCAGCGCGGATCCCTGGAATGTGCCTATTGGGTTCAGCAGCGGCTGCGACAGCGTGCGGACTCCAGCTAGCGTGCCGGTAATGAGTACTTGTTGATAGTGGTCTGACAAATAACTCTGAAACCAGCGCACATCGACATTGTACAGAGAGAGTTTGTTCAGCAGACGGTTGTGTGGGATCACGTCGAAAGCCTTTGACTTGTCTAACAAGCACAGCAGCAGCGCCACCTGCCGGTTGTCCATCGCCTCAAGTATGCGGTCAGTCATAGTGAGCAGCGCCGTATCAGTTGAATGAGCAGTTCTGAAGCCGTGCTGGCAGGACGGGAATAGATTGTGGGACACAGACACATATTTGATATTGTTATTTGATGTGGGTGCTGTTTTTGTCTGTCACCGAGGTCCCGACATGGTGACACTTACCGTGGACTTCAGGCCAGCCCGTTGCGCATAATGCGCTGAAATTTGCCCAATATGAAGGATGCGCGACGTGCCTTTCAGGAGTTTGAGCTCGATCGGATCGATAATGAGCGCGTGGCGCGTGCCGTAAAAGTGCAAATTTGCGTCATATATTTGGACGATTCTGACTTGGACGCGTCATAGACCAAGACATGGCACCGGGACCGGACCCCGATTTTGCATGCCGATTTTTACGTGTAAAGTCTATGACGCGAATTTTCGGGACATCTGGGTCATTGACCTGACATCATTGCCTCTCCTCACGGCAGCAAGCTCTTTAGTTTCCGCGAAGCTCTAGCTCCATCAGGGGCCAAACAGCTGGGCGGGGGAGAGGGTGGGGGGCTCTACGCGAGCTCCAGTCCTCACCAAAAAGAAAAAGATCATCTGAGACATGAAATGGGATAGGCCATGGCAGACTATCTTCCAGAGCATTGGGACTGTAGGCTGTGTCACTACTCAAGATTCAATTGAAAACAGCTAAATCTATGGCGGTGTTTCATCGAATAAGTGACACAATTTTGGCTCGAAACTCAAAAATTAGTTCGCTAGACACTATTTTCTGTTAGCATTTACGCCACGGTGAGCGATGGTGGCGTCACCTATGGAGACAGACCAACTCTGAATGATGGTCATGGAACTAACCCCGCGTTCGATGTCTCTCGGACGGCGAAGATTCTACGTCGTCCGGCCTTGGTCCGGCCAAATACGCTCCATAACCGCAGCCGAGCCCCCGCTGACCTTGAACGGGATCGGTCGGACGACGTAGAATCTTCGCCGTCCGAGAGACATCGAACGCGGGGTAAACCTCTAATTTTGAATGAAACAACGCTCCACTGTTGTTTTTTTTCATCTCATGATGAACGACATAAAGGATTTCGCCCGAACGCAAGTAATTGGTATGCTGGATGCCACGGCTGTGGAGTCGTCATTCGTCAATATCGTATATCCATGGCATGATAGCTGTCCACGTCGAGTTTTTTTTTTCCTTCTCACTGCCCGAAACAGTTCTTTACATGATCCAGGGCCTTACATTTTATAAATTTCATAATTTATGGACTATGATGCAATGTTGCCCCGAGGCCGACTCCGAGGATAACTGTCGACTCAGATCAACTCACACACCGCATCCCTGGTACGCCTCTCGACATCCCATACAACCTACTTAGCACTTACGTACTACAGAAACTACCGGTGCGTCCCCTTTGCCAGCGATCAGCGCCATCTACTCAAAGCGATGTCCGCGGCGGGGCGGGAACGCGTTGTAACGGATTTTAGCTACGGCAATGAAAATCCAATGCAGAAGGCAGTCCTCAGCAGACTGCGTGGTAGGCATTCTTTTTCAGAAAAAAAAAACTGATAATAGTTCAAAAGCCATGTTACCAGTGGGACGAAACTCACTGCAAATAGATACGCCATGCTCCACTCCTTCGATTGGGCTTATCACTAGACAAAGTATACGCCTTGTGTGGCAACAAAATGTAAAAGTTCGTTTTGGGGGCAGATATAAACTTTTGGGTTATGTTGCCAAACTGGATGGAAAATGCATACGGTGATGATGCCAATCTAAGCTGCGGAGTCTCGCGCATCTTGCTATTACGATTTCCAAGTGGCCGATAGCATAGTATTCGCGTTATTCTCGGTTTTGTCGAAAAAAGAATACCTACCACGCAGTCTGCAGAGGGCTGTCTGTACATATAGCCCACATCTAAAGCAATGTGAGGTTCTACCAGTCTCAACAGATGGCTTTGATTGACGATTTCTGAACACGGAGTGATCCAGAGGAAGACAGCAAAATATGTTCTTGCAGTGCAAGGATGATGGTAGTTGTAAGCTACATACGTTTCGTGGCAGTCTGACAATTAGTTCGTAAGATACGGATGCAAAGCTTACCAGTACTGAAACCTCACATTACTTTAGCGGTGGCCAGTACCATGCGTGCAACAGTGCTCAGTCGAGACTGGCAGGCTGACGCACTCAATCGGTACGTCGGCTAGAAAGGGGTATACTCAAGTTACCTGTCGATAGGCGCCCATTTATCAGACTCTGCGACTGTCTTGGTCTGTCTCCAGTGCATAGTTTACTTGTCGCTGCTGCATGCTGCTGTAGTCCCTCCGCAGTGCCTTTATCTCATCAACGATCAACGCAGACGTGCTGAGGGTGTGGGAGGGAGAAGGGGCGTCAGAAATTTGACATCTGGATATAGATTTTATTGTCCGTACACTTCACATGCTTTTTACAATGAAAGCGCTCCAAAATGGGATATGGCCTTAGTTCGAAATAATCTGCTTTTAAAAGGTCAATGAACATATATGATATTGTCTAGCAAACAGGTGTAAGGCATGACAAGGGGTGGGACGTGGGTTCATCATACCATTTAACCCCAATATAACAATATTACAATATTGATACCCCCCCCCCAAAAAAAAACTACTTAGGCTACATTTTTCAGTTTGTTTCAGTGCCTTTAGAATGTGTCTGTGCCGGAACGTGTGACTTTGTTACCACATTTTCACACACACGCACACACACACACACACACACACACAGTACACACACACACATCACACACAAAGCAAAAACGTGATTGTCCGAGAAACTCCGCGAAATTCATCAAGAAACTTTTCTGACTCTGAGAGACAACATAAAAATTCAACCTTCAGTCAATGTCATGACCTGGCCGTAAAAGGTCATACTTACTGCAAACCAGTTGATATGTATTGTTGAGCTGAACACATTCATTGTGTTTTGATGCTCTGGAGTGTTTGGTCTAGAGTGATGCTCTAGAGTCACCCGGGAGCCACGGGTCAGCCCAGGCAGGGACATATCAAGGACCTTTCGATGGGAGGGGGGGGGGCACAGTGGGTTCGGTCCCACTTGCAGACGGGCCTCTCCAAAACGGTCTTAGCCTTGAGAAAATGTGGAAAATAAAATTGGCAGGTAAAAATATCAATTTTACCTGAGCAGTGTGCTTAATATGCACGGTATTTTACGAGTGAGCGAAGGGAGCGAGCTCCTCAGAGTCACCGGTGTGTGGCGCGCTCAGAGGTGCCGGTGAAAGGCCGTCAAATGCGCTGGTGTGGGGTCCTCGCAGCCGCCGTTGCGGGGCCTTACGGCTTAAGGACACTGGTGGGGCCACCATTGGCATGTGTGTGGCCCTGCAAATGACCTGAAAGTGGAAAGTGGCCGTTCATACCTGGTAGGCTGGTAGGCTGGCAAGGACACTCAAAGGCTGGTAAGAGGCCCACTTAGAGTCACTGGTACATGGCCGTCAGAGGCGTCAGGGTCCTCAGAAAATGTGGAAAGGGACCCACAGAGCCGCAGATGTAGTCCCTTAAGAGGCGCTGGTGTGGAGCCCTTAGAGGTGGTTGAGGGGCCTCGCAGGTGCCGTTGTGTGGGGGAACTCAGAAACACTGGTTTGCGCCGAGTTAGGCTATCACAGATGGGTGTGGGGCCATTGCAGCTGAACCCTCATCCCTGATCCTGGCAAGTGCCATCAGAGGCCGGCAAGGTCTCTCAGGAACCGGCATTGGGCCCGTTTAAAGGACCCGTCAGGTAATCAGGGGCCTCTCAGGTGACCAGGGGCTTTCAATCGATCAGGGTTCCACCAGGTGACCCTTTGATAACCAGAGGCCCCTCAGGCAGCCAGGAACCCCTCAAATAACCAGGGCAAATAACTGACATCAGCTGGGGGCCCTCTGACGCCAGCTCAGGGCCGCCTTGACCCCCTTTAAGGCCTTCCGAGGTCCGTTTGATATCAGCTGAGGGCCCTTTGAGGCAATCTGACAGCCCTTTGAGGCCATCTGAGGGCCCTTCGAGATTCTGAGGGCCCTGTGACACCATCCGAGGGCTCTTAGAGACCTTTTGAGGGCCGTTGAGGTTTGACCACATTCATATTGGCTGCGCTACTGGGCATTTTATGAACTCATATGGGCCTGCTGGGGCAAAAGATAGGCCCAAGATGGGCCCTCCCAGTCTTTTCAATCATTGTTTCAGCTCATTTTTACATGGTCTTCAGTGGTCTAAGGATAAGGGGCCCATTTGAGGGTGAGTTGGGCCCCTAACTCTAATAGCGGGGTGGGGGTGGGGGGGCACGGGCCTGTGTGCCCCCTTGTTTGCGCCCTTGCTGAGATCTTTTTGGTCCGACGTCGTTGAACCAATCCAAGGAGGCGCACATCCCCTATGTATGTGGCATGCCATACACTCAAGCAGTATTCCATGATGGGTCTTACATGAGTGTTGAATAGTGGGCATAAAATCAGGGGATCTGCACAGTTGATTTTAACAAGTTTTGAGTAAGACCAGCAGCCTTAATCTCTGCTGTCAAAGCAACATGCTGGTGAAACTTCAACTCAGAGTCGATCAAGATCCCAAGATCAGTGTGGGATTTCATGAAGGAAGCTAAAAAACATGATCTAACCTGACACAACCAACTAACCTACAGCCTACAAACCTACCTACCTACCTACAACCTACCAACCTAATATCCACCGACGGTGACGCCAGCTTTAACAGCACCGTTTAATCACCTGGTTTACTCACCCAGTTGAAACACTAGAATGGCCACTTTATAATCGCTTAGGTATGTTTAGAAGCATTGTGGTGTGACACCTACCTAAGGACTAACGTCCTTCCTACAGCTTTCATTGAATCGTCCTTAGGTGTTTCCTTGGCGCTGATTCCAGTGTCTGCCGCTGCCGCGGCTCCCGCGACCTCTGAGGCGGAGCCTAACACCCTTCCTGCTTTCCTGTGCTGTCGCATCGCATGAACGCCCTTGAGGCTTCGGCTGTCAACAAAAATGGCGGAGATGTTTTGAACGGAGATGCCAATATAAATTGTTTATGTATTGGCTATATAACGACTTAGTCGCTTCCGGCTTCAGTTACCGTTTGTAATTGTTTTATTACTTGTTTGCAAAACAATCATGATACCAACCTACACAAAGAGTGAAATGCACTGTGCAATGCGCCAGGGCCCTGTTTCACCGGTGATAGCAGCACGCTGCTATCCAATTGCATGAGCTGACGCAATGTGATGACTTTATACTGATGATGTAAGGGGTAATTCTGGCGTTTAATTGCCACAATATTGTTTGAGGTAATCAACTAAATGTTTAAAGTATTGTCCAAATTTTTTAAGCTTAACTTATTTTTAATACATCATATTTAATAAATAAATTTCATTAATATAGTATTTTGACTGTGTCAACTCTTACTCTTAGGCTTAAAACGCCACTTAATGTTGAGGCCAGACTCACGGCAATCATACGCCAGAACTGCCCATCACATCAACAATATGGCATCATGACATTATCTCAGCTCGCCAAAGTGCTGCTATCATGTATTAATTATGTTATCACGTGATTATGTTATCAGAATTACGTTAGAATTATGTTATCACATGATAACAGAGCGTGCTGCTATCACTGGTGTGGTGAAACGGCCCATGTTAAAGGTGGACTATTTCCATTTAACTAGCATCACAATCTACTTTTAGCCGTTTAGGTAGGTCAAGGCTAAAAACACAGTGCACGTATATAAAAAGGTAAATAAATAGGTTATAGGTAGGTAAGCAAGTACACAGTAAGTAAATTTCAATTCATAAGATAGACGCCGACGGCCAGGTGAAGAAACCAAAATAAAGAAATCTTCATTCTTCGGCCTTTACCAATATCAATATTGCCCTTTTTCGTAAGTCGCACTTCGATATATGCATATTTCTCAACAGAATTACGTGATACACTATCGGAAACTCGAACCAAAGCATAATACCAAAACTAACCCCAATATATGTTCCCACCTCTTCCATCCCTTACTTCCGCGCCACACTTTCCTCACCTCTTCGAGGAAAGTGCTGCCAGTTTCCTCCATATGCAGAGGAAGACAGCATTCTTTCTTCCTCCACTAGCGGAGGAAAATCTCTAGTGGGTAAGTTGAACTCAAGATACCTATAAGAAACAGGTAGGTCGGATGTTTTGAGTAAAGCCATGGTAAAGCCCTGGTGACGTCATGGACATTTCCTATATGGAGAATTTCGCCTATAAGGAAAATATTTTACCATCCAAAATTTGTACTTTATTAGGAAAAAATACAATCTTTCAATTTCATCATGCAACTTATATAATTTAATTAAAAAACTTGAAATCCTTTGAGTGTTTGTCCCAACCCCCTGCTTTACCTTTGGTCACGTGACTGCCGTAATAAACTTTGCGTTTTGCAATGTTATGACTTAAACAGAAGTGATAAATGTTACAAGTGTATTATTTATGATGTTTTAGGCGGCAATCGTGTAATTATATTCTTAAGTTATATACAATCTGCTGAAAAGAGGTCACGTGATGTTACCAAATTGTGCTCGGACAGCATCTTCTTGAACTTCGATTTTGAGTACTTTGTACCTTCATTGAGGCCTAATGACGGACGTTTTTAGTTATAAAATGAAGCAATGAATCTAATGAGGGCAACAGTTGATCATTTTTGCGCTTTCAGGCCGGGCTATCCTGGCATGAACTTCGGCCAGTTTGTGTGTAAAGCCTATGGTGAAGGGAAAACTTCACGCCCAGCTGACGTCACAGACCTCGGCTACCAAATCGTGTCCGGTGGGGGTCGGTCTAACTGGCGACCGAGCGACATCTGGCGGCAGTCGAGTGTGTTCGGCGGTGGGGCGTGTGTGTCGGGTGGGTCGCTCCGGTGAGGTGCTGTCTTTCACCGGTGCCGTTGATTTGAAGTAAGGCGTTAGATTATTTTTTTCTCTTGCTCACTGCACTCTAAGTCCGATGCTTAATTGTTATAGTTGTGTAATGTGCTTCATCTTTGTCCCGGCTTATAATGGGGGAACAAGAATGGCACTTGGCAGCGGTCTTGGGTTTGAAATAAAACATTGTTGTTGATTGTTTTCATTTTGTTATTGCCCTCAAAATTGTTGAAGCTGTTACCACATTGCTTCTATAATGAAAGTTGATATAAAATATTTGCAATTTAATTTCAGCCTTAGTGCCTTTAGCCTAATAACCTTGAATTATTCCAAGATCATCCTCACCCAGCTCTGCCATATAGGTGCCCACTCATCAGTATTGAGTAATGGAAATTGGAAGTTACAGGCAGTACGCCTTCTTCCATATATATTCAAGACTTCAAGACTTCTAGTGCCTCTTGTATTTTACCTCAAATCATTTTTAATTTGTCATTCATAAGAAGCCAGGAATGCCAATTGAAGTCAGGAAATGAAATGATAAGAATAATGATTTCAATGTGCAAACTTCCCTCTCAAACATTGATGTGTATGTTTGTGTTTTGATGCCTTTTTTAAACACAACATCCTAGTTTTCAGGGGTAAATGTTCAGAAAAAGTCTGATTCATTTTAAAACATAAATTTTGCATATTCTTACATAATTTGACATCCTGATCCTGAATCCAAGCATGATACTTACAAGTGGTGCAAATACAAGAAAAACATAACCAAACCTTACCTAACCTTACCTAATTACCTACAACCCACCAACTTACAACCCACAAACCTACAACCTTTAAACCTACCAACCTACAAACCTACAACCTACAAACCTATAAACCTACAACCCACAAACCTACAACCCACAAACCTACAACCTAACCTAACCTACAACGTAAAAACCTACAACCTACAACCTACAATTTATGCTGTTGCATATTCATATGAATGGCACTATAACTGTAGATCAGACCTTTTCTGAACAAATACCGTTCTCAGGTAGGCATGCAGTGAAGCAAATCACCTGACATTGAAATATACCAACTCTAAAACAATTTTTTTCATTTTGTTTCAGGGCAGACCCATACGACCTCAGGAGTTAAAAGCCGTCTCCCAGTAACCACTCAAAATGAGTGGCCTAGGCGGCTATTGCCACTCTGAGTTCTGGGTAAGTCTGCTTCTAGAAACCTTCGCATGCTAAGTTTGCGGGCCCTCAGCTTCAAGATGGGAACAGAAACCTACCTTGTACCAGTATTGTGTCCTAATGTAGGCTAAATGTCAAATGGTGTATCTTCAAAGAAGGAATTTTGTTGGTGCATCTGCAATGGCATATGAGTATGATTGTCAGAACATAGACTAATGCATGGATTGTGTACAGAATCACAGTCCAAAGTTAGTGAACTAAGTTATCTTTCCACAGCAGTCTTTGAAACAAATTTAGACCACTCGACTGCAAGTAAGTGCCTGGTTAAGTGATATATTTATTATTGACAATCTGTCTTGCCTGTTCACAGAACACAAACCTGACATGGGACGCCGACGTTCCCGACTTCACTCCCTGTTTCGAGCGCACTGTGCTGGTATGGGTGCCGTGTGGCTTCCTCTGGCTCTTCTCGCCAGTGGAGACTCTCATGGTGCTCCGATCCAACGACCGCTTCATACCCTGGACCGTCCTCAACATCTGCAAATACGTGAGTGTTCCACTTCCATTACAGGGTGGAATTAAAAGTCATGGGTTTGTGGCTGCCAGAGAAGAATGATCTACTTTTGGCTTGTCTGGGTGTTGCTGTCGCTCTATATGGACTGACATGACAAAGTGAGCATAGGGATGTCTGAGGGATGTGAGAATGGGATGACAACCATTACCTGGTTTCATGACCATTGACCAATTCTAGAAACTCTTACATAACGAGAGCTTATACAAGCATCTACAGACCAAACGTCAATCGTATAGCTCAGCGCAACTGGCTCATTGCACGGAGTTATGTGCTTGTTATACTCATTGCCACCATGGAATGGCGTGAAATGTTATTATTGCACTTTCTTTTTATCGGTAACGTCCTATTTGAAGAATTACGAGATGAGATTAGATAAGGTACTGGATTGCAGTTGTACAACAAACTGAGCTTTTGCATGTCCAAATTTCGTCATTTATCGATAAAATAGTACGGATCTCCTGAAGGAAAAAGACAGCGCGCTGTTGATATTGCCCGAGTATTCAACAAACGTTCCCTTCCATTAGCAGTTCTGTATGTTTGTTTGGGGATGCGGGAGATCGTGCCACCGACTCTATCGGTGTGGAGAATTAGGCGACGGTCCCAAACGAATCCCAAAGACGAATTACGCCGTTCAAATGATTTGTCAAAACGGGGCCTAGTGCGCGTAATTCTAATTGATTTCCTTTTCGTTTTTCCCTGTTCGACATTATCAGGTAACGCTACTTCAGGTGTTCTTATTGTTAAATTTCTTCCACCTATATGTTTATGACATTCGGGATGAAATTCACTACCCGTCGATGTCACGGGTACATTGCTGTAACAATTCACTAATACACGTCTCAGTCCTCCAGTCTCTTTGGATGAGAGACAGAATGACGACTGCTGGGCATCTCTACTTACGGCCATCGAAATGCCACCCTCATATCCTTGGGAGTGCTCTTACGTGGCGAGTGCACTTCATGGGATGTCTCAGAACTCATTTCCCTCGGTGTGCTCGGTACAAATCTGCAGATGACATTTCACAGTTAGTGTTTTTAATTAGAGAATAGGCTGCTTTCAGTATTCATTCATTGACAGTCATCAACGTAGATCAGAGTCAACCATTGGTCTACTCTAGATAAATAATCCCACAGACGACGAATATTAGCCGTTTGCTGCCAGCTGTCTTTGCTGATCAGGAGCACACGGAAGTCTTCCATGAGGTCATGATCGCTGCTCTGCGGCCGATAAGTTGTGAGCAAACGTTAGCCGTTGCGATACGTTCCGGCTAGCCGGGACTGTCCCTTGCAGCTGCGCACGGCGTGCCACTGACAGAGGTGTGGGAAGCGAGAAGGGAAGCGCCCTCAACTGGCTCTGCAAAGCGCCCTCAACTGGCTCTGCAAAGCGCCGGTCGGCATCCCTGGCAGATGGTGTCGAATTTGGTACCCGAGTACTGTTTCATGGGAGTTAATTCACACATTTCTGGTTAGGGGTCAGGTGTTTCGGTGGCCTGGACCTTGCACCGTATTTACTACATATTCATTGCAATTATGCAATGTTGGGATTGCTCGTATATTGAGCTGTTTGATGGTAGGGTAGGACATGGCTAAGTTGCATCGTCAGTTGCGTCATGTCATTTGGTGACAGATACGCAAACCGCCCAAGTTCAGGGGCATGCGCACTCAATACAGTCACGGTGTTCACCTGTTCGGTCCCACTCCCGACTGGCGCATCATCCCTCAGGCTGACATTTCCGCCCTACTGTTAACGCCAGACCCCTTGAGACCCTAATTTTTCGCGATTACTTTTAAATGCGTGAAGGATTTTCAACCAAGCTCAGGACATGGCCGTTTCAAGACAGGCCGAAACTTTTACAATTTAGATATTTTATCGCCATTTCAATATTTCAGGCACTTGTCATTGACTCGTAATGTTAAATTTCGAGCAAGATTTTCATCCGGTGTGTAGAGGCTATCACCAGTCAGTCTGTGATACGTTATGACGTCACAGCTAAGCCCTGCCTCTGTGGTCTTGGCCTGCGGCGGTTTCGGGCCGGCGCGCGGTCACTCTCGCTGTGGCGGGGAGCGGGGACGGGCGACGGGCGAGCGGTGCCGAAAGCCGGCGGAGTTGTGCGTAGCGTCTTGGCTGACAGTGCCCAGAGAGCGACATGATGACTAAGGAGTCATAAATGCTCATTGCGCATTGCTTCTACAATGCGCATTGAGCATCCACCACTCAATGCGCATCCACCACTCATGTTCGCTGATATATATATATTTTTTTTTATAAGCTGCAAATGACGGGCAGATGGCATATAACTGACATAAGGTTAGGAAATATTCACCTGTATTTAAAGCCTATGGCGTTGCAGATAATGCGATAATGGGATGTCGGATGTCACCAAGTAGCTGCCGATTTGTACATCGCTATGCAACCATCGAACAACGCAATAATAAGTTAATTGCCTTCGCTTCACATCATACGGCTCGCTCGTATTTCAAACAGATACCCTACATCGAAAATCGTATTTGTTAGGAATCGTTAACGTTTGTTCGAAGCACGACTGAGTAGTAGGTTGAGGAGTGATGGTCCTCTTGGTCCTATATACAAGAGTCAACAAGAGCCTAACATTTACTTGACCGTCTGCTGCAATTGACTCATAGCACGTGAAGCGTCAGCGAAATTCATAGTCCTTCACAGATGGCAGGGGTGTCGTTTGTACAGAGGTCGCTGATGGGCACGGGTCAATGCCGCAGTCGTGGGCGGAGCCTAATGTCATATGACGTAGAAAGCCTCTATCCAGGATGGAAAAACAGTTAACATTACGAGTCAATGACAAGTGCCTGAAATATTGAAATGGCGATAAAATATCTAAATTGTAAAAGTTTCGGCCTGTCTTGAAACGGCCATGTCCTGAGCTTGGTTGAAATTCCTTCACGCATTTAAAAGTAATCGCGAAAAATTAGGGTCTCAAGGGGTCTGGCGTTAACAGTAGTCTCCCTCGACCTCTCCTAGTCCCCACTGATGACGTCACGCCACCCTGCCGCCAATGGCATCACGGACCGGCCACCGGACCGGGTGGCCCGTTTGTTTACCGGTGTCATGTGGGGGCCGATCAGGATTGACTGACGGGTGGCTCGGTAGCTTCCGTGAGTGGTGTGGTGAGGCGCACGGGTCACCGCCCTTGGCGAGCTGTTGGTTCAGGGTCACTGGCGCGTCTGCACAGGCCGGCCAAACTGCTACAGGGCTGATGGAGGTCAATCTGGCTGCAGGGCATGACGCTACCGTACACACACGGGGATCATCGGTGGATTGACACGTTCGCACGAACGCCTTGATGAACAAACTCACGCTCACACGCAAGCTCGCACGCACAAACACAGTGCCTCCCCCCCCCCACACACACACGTGGCGTCGACGGTCCGGTGTCCTCGCCGTCTGATTTATGGAAGCTGCGCCGCCCCAGGCTGGCGCTGGGAGGGAGTAAGAATAGGGCGCCATTACTGCCAAGGCCGGCTGGGCCGTCGGCGACGCTCAACCACGGTCGGATCTGTGCCCTCTCCTCTGGGGCCGGCCGCGCCATCAAGGTTTTACTGTTCAGTAAATCTCTGAGTCATATACTGGTCATTAGTTTTGCGTCGGTTGGCTGCTTCTATTGTTTTCGTTTGGGGGTGATACTTTTCACACGCAGCAGGCTCAAAGCAGAACCGTCTCAGGCGCTCATTCGCAAGGCCACGGAATATTTACTCGAGTTCGATGCTGGCATTTAGGAACAGTGAATGTCGCAGCTTGCAGCTTGCAACTTGCAAGGCTGCGGTGACTGTGATGATAGGGAATTGCGGTTTTTCGGCAGATGTTTGGTTTATTATTGTGTTTGTGTTTTAGACCGGTCTCACTCTCAAATAATAGCCTTATGCCAGTCAAAAATAGCTCTTCATTAGTTCACTAAAATTCTGAAATCACTCAGACATGCAACTTTTCAAGTGCTACAGGGTTCCATTCCGCCACATTTTATTTTAAAAAAAATCCAATGCATAGGCGTAAAATGTAAGGTATAAAGGTAAGATTAACTGAAAAGAAACATAAGTTGTATGCATAGGCGGCGGAACAGGGAGGGCACCGGGGCACCGTGCCCCCCTTTGATTCAAGGGCGGATCTAGGGGAACGTTTTGGGGGGGGTCACCAGTCGGCCGACATGCCAGGTCTGATGAATGAATTCTGACGACCGGGGGGGGGGGGGGGGTAGGGAGCGAGTATGTCGAGATCAAATGACATTTGATCTTCGTCGTTTCTAAGATGAAGTTTTATCGTAAGTCACTTGGCTCAGTAGTTGTTAGTGAAACCCGTCGCCACGGATTTTTTACTGGGGGGGGGGGGGGACGGTGGGGGTGGATCGACCGACTTAAAAACCCAGAAGTAGATATAGTTACCTCACTTTTAGCCCAATGCATTACTAGCATACAGTCACGATCTCTCTTATTGACTTGTGTATGAATCGGCGGCGCGAAGCGCCGCAAAAATTTGCAAAAAAAGTTGTCAAAACACAGCTCTAAAACACAAATATTGCAACCCTTTTAGCATGCTAGTACAAGCCGGAGTTCCTTCACAGTACACATATGAATTCCGATTTAATTTGACACTGTTGGTGTTATTACAGTCACGATCTCTCTTATTGATTGGTGTACAAATCGGCGGCGCGAAGCGCCGAGAAAATTTGCAAAAGACTGTGTCAAAACACAGTTCCAAAACACAAATTTTACCACCCTTTTAGCATGGCAGTACAAGCCGGAATTCCTTCACAGTACATATATGAATTCTGATTCAATTTGACACGGTTGGTTTATGTAATTACAGTCACGATTTCGTATTGACCTGTACGTATGTACATGAATCGGCGGCGCGAAGCGCCGCGAAAAATTTGCAAAAACATTTGTCAAAACACAGAGGGGGCCTCCTCTCTACAGAGGACCACCGATCTCTACTGCGGGCCTCCTCTTTTCATCTCCTCTTTTCACAGGGCCTCTTAACTACAGAAGGCCTCCTCTCTACAGAGGGCTTCCTCTCTACTGAGGGTCTCTCCCTTTCAGAGGGCCTCCTTTACAGAGGGCCTCCTCTCTTCAAAGAGCCAGAGGACCTCATCTCTGCAAAGGGCCTCCTCTCTTCAGAGGGCCTCTTCTCTACAGAGAGCCTCCTTTCTTCAGAGAGCCTCCTCTCTACAGCGGGTCTCCTCTCTTCAGAGGGCCTTCTGCATTCAGGTGGTCTCCTTTCCACAGAGGGCCTCCTCTCTACACAGGGCCTCCTCTCTACATAGAGCCTTCTCTCTACAGATGGTCTCCTCTCTACAGAGGGCCTCCTCTCTAAAGGGGTCTCCTCTCTACTGAGGGCCTCCTTTCTACAGAGGGCCTCCTCTACAGAGGGCCTCCTACCTACTGAGGAGTCAGAGGGGCCCTAGCGGTCAGACACAGACACTATAGCGGTTATTCACTGGAGGCCCCAGGAAGTAAGAAGGGCCCTAGCTGTCAGGCTGGTCAGAGGGCCCTGAATGTCCTGACGTGATTTTTGGGATTCCCGTGAATTTCTTTCGCCTCCGACGTGATTTTGACCTGCCAGGGCCCAGGAGCACTAAAAATAAAACAAACAAAATAAGAATAATGGAAATAGGACATCACCAAAATTAAGTGGCCGAAATCCGTTGAGTTTTTAATTTTGCGTATAGGTAGGGGCACCACGAATTAAATTCATGACCATCCCCTTGGAGTTTTCCTGGATCATCCCCTGGTGCTCGCACGTTTGAGACAAAAACGAGTAAGATTCTGGCCTTCAATACGCCTTTTCACGCAACACGATCCAGAAAAACAAAGGTATTAGCTCAGAAGTGTTTGATAGGTGATTTTGAGTATGCAAGACGGCGTCTATAGCGCATTTAGGTCTTCGGCTTTTGGGGGGGGTCAAATGACCCTCTCAGACCTTTTGGGGGGGGTCATGACCCCGTGGACCCCCCCCAGGATCCGCCACTGCTTTGATTTCGGCATTTTAACGTTAGCCCTATGGGCGTTGCATGGAAAGAATGGGACCAAAAGTAGGCAGTGTCCCCCCCCCCCTTAATTGAAGGTGTTTCGCCGCTACTGGTTGTATGCGTATTGCCGTTGATATGTTGAGGGTGATGTGGTTTCTCGAACGGGGTTGACGCAAGGTCTACTAACTTCTGGATTCGTTCAATTACATCAGCATAAGTTATCTTTCAAAAGTCGTTTTGAATCAGTGGAACTGAAAATCAATGGAATTTTAGTGAAGTAAACCACATTCCTTTGTGGTCGTGATTGCTTTGAACGACAGATCAGATTTGTTTTCTGCATTATAAGCCGTGGTATTTCGGCTCGCATGCCATTTCCAATAATGCCGTCGCAGACTCGCAGCCCCTCTGCAGTCTGCAGTATCTGGCTCACCGCTGTGTATGCAGGGACCGGTGCTGAGGTCGATGTCTGCCACGGCAATGTTTGCAGCGGCAGACGTCACTCGTTTGTTGTTTATGGCTACCTGTTGCCGCATAGGGACGCGCTGGGGGCGGAGTCGGTCGATCACGTTCACTGTGCCACGGTTCCGGCGGGCGACCCGTCCCTGTTCCGAGAAACCGCTGGATATTGGGATCCTGCAGACAGGATGCTCTGTCCCCGGTGACAATGCTATGTTCCCGGTGGCAGCAACTTGTCTGTGGTGACATAATCCTCTCCGTGAAGACAGCAAAGCATCCTGATTCTAGTGGCAGAATTCCTGTCACCTGGTGACGAAGTCCTGTCCTGGCCATAGGCGTAGGAACGTTTTCGAAAGTGGGGGGGGGGGGGGGGCCAAGGTCCCAGAGGTCCAAAACCTAACCTACCCCCAAAATCCGATTTCTTCTCGGATTTCGGCCACTTTGTTTTCGCAAACATGATCAGAGATAAAAAAATCGAGACAAAAACAAAAACAAAATTGGTTAAAATTTCAGGGAGATTCCCGTCCATAAACTCAAACTGATGGACGCGTTCCCCTGTCCTCCGCAGCCGTTGGCACCCATGCAAATTCCAGAGGCATCCAGCAACTTTTTCATTACGAGCAAGCGTGAAACGTGCAAAGCGAGTCTTTTCAATATACCTATAAAAATCAGCATGAACGGCCCAGCTAGGCTCAGCCAGACCTATAACGTTTTTAAGAGGTTTTATATCAGCGACCACTGCAACTGGGCTGATTGACTATCAGAGGCCGGTGTGGGACTTTTAGAGGTCGGTCTGGGCCATCAGAGGCCAGTTTAACCCTCGCCGGACCGAACCTATAGGTTTTCTACATACGCGCCGGCCGAGGGGGCGGGGGCGGGTACGACCCCCCTCGCCGTTGCGCCCCAGGTTGAGCTAGCGCGTCGCGGAAAAAACGAGCGTGTGCGCCGTTACAAGACGCAGAGATCGATACCCGATTTTAAAGGTAGTGTGCCACCTTTGAAAGATTTCCCATTTTATTTTTCCTAGGATAAGAAGCTTCTGTTTTTACCTAATATCGCAAAAAAAAAATCAAAAATGGGCCTGGAATAGTGCCTTTTTCGCCTAAAAGTTTATCGGTTTTTCGATATGTATAACAACTGTAGTGGGCTGACCTGCAAACAGGCGTCGGCAACAATCGCGAATGCGGCGCACATGTGACAATAAGCAAAGGTCATTATAGAGTTACGACGTACGGGAATGAGTTATCAGCTGTTTAATCGTAGACAACACAATGTCGAGCCTTAAACTGTAAGCCTGTATTGGTATTGTTTCTTTTATTTGGCTGTCGAACATTATTTTTGGTTTGAAATATGATTTTATGTAAAATAATTGATATGAAAAAGCCGTCTGTTAAGTTATGTCCCCATTTCACCACACGCAAGTGGCAGAAATGACAATGATCAGCTGACGCATTTTTCTTGGCCGAAGTCAGAGCGCGCGGCCCGACGCACCACCACCGCACCACAAAGTATGAGCAGAAGCCGCGCCCAAAGCCAGGGCCCCGGTAACGTGAGGTAGCCGAGTCGGGGCAGCGTGCGCTGACCCAAGCCGGGGCCGCAGCTTTGGGCGCGGTCTACCGCATCCCCGCGGGCAGCCCCGGGCTATCACATGACACCGGGAGGACGCGCGGCCCCGGCTTGGGTCAGCGCACGCTGCCCCGACTCGGCTACCTCACGTTACCGGGGCCCTGGCTTTGGGCGCGGTCTACCGCACCACCTAACAGGCGTGTTCGAAACCGCAGGAGATGATGATGAACGGGTTTATCGAAACTTGATTGGATGAGCATATCGGTAATAGCGATTTCAGTGTGTGCATTTATTGTTCATAGTGGTGTGAAATGTGGTTGGGGTACGACCGACAACCCGTCGGGGCGAATTTCGCACTGGGGTACTCAAAATTTGAAGAATTTAAGACGTTTCCATGAGTTTTGAAGGTATAGATAAGTTCTAAAAATCCGGTTCTCCTTATCTGGGCCATTAACTCCATACGGTCCAGGAAAGCTGGCACACTACCTTTAAGGTTCTAGGTCAACCGGTGACCTCTGAGGTCAGGTCAAGTGTCTCAAGGCACGGTTCCGTTTTTGGTGAATAACTTCGCAAAAAACGGCCGCAGAGCCGCGATTTTGCCAGCATCGTGTTCGCCTCTCTCAGGCGCGTCGAATGATGTACTTTTTGTTTGGGTGAGGTAAACTGAGGGTGTTGACCACGGGTCACGGTCAGGTCAGCGCCCCCAGGTCACGAAATTGGTCGAAGGAGGTCATGTCGCATATCATTCGATTCGGCAGGTCTTCCTGAGTCCATTGATGGCTTCCCCGACTCGCTAGCTCAATTTGATCGGTAGTTATTGACGACAAACTTATATGACCCTTATAACTTCATAAATGACGTCGCGCAAGGTCAACATTGCAAAAGTGACGCATCGAACCTTGCAAGGAGTGCATGAAAGATTCAGTGTGCTTGAGATAGTTGAAGATCGTTTACGGCGCCAGAAAAAGTTTTCAGTTTATCCCCATTGACTTATACCTAATGGTGAGGTCACGAAAATGACCTTAGGAAAAATCCGAGATGTACAAGTTGTGAGACCCTAATGGATACTAGGTCCTCCAAGGTTCATTTCCCTGTGAAATCTCATCTGGCAGTGAGGGCGTTGCGAAGTTGCGACATCTGAAGACCGTGCAGAGGTTCACTTATGACCTCATGGGTCAGTGACCTGATCTGATCTGACCCGAAAATGCGGTTGGTGTCAAAAGATCCGGCTTGATTCAAAGGTCAGGCATGCAAAGCTTCAGCTCTCTATCACCGGCGTGTTCGGAGCTATCGCGAAAAAAAAAAACTATGGAGGGGCGGCACCCGCCCCCCCCCCCCCCATTGGCCGGTGAGGGTTGAGGCCCTCAGAGACCAGTACAGGGCCTGCAAAGGGCAGGATGAGACATTTAGATGCCGACTTGGGCCATCAGAGGCTAATGTGGGCCCTTACAGGCCAGCATGGGCCCTCAGAGGTCAGTGTGGGACCCTAAAATGCCGGCATGGGCCGGTGTTGGACCCCAGAGGCCAGCAGAAGGCCCTCAAAAACCAAGATGGGCCTCAGAGGCCAGCATCGGGTCTTCAGAATCCAGTGCAAGGCCCTCAGAGGCTAATGCGGGTCCTTACAGGCCAGCATGGGCCCTTAGAGGTCAGTGTGGGGCCGTAACAGACCGGCATGGGCGGGACCTGGAACCTAGAGACCAGCGGAAGGCCCTCATAGGCCAAGGTGGGCCCTCAGAGGCCGATGCGGACCCTTAGAGACCGGCATAGGATCTTCAGAATCCAGTGCTGGGCCCTTAGAGGTCAATGTGGGACCCTAAAATACCAGCTTGGGCCGGTGTTGGACCCCAGAGACCAGCAGAAGACCCTCAAAAACAAAGATGGGCCTCAGAGGCCGGCATCAGGTCTTCAGAATCCCGTACAATGCCCTCATAGGCTAATGACGGGTCCTTACAGGCCAGCATGGGCCCTTAGAGGTCAGTGTGGGGCCCTAAAAGACCGGCATGGGCCGGCGTTGGACCTCTAAGGCCAAGATGGACCCTCAGAGGCCGATGCGGACCTTAGAGGCCGGCATCGGGTCTACAGAAATCAATTCAGTGCAGGACCCTCAGAGGCACCTAAAGGTTAGTCTTGGGACCCCAGAGACAGAAATGAGGCCACCAGAGGCCGGTGTGAGGCCCTCAGACGCCGACTGGGCCCTTGAGGCCGGTTTAGGGGCCCTCAAATGAGGTCAATGTGGGTTCTCAGCGGTCAATGTCGGCGCTTGACCGCCACTGAAGTGCCCTCCAAGATCAGTGTAGGACCCTCAAAGACTGGCTTGGGAGCTGTTAATAGCTAGCGTGGGATTCTTGAGCCTCGTGACAATCGAATAAGGGCCAGAGCCCCATACGCCCATGGGGGCCCATTGGTTGTTGGGGGGGGGGGGGGGCAAATGATATGATGGCCCCCTGATTAGCCTTTGGAGAGGGGAAGGGCATGGCCCTGATCCCCCCTCTGCGACCGCCACTGCACTGAAAGTGAAAGGGAAGGGGCAGATACAGACATTGCTGGCCCCCAGCCTGTTTCAGCCGAGGCGGGGGCATGGTCACCCTGGCCCCCAGCTAGTACGCCTTTGACGAACTATGCCGACCCCAAGCAGATCCGGTCAAGCGTTGGTCGTTTGTATACGCATTCTCCTGCACCGTGCTAGTATTATCTTATACCTTTTTAGTGCTCGCTGTCCCGTGCCTCGTATTCAACAAAATGCTGTCACCAGGACCCACAGTCTTGTCTCTGATAGGTTTCCTTCATTGAGTGAAGGAAATTGCGGTCAATAACGCTGTAGAAACAAAAGGGAATCTTCATTAAAGGGCAAGCTGAGTTGTTGTCAAGTTACCGGGTGGTAGCACTGGTACCTAGGTACAGACAGACACTTAAGTCAGCAAAAAGTGGGGGGCCAGTTAACATTGCTGGCCCCCCACCTCCGAAAGTGGGGGGCCATGGCCCCCCCGGCCCCCCCTGTTCCTACGCCTATGGTCCTGGCAAAGAAAGCCATACCCCTGGCTTTAGACCCTGTCCTTAGCACCGGATGGTTTCCGGGGTACCCGAGCCCACCAAGGTATGGTGTACCCTACATGACAATTGACCGCCTCCCCGCCGTCGCCCCTGGACAAGCACCGTCGCTTGTGCTGAACGTGGACGGATCGCGCCGCTCGCGATGCCAGTCGCCGCAGTGGTTATATAACGGAACAGGTGGTGGCGCGTGCTGTCCGCCGGACGGCTCAGAAAACTCGCCGCCGAGGGACATGGTCACTGGAGTGCCAGCTATTTAGAGTACATTTGTTGCCATGTCAGGCATTTTTTGAACAATTTGCTCACGCTCTTGCAGACCGTCTGCAGTGCAGCGACCGCGCTCCTTAGTTTGCGCCCGAAGTGGCCTACTGTTAACGCCAAACCCGTTGAGACCCTAATTTTTCGCGATTATTTTTAAATGCGTGGAATAATTTCAACCATATTTAGGAAATAGCTGTTGTAAGACCTGCCGAAACTTTTTCTTCAAATACGTTTTGTTGTTATTTAAATATTTGTGGCACTTGTCATTGACTCGTAATGTTAACTGTTTTTCCATCCTGGATAGAGGCTTTCATACGTCATATGACATTAGGCTCCGCCCACGACTGCGGCATTGACCCGTGCCCATCAGCGACCTCTGTACACACGACACCCCTGCCATCTGTAAAGGACTATGAATTTTGCTGACGCTTCACGTGCTATTTATCAATTTAAATTGCAGCAGACGGTCAAGTAAATGTTAGGCTCTTGTTGACTCTCGCATATAGGACCAAGAGAACTATCACTCCTCAACCTACTACTCACACATGCTTCGAACAAACTTTAAAGATTCCTAACAAATACGATTTTCGATGGAGGATATATGTTTGAAATACGAGCGAGCCTTATGATGTGAAGCGAAGGCAATTAACTAATTATTGCGTTGTTCGATAGTTGCATAGCGATGTACAAATCAGCAACTACTTGATGACATCCGACATCCCATTATCACATTATCTGCAACGCCATAGGCTTTAAATACAGGTGAATATTTCCTAACCTTATGTCAGGTATATGCCATCTGCCCGTCATTTGCAGCTTATGAAAAAATAAAACAAATATCAGCGAACCTATCAGCATTGTACAAACAATGCGCATTGAGCATATATGGCTCCTCAGTCATCATGTCGCTCTTTGGGCACTGTCAGACAAGACGTTACGCACAACTCCGCCGGCTTTCGGCGCCGCTCGACCGCCCCCGCTCCCCGCCACAGCGCGAGTGACCGCGCGCCGGCCCGAAACCGCCGCAGGCCAAGGCCACAGAGGCGGGGCTTAGCTTTGACGTCATAACGTATCACAGACTGACTGATGCTAGCCTCTACGTGGGGTGAATGAAAAGTTTTGAGCCTAACACAGTTACAGGTGACGCAGGTTAATGAAAATTTGGTCACACATTTTGCAACTATTTTTAGGTGTGTACACCAAGTTTTGAAGTACTAGTCCTTTTCGTTTCGTTTTTAGAGCCCGTTAAAGTGAAGAAGATTACGCGTTCAGTGAAAAGGGAGAAAATCGAGAACTGAACTTTTATAAAGTATTGCGATTTCAAAGCCATGCCTTCATCTGAAATTAAAAAGGACCTGAAATTAAACTTATTGGTTGTGGCCCATCATATGTCACTGTTAAGGTTTGAGCTGCTAATTTCAAGCAGGGTAGGAACAGCGTCCAAAATGAACAAATATCAAAAACGCCGTAGAATGTGACAAAATCCGAAAACATTGACCCTGCTCTAGGGGTGTGGATGCTGGATCCAAGACTGTGAGCTCATCAGATAGCGGTAAGAATGGACATCTCCCAGGAGCATGCTGGCGACATTCTTACCAATGGGCATGACATGAGAAAGGTCTCTGCTCATTGGGCCTCTCGGCTTTTTGCTGCAGAGCACGACGAGAGATGTGTAATGACATTTGGAGCTAGTTGAAGCAGATTCTGAGAATTCAAAGTCACTTTTCGCTACCGATGATTAACTGTGGGTGTTTCACTTCAATCCAGCATGGGAAGAACAGTGGAGTCGGTGAAAGAACGTCTCTACTCTAATCTGAAAAATTAAATGTCAGAGTCACAACAAGGAGGAAAGTGTTCCGTAATTCGGAAAATAAATGAGATGTCTTGCAAGTGTACTTTTTTCAAAGGGTCTTACTGTAATTGGGCATTACTAGGATGAACCACTGATACACCTTTGTTAGAAAATCAGGAAGATCAGAAGGGCAATCCTGACAAAATTGGTCGTGTTTCACCAGGACAATAAATCAGGGTATTTTTCACTGGTTGCAATGTAAACAATCAATTACTGAGCCTTCCAAAGTATCCCAAATTTAATCTTTTAAACAGCATTGGCATCCTTAGGGTGTCTATTTCTGTCTAAACTTAAAGAAAAAACTGACTGGATGACGCTTCACAAAAAATAATGACGTCATTGACACCGCGAGCACTTACCCAAAATAGCATGATTCAAGGCGCTATAAAAGTGAGAAAAAAAAGTGCTAGGACTTCACAATTTTGTGTCCATTCATATCAATAGTGGCAAAATGTGTGACCAAAGTTTCATTAATCTGCGTCACCTGTAACTATGTTAGGCTCAAAACTTTTCATTCACCCTACGTACACACCGGGTGAAAATCTTGCTCGAAATTTAACATTACGAGTCAATGAGAAGTACCTGAAATATTGAAATGGCGACAAAATATCTAAATTGTAAAAGTTTCGGCAGGTCTTGAAACGGCCTTGTCCTGAGCTTGGTTGAAATTCTTCCATGCATTTAAAAATAATTGCGAAAAATTAGGGTCTCAAGGGGTCTGGCGTTAACAGTAGGCACTGCGTCAGAGGCTTGGCTACTCGCAACGGGAGCACCTGCGCACCTTGCTCCGCCCCGTTGCACATGATTCGAAGGGTGACAATCGACACAATCTCTGGATGACCAGAAAAACTAGCGTACCATATAACCTTTGCGGCTCCGGCTGTCGACACCTGTGCAATGCGCAATTACCGAGCTCACGCCTCTTGGAGCAGCGCCGGCGTGTCCCATTCGATTGCATTGGTTGTCACGTCATATTGGCTCTGCCCGGAGTCGGAAGGGACAGATGTCGCAATGGTTGATTGGATTGGACGTAACCCAGCGGTGTCTGGGTGCAGCGGCTGCCGGAAGGCCTGGAATGTCCGGATCGCGATGGGACAGGTGCTGGAACGCGCACCTTTCCGACTGGGTCTCCGCATTGACACCTGGCTGAAATTACTACGGTCAGCTTCCCGGCTCGGTTTCCGAGATCGGCACCGGATACGCGATCTGCCGGCTACTGGATTACAGAGTACCATGCAGGGTTCGTCCGGAGACTCGTGTTGCTGACCGGTGACGCTGTTGGCACACATTTGATGCACGGCTCTGTTGTAGTGGGGAGGCTGGTCGGCCGGCCGGCCGGATACCCCCACCCTACCCTCACACCCATCGGTGGAAGAGTCGGCCGACGACGCCGCCGTCTGGTGACGTCACCGCCGGTCGATGACGCCGCTGTTTGTGTGACGTCACGGGTCAGGTCAGCCGCTCGGGCGAGTGTGGCCGCTGGACTGCCTCATGGCCACAGGGTATTGATCGGTCCGCCTAATGGACCGATGCTGGTCGAATGGTTGCTATACACAGCTTGGGACGTGTGTATTGGCTTCTCAGAAAGTTACAGCGGTGGTGGCAGACTGGTACAAAGAAAGGAAAACAAATTATCCTGACAGCTCTGTATTCATTGAACCTTGCACTGTCAGTTTTTCGCTTGGTTGTCAGGTAATGAGGGTTTCTGGAAATTATTGTCATCTTTTATGCTCAATGCTCATTGCATATGTGTAGTTTTTTTTAGCATAGGTTTAGGTACCCTGTCGATGTCTTATTTTTCGTCTCTGATGTGGCTGAATTGATCAGTGCCTTGTCTTGTCAAGGTCTTACAGAGCTAGAGCCATGTCTCTTTCGCATGGATTTCGTGGTGAATGTATGATCGTTTCGTGCCTGCACGGTATGCAGTTTTTATTTTAACGACATTGTTTTAAGAAAGAAAACTTAAAAGTTGCGAGCTCTGTGGATCACGCGAGCGAACCAGATGGAATGTTTGTGTACGACACTGGTCTCTGGTCTCAGTGGTTGTCCGCGCATTTACTGGCTGATGAACCGCTAGTCCTGCGCATCCTCTGTGTTGATTTCCATTGCAGAGGCCTGTAGTGCCTATTACGAGAAGCCCGCTGAACTATCACCGTCCGTCCTACGCGCGTTCACAAACGTTCCTTCTTTCCTGTCCGGTCACGTTGACTCGAGTCGGACCGCCCGATGGTGCCGGCTGCTGTGACGTCACCGAGGCGTCATCATGATGACGTGCACTTTCTGTGCGTACCGGCGGCGGCGTGGCACGGCGCCGAGCCGCCGCCGCCTGCCGCCCGGCGCGGTCTGACCCCTCCCCTCTCCTCTCCCCCAGCCGCCCCCACCGACCGGCCCGGTCCCCGCCGACCTCCCCTATCGGGTTACACAATGGAACGAGGCAAAGCTGCCGGCGACCACGGGTGCAGTGAGAAGGTGGATGGCTTCATACAGCCTCGCGTGGCAGAGTATCATGTAACCCGGCCAGAGGGGTGTGGTTGGCCAATGGCCATTTCTTGTCCGCGGTGCCATAATGTAGTTCCAGAGAAGGATGGATGTGACTTGCTGGCGTTACTAATGCTTGCTCTAAGTCTATAAGGTGTGCACTGCGCGCTGTGCAGTGTTTCGGAAGAAGCCATGTTCTCAGCCGGTTGGTGGTTTTATTTCGTTATGTGATAGGAATATGCAAGTGAATGCATCAGTACCGGTCTGGGTGTAGCTATAGTACGAACTCAAGCCCATGAGAACTGGATTATTCGACCTCACTCACTTTTAACGCCGTGTGTGCACATTGCTGGCTTTTCCTTCCAGATCAGCGTTGCTTCGTCCACGACTTAGGCATCATTTCTGAGAGCGCTCTGTCCGTTCCGATTCTCAGCCAAGAAGATGATCATGCCTCCGTCGGCACTCGGCTGTTTTTTTTTCACCATTACTCCAGGCACTGGCGTGTGCCGGTGCCACGGATTTCCCTGGAACACGCGCTGGCCGTCCTTGACTCGCGAGTACCCTCGTCTCTCCCTGCGGAGGAGGGATGACTCTCCATTCCGCCCGTCCCACTCCAAGCGCGATGCCGCCGCGTCCGGCACGAAAAGCAAACAACGACTCGCCCGCTCAAGGTTTCCACCGGCAGTTAGAGCCAACTTGTCAGCTTGACCGCAGGCTGTCGTTTCTTTCGACATGAACTGCTGCTTCAAACGGGACTCTACCTCAAGATTCTGTAGTGACTGAGGAGGGGAGAACGTTCCACGGCTCACCCAGCCCTCCATATGATGCCCTTTCCTTATGCAGATCCAATGTCACAGTGTTCTATCGTGATGTCTCGTTGAGGCGTTACGACTTCGGTACATCGCGCTCCCCTAGCACCCCTCCCCACGAGTATAGTCATCGACCCCGTGACGCCAGGTTCCGTCCTTCACAACTGTTGATAAGACATGCTCGGACGCGTGACCGGACTTTCAGGAAATGCTATCGTAGTGGTCTCGTCACCCCCTCAGAAGCATGTGATTTCATTATGAGTGGCAGGCTCTGTCCCCTTCCGATCTGCCCGCTGGCCATGATTCGCCGGCTGCCGGGTCATCCTCCGGGGGGGGGGGAAGGGGGGGGTCTGACCTATATCTGGCCGATCTGGGATAGGTCTCCGGGCCCTGTGGCCCACATGATAGCGGTATCAGCGGCCGGCGCAATCTGTGCGGGCGCTGATGTGACATGAGCCTCGCTCACCCTGTCACCGTGCCGAAGTAGACACACGTAATCATTACGGGGCGCTACATTCAGGCGCTTCTTCTGGCTACCCTCAGCTGCGATTGTCTCTGACTCTGGTCGCCACACCCAGCTTGTAGCGGTGGCTCCCTCACAGCTGGTGGATCCACGCCCGCTGTAAGCTTCCTCCAGCTGGCCTGGTCTGACGGCTTTGGTGCTATTCTCGGCACGAGTCGTCCATGTCTATCGTAAGGCGCTTTGCCGCCGTCAGCCAGGGATGAGACTGCTGATAGTGGTATGCCGCAGCTCAGCGCTGGTTTGGTGAACTTGGGTTCACAGCGGCTCCGGGCTCAGTGCTGGTCAATCCACGGTATAGTGGTATACTGATGTGGTCTGCATGGCCGAGTATGGTCTAACGAACTGGAATGTCAGAGGTCAGTGACCGGTAAACGGTTGTCAGACGCTTCTCCACAACGCAGACAGAGGATGTCCTGGCTGCTACTCCCGCTAATTAAGCAAAACACCATCAAACGCACCTGTGACGCGGATTCAGCGATCAGGCTCATTCATCTACAAACGGACGCAGTCCCGCAGTACTGAGACCGTCTGTGTGTTGCGGACGAGCGTGGGACGACCGCTCGGATCTTTCGGAGCTCCAAACCACCCACCCCGTGACCCGGGCGGAAGCGGCCGGTGCATCCGGCTGCGCTCAGCGGGGGAGGGGGTCGCTGGACCGTGTGATGTCACGGGACTCAGAGTGGGCCAAAGGGGGAGCCGGTGTCACTGAGCGGGGCAAAAGGTGGAGCTGGACGAGATACGAGCTGACGTAGGTCAAAATAAGAACTAAGTCCTGTCGTCGCCGGTGGGAACCTAGTTAGTGGTGTCAAAAGTCAAAACAGGAATCGGATTCGAAGATACGGTATACGTAGGTCAACTCTGGAGCGCCTTTCAACTGCACACCCTGCACATTTCGATACCAGCCACTTGGGCCTTCTTGATAAGGTTTCGTTGCTTACAAATCAATAATGTTTTACGTATCAGTAACATGCTCGCTAACCTGGAAAGGTTGAAACCAGGGCCCAATCTTACCAATGCCGTGAATAGGATTTGGCAGCACTGGTCGGAGTTACCGGCATTGATATCAAAGATATCCTTTGGATTTACATCCAGCTAATCTTGTCCAATGATTTTGATCGCGTGAATGATTATGAATGTTGTCTGAGCGAATGAATAAATGAATGTGGAATAGTTCTGAATGTTACCAAATGCCGTGAATGCGCATTCACGGCATTTGGTAAGATTGGGCCCTGGTGAGATATGCTATCCACAGGACCTAAAAAATATTTTATGCACACGATCTAAATCATTTCCTCAAATGGAAATTTTTAAGTGAAAAACATGCATCTACCCTGGACCATGTCGTTCCGCACTGCCCATTAGCTGTCCCCGTCAGTGTGAGCTAGGACAGGTAACAATGGAAAGGTCTTTTCACGCCGCCGCGCTGGGTGGCCGCCGTGGCCAGAAGTGTGGACCGCCCGGGGCTGTTGGCTTTGTCAACAGTCGCCGAACGGTGCAGGCCGGCACGGGCGGGGCCGAGTCAGAATGCATAATGTGTATGAACGTCATCCCACTGTGCTGGGCGGGTCGATGGTTGCAGTGGGTGCTGCTGCTTGGGCGGTGTTAGCAGGGACAGACTATTTTTGACATGTGACATTCGAGACCGTATGTGATATGACCAAACCTTGGACACTGACATGTGAATTGTGACATTGACTTACCCCGAAGACCCCTGACCCCAAATTACTCTGTGACTTTTGATCTTTGGGGTTATGTAGCTGCTAGTGACACTTGTTGGCCTGTGACAGTGACCGTGACTATCCCGTGATCCTAGTTAGCCCGTAACCAAGACTGATATGAGACCTGTGACGCCGATTGACCTATAGTCCTGCTAACTTGTGACCTTAGCTGACCCTATGACACCAGCTCACATTTGACCCTAGCTGACATTTGACCCCCAGCATGGCCCTTAGCTGACCTGTAGCCCCTAGCTAACTGATCTTTGACCCCAAGATGACCTGTGTCCCCAGATGACCTGACCGCGTCTTCTTTCGGCAGCTGTTCGCGTCTGTGCTGCTGATTCTGCAGCTGGGTGGTCTCATCTACGCCGTCACACAACACTCCAGTGACCCGGACTCTATACGATCGGTGGACATCTACACACCCGTCATACTGTTCGTCTCAATAGTAAGTCCAGCGGCAGGCGTCGAGTGCTGTCTCGCCTGAGGTCGAGAAGCTACTGGCTCTTCTCTATGGGAGGAAAGGGTTATCCAAGCCTTCAGCGTAGCATGCCGCACCATTCACCAAGCAGGAAGCCATATGTGGGCCGCTCACCATAGGTAATGTCATACACATCTTCACTTTCTGCAAGTTCATACTCATACCTTTTTAGGTGTGTGGGTTGAGGGGAGGTGGAGGTGCAAGTCTGTCCCGTGGCTATCGAAACACTGGGTCAGTCTCCAGACAGCCCCGCCACATCCGATAAGTGGTCGACACGCGTCTGTTTTCCTTGGTCCGTCGCCGACCAAGTATGATAGAGCGCCGGCTGTAATCACGGAACAAGAAGCAATCAGGTGCCTGTGTCGCATCCCAGGACTAGCCTGTGACACTATCGAACGGACCAGGCCATCGCGTCGTCTCTGCTCTCCGCTGGTGTGACCTGACCGGTCGCCGGCCGGCGGGGCAGAGTGCAGTCTGGGGTCACGGGACACACCCAGTGGGGAGCGGCTCCGGGCGGGAGGGGGCGGATTGTTTGCCGCCGATGGTGGGTATTGGACTGGCTGGTTTACTCCGCGGCGTTTGCTGGCCCTGAGTAACGGGCTCTGGCTGTGTGCTAGTGGTAAAGGTTTGGTGGGAAGCGTTAGTTATTGAGGTGTGGTCATGGGAGGGTACAGCGGAATTTTTGGGTTTTCGCCCTAAATCGTCCTGTTAAGACGCAGTGTGGCTGTAACTATGATGCCCACTGCACACATTGAAAGTTATCGTCACTAAATGGGAGGCGATCAGATGTGCTTATTGTAATGAACGATTAAACCATTTTATTGTCAAAATATCTCTTCAAACTTTTTTAGTCGTCAGGAGACTCCAGACAATATCTTTAGTTCTTACTTGTGATGACTTAACTTCATCTGAAGGCAGTGTTCGAGCATTCGAGAAAGCTGCGGCATTCGTTTATAAGCATGAATTGTAACAATCGTACCTACATCACCGTTTGACTCATTCAATTTTCATAAGAAGAGTGTCGGTGATTCGCCGTTCGGATATCGACCTCTCGTCAGAGCGCCTTTTTACATGTTATCTGGCGATTGTTTGATGGCTGTTCAGCGATAAGGTGTGGCCTTGGGGTACATTGATGTCTCCGTTACATGTGTTTTACGAGAAGCCCGATTGGGATAGTGTGATAGCGTTTGTCAGTGTTATACAACAGACCCAGACGATACCTATTATTCTATTGTTTGGCATTTGTTTTACGTAACCCGTTATGCAATATGCATAAACATACTAAATGCTAGAGCGACCGATACTCAATCTAGTCCTGTGACCTTGGCTGGATGGGCTCAGTTTTCAGTGAGGTCGATCAGCTACCGGAATGGTGGATATTCGAGACCCAAACCGCTACTCGATTCATGTTCCCGAATGCCTCGTCATGGCCGTTCGAACAACCGACGGTCTTTCTTTGTTGTTTCGATCCCGCCGGGTTTCTAAACGTTCAATCATTCTAACGCCAATCGATCAAAACGTTTACTTTAGACTGTGATAGTCGTAGTGCTGATAAAAAAGATTTCTCTTCTCTACTCTGCAGCCGCTAGCAATGTCTCGTACGGACGGCGCCCGTTGTATCATGTGATGCTGAGTGGCGGGATGTCGGTTCGGTTGCCGCTATCACTCGGGCCTGACTGGCTCGATAGGACCAGGGCTGCGGAGTCGATGGATTTTAGGGTGACTCCGACTCCGACTCCGACCCCATCTCCGACTCTGAATGTTTCTCTTAAGAATCCATGTCATGATTATAAAGTTCATAGTGGAGATGTTTTAATTTTGCCTGAAACGATCCTTTGTACGATCCAAGGCTTTGCATTGCAAATATGCTGCATAAATAACATTCAAACTTAAAGGGACCCTCCCACCTTCAAAAAAGTTAATGAATTGGCACGAAAGTGATGTCGCTCGGTTCAGAAAGAGCGAAAACGAATATCTAGCAAATTTCATCGAAAAATATTCACCGGTTTTCAAGATATTAGACTTTTACTTTTGTTTACTTTTTGGGATCTCCGCTGTTCCTAGCGACTTTATTTGAAAGTGCGGCATTTGTTGCGCGCAAAGCAGCATATACCACCGCGTGCTACCAAACGTTTTAGTAAAAGATTTAAAAATCGTTAGATCTCCGCTGACGTCACAAATTCTAAGGGGGCATACCAATGCACTAGCCCCTTAGAATCCGAAAACTGCAAGTTTGAAATTCCATATCTCCGAATTAAAGCATTTGTCGATGTTGTGAGTGCCCAAACCGGTATTTGCAGGCCATGGCCACCAATTTGGCTATCTCAACTCAAAACTAATGTTAAGGTGGGAGTGTCCCTTTAAAAGCAGGTTCTGATGAATCCGTCGTCTTTTGCTTCTTTCACTGAAAACGCTCGTCCAAAACAGGAATATGGCCTTTTTTAGACAAAATCTGACTTCAAAAGGTCAGCGAGCGTGGTATCGTCCAGCAACCAGGTGCAGGACATGACATTAAGCCATACTGCGTTAACTCTGACTCCGGAGTCGCAGTCCGTAAGATTTTGGCGACTCCGATTCCGGCTCCGGACAGAACTGTCAACTCCGACCGACTCTGACTCCGACTCCGCAGCCCTGGATAGAACCACCCCATACCTAGCGTAGCAGTGTCGCAGCTCCGTCCGTACTCACTGTCCAGGACGACCGATATCAGTTGTAGGGCGCGTGCTCACCTATCAATGGCTTAAACGCATCCGCCTGCCTTTTTGTATTTGTTCGTAAAATGACAGTTTTTTTATTGCATGGCTTAGCATTTCGGTAAATGCCATTGCTGATGCAGATCTGCCACGTAGTAGATGCGGTTTCTTTTCTGTCTTTTGTGACTGAACCGAAGACCAACAGACTCAACATCCTGGCTAAGTAGTCATTAGTGCATCGAGACCAGGTGCGAGTGTTTGTGCAAGATTTTGTACCCCAACGCTCTGACCAGCACTGCGGGCGACTGAATCTCCTGCACTCGAATTACACTGGTGGCCGTTTCCGCAATCCGAGGACTGTCGTGACTGCCGCTGGCCGGCGACGTCTCTCCTCACGTCGCCGTGAGCTGTGCGTTCGCCGTACGCCCCCACACCGGACGCACGAACAGTCCTGCTTCTAACGGTGACTGGCACATCTGCCTGTGTGTCGGCCCTCCGCCGTGACCGGTCGCACCGGCGCACACCACGCACCCACGCCGTCCCTCGGCCCCCCTTTGACGTCATTGAGGGTCACGTGGACCGGGGTGGATGAGTCAACGAGCGGTGTTGGTGGTTTCACGGTCGGCGTGCAACGCGTCCGAGCCGGCCCTGAAGGCTGATACGATAGCGGCGGAAGACCAGACGTGCACTCTGACCACACGACAGAGGAGATTGGTGCTTTTAAAAGACGGAGTCGGCCATTGCGTCTGAGATGTTGATACGTATGACTTGAAGCTTTGTGGATGCTCCCTGCCAGCAGCTGCTCTGAAGAAATTTGACTCGTATTGTCGGTCTGTGTAAAGATTATGTAACGAGGAATCTGCCGTCTTTCGGAGACTTCAACATCGCCATTTTCAAATGGCACTGTGAAACGAAGGAAAGACATGGACAGGCCGTTCACCATTCCTCGCCAAATGCTCAGTGAGCGAACGCTTAAAACGCACTCGACGCCTACCATTAAATAGGACACATGGGCGGGTGTGCGCAGGCAGATGAGCGCTGTTTTCGCCACACAAACCCGGAGTCAGCAATGTTGAGGCGTTCCGTCGACTGAGTGCCGTGCCTCCGCCCTCCGGTGAACTGGCATCCCGCCCCGTGTTATGCTATAGCCGTGCAGTATCGCACCGATTATGTAATATGGATATGACCAAACCATGCTGAAAATACCAGCTCCCGTTCGACACCTACTCGTGTAATGCCTTCCGATCATACCATTCCAAGTCTTGCACCACCTCAGCTTACACCGGTGGACGGTAGGACGCACGATGATAGCAGGACAGCCGCCGTGTCCTCGGCGCCCGACCTCCGATATCGCTTCACTGGCCTATCAGTTGGCCCCTCAGCACCGGCGCCGGTCCGTGTATCGGTCGAGCGCCGCTCAGGTGTAGTACACAGGTCCCCGGCGCGACCTTTGGACGACCCTCGAGACGGGCGGCGCGGCCGGGCATGCGGCAGTCGGCATGACGGAGCCGGAATCAATGATGCATGCAGGGAGGCAACCGTGGGTCTTGCGCCATCCTTTGGAGAATAGATATAATGCAATACGCTTCCGGCGAGAGCCCTTCCTATGTTACATCACAGGAGTAGGCATTGCTTATCAACTGCATTTTCGCAGTTCTCCGACATTTGGCCTTTTCATTAGGATCTTCATATTCGTTATTAGATTCATTTCCAGGGCCCAGAGCTCCCCTAAAATCCAAACATCATCATTAGCATCATTACTTCAACTCGTGACGTGACTTTAGCTCTGGTCGATCGTTAGTCATTCCCTATTGAATGCCGAATGTCTGTTGCTTTGTGTCGTCCTTGGTTGTACCGTCTTCCCCGGGGCGGCGGCGGCAGCGGCGGCAGCGTCGGGCGCTGGAAGGGGTGCTGTCGCCCGCCGCCGGCGTCGTCGGGTAGGCTCCAAGGTCGCTGCGGCACGCCGGCCGGCCCGGCGTGGGGCGGCCCTGCGACCGGCGGGGAGCGTCGTTGGAAATCGGCAGCTGCGACGGTTGGTCGGCCATCGCCAGTCGCGACGCAGGCTTTGGATGTTCTCAGATACCCTATTATTAGACTGCATGGGGTTCAAACTACGTTAGGGAGCGGGGCCTTGATTGATGAATTGACCGATAGGCATGACTTGTACGGGATTTGGCCGCTATCTTTACCAGTGATCAGGTCAAGTCGAGAGTGATTCACGCCTAGATCACAGTTGTCATGACGTTTTTATTCAGCGACATGGCAGTGTCATCAGTGCAATGGATGAGATATCCTATTGGACCGGCGCCTGCCATTCAATTCAATGACTGCTCTGAGAAATGTTGCACTGTTGCACCGCGCGCCGCGGGTTGTTGCACCCTGCGCCGGGGCCCCGTGGCGTGACTGGGGGGCAGCCTCGGCGTGTTTACGGCGGTGGTCTGCCGGCCTGCTACCGTCCCCAGGGAGCTGCTGGCGCGGAGCATCAGAAGCCCCACGACCCGGCGCCACGAGAGGGCGAGCTGAAAACACGGCCCGTGGTCGGGTGGTCGCCACACCCGCCTCACACTGAATATGAGCAGACCAATGGTCAGCACTCACTCAACCCCGTGGCTGTTACAGAAGAGCTGACAGGCGGGCGGGAGAGGAACAGATATTGTTTAGTTTGAGTTTTTTATAGTCTCAACCACCGTAAAGAGTCTGCCAAAACTGCACCGTCACGCGTCTCGTGGAGTTTTCCACAATCCTCCTTACCCATAAACGGAATAGCTCTGTTTTTATTGTAAGGCATCAGGAGTCATAGTTTTGTCTCATCACAGATGATATGTTTGTTTAGCGGTGCCCATGAAACCGTTTTTCTTACGGTGCATATTGCGGTCACGTTATGTGATGACGGCGCAGTGAGGCTGTGACATACGGCCTGACTCTCTGTGACAGTCGGTCGCTCGCCGGCTGCTCCGGGCCGCTCCCATAGCTCCGTGTCGGTGTATGTGTGTGTTCGAAGGCGCTCCCGACCGCGGCTCTGCGGTCTCTGTCGACTGGCGGCGGCGGCCCTTCGCGACACCGTCTGTTTGGAGGAAGTACACCTCACCTGAGGAGCGAGGCGGCGGGGCGCAGCCGTGAGCGCTCTCGGCGTTGTTACACGGACAGAATAGCGGTCCGTTTGACAACGGCATAACAGTCCGGGAGCAGCACGGAGGGGAGGAGAGTAGGTCGTTTTTTGTCGGGTTCAAGGATCCCCGACTGTGCGGCGTTTGTTGGCCGATAAGAGCGGTGTCTCCGAGCTTCAGCCAAGGCAACGGCGAGCGGAGCTGTCGAAATGACGGTGCAGTCCCTCCTCTCAGGGCCGCGTCTCCCCTCCCCTCGACGGTTTCAGAAGCCTCACCACTGGAATGCACGTCCCGACTGCAACTCATGGACCGCTCGAACCCAGAGAACCGTCGTGATTCCCCATCTGCCATTGTGGAGTCCATTGGAGTGCATCAGCATGTACCGTCCGCCCGTCGTATTGTGTTGTCCGTGCATGGTGCAGCTGCCACCCGGCTTATGAATTTGCGCCGTGCCGTGAGTGGGGCGGCACGGAGGCATGGCTAGTGCTGCCGGCCACGTCAGATGACGACCCTGATCGAAGGTGACCGAACGGAGACTACACTGGGTATTGTCACAGTGAGAACCGTTTGCACTTCCAACCGACACCGTTGTGCAGAATCATGATAGCTGGTATTGAACCCCGACTTTGACCCTGGACTACTTTGGACACGTGGGTTCTTGTTAAGGCCTGGCTACACTATGCGTTTTCTTCGTGCGTTTTTTGCGTGTTTGCGTGTTTTGCGTGATATCGTTCTAGAAAAAGAACGATATTACGTTTTTGTGATGTTTTTCACCTTAAATTTTAGTTACATAAGAGTTATATTAGCTTTTGTATATAACCAAAGTAAAAATTATATTGTTTATAACTTTTTTCCTAGAACGATATTACGCAAAACACGCAAACCTGCAAAAACGCACGCAGAAAACGCATAGTGTAGCCAGGCCTTTACACTCTGACAAGTTTATGTTGTCAGGTGCTATTTTTTGCCGTCCATGGGCCTCGGCGCTGTTTCGGCCAGCCACGAGTTCCAGCATGGCTGGACTTTGTCCGATTAGTTCCAGAGGCCGTCTGCCTGCCAGCTCCCGTTACAGAAATGTTACCCAGCCAACCGCGATGCCCGCTCATAATTCCCGCTGACTCCCCCCTCCGTCCGGCAATGGCTGTATTGACGGACATGCAGTTAATTGGGTGCTTATTTATAGACGTGCCTGCAGTTGTCACACTGGTGACAGCGTTGAGCCGCGGGGGTATGTCTGTATGTCCGGTAGGCCGTGTTGTTGACTGAGGCGGCCGGCGGACCCGGTGGCCTGTTGGCCGAGTGGCGTGCCCCGCAGCTGGCCGGGGCTGTGAGCAGCGTGAGCCGACCTGGCAGCCAGTGTTCGGCGTACCCCGACGGCCGGTCGGGCGGCTCAACTGCGCGGACCCTACGACCCCCGGCTGGTCCAGTTCCAGCCGCGTGCAAAGTACGGACGAGCGACCACGCCACGACCGCGGAGACCGGCGGGCCCGGATAGTGAACCCGTTCGCTACTCGTGTCCTGTCACAGGCGCCTCTGTTCCACCGCAGCCGTGTGCTCATACCATTGTCCGTTTTTTTGGCACTGGCGCCGATGCAGTTGTATGCAATTGTCTGTTTTGTGGCACTGGCGCCATGGCTGCCGTTGCCGCTCGAGGGGATGGTTTGAACACCAGTCTTCCGTCTTTATGTTCGGCCGACTCGTAGTGACCTTGCAAACGTCATGCAATGCCCTCGGGCTGCCGTGTCTCCCGGTCGGCCTCCCGAAAATCGCCTAATGTGCAGCTCCGCGTGATAAATGCGCTTTCTTCGTGCCTCTTTCAGTTGCCGTGGCACAGGCTGGCTCCATGGCGCGTTGGGTCCGGCTGGATGATTCAGCACACGACAGTGGCCATTGGGCAGCGCCATCAAATGACCTTTATCGCACGCCGAAGCCTAGTTATCAATGAAGCTGGCCATTCAGCGTCGCTACTGAGCGCCCGGTGTTTGGAACGCATCAGTCATCATTGTGTGGTCTAGCGTGGGCGGGGTTTTGACATTTCTGGACCGCGAGCTTTGCTGTGGCTCTGCCAGCCCGATACCGCTCTGTTGTGGCGGGCGCCAGTAAAATGTCCGTCCATGGCGGCTGAGGGTGGTTCAGTGGGGATTTGCGGGGGACAGTCGCGGCCGCTGCGGCGTCGTTACTTTGTAAACTGTCCCCGTCAGGAGGAGGTGGACGGCGCTGGCCCTCTGCCCTTTTCCTCTACAGGGATGGAAACTATGTCCTACAGAACCGGGGGACGTTGCCCCTGCTAAACGTCCCATGTCCTCTGTCCATACCGGGTAGGCTTGTGTTACTGTAGCTTGTATAAGCACTGAGTAGCCGTTGCGAATGTGGGGGCGGCCTCTGTCGCTATTCTGACAGTAGGTACCGCTACATGTCTGTCTCTCTCAGACATCCAAGCACGCCCAGAGTCTGCAGACGCATACGATAGGCTGCAGTGTCATGGTGCATTGTGGTTCGGTACGCCTTGTATTGTCTTCATATTTGAGTCATGCTTGCATCAGGATGACAAACAAGATGGGACTTAGGATGATTCTATATTTGATAAATTCCCACATTCCGGTCTGCACTATGGTTTGTTTGATACGTTCGTTGGTATCTCAACTTTGTCATCAGTATATAATGACAGATAAACATCCTGCTCATCCATCCTTTTTAGATGGCCTCGGCGTTTAGTGGGACATATTTCAAAAGGTTTGCGTCAGATTTATTTTGAACTCCGATTGTTCGGGAACAGTGTACGACTGACTCAGCCGTGGCAGGTGAAAGGTACGGCGAACAGTGACGTTGCAAAGACTGAGCAGTGAGCACGCCATCAGTGGAGGGAGGGCCGAGGTCGGCAAAGAATTCCAGGAGGGTGGGGGACGCACTGTCCCGCCTGTCCCGCCGTTCATGCTCCAGTTATGCACGGTCATTACGGCACGCCTCTCTCAGTCCATCTCGCATTGCATGTGACCGTCGCACTGTTTGTTTTTACTCTGCCCCGTTCTGCGCTGGGCAAGTGTGTCTCGGTTCAACGACCTGCAACGGTTATGTGACTCTCAGTATCCCACCCCACTTTTTGCTGTCTTGTGCATTTATTCCGTGACCTGCTACCCCACTCACTATTTAACACCAACATGATGCAACAGTTTATATCTGACTCGTGGAAATCGGCATGGAGATGTACTTGTTGAACCCTTGTACCGTGTGAATTACTACTCCCTCCGTTCTAACCCGCTGTGTTTTGTCCACAGGCATTGGCGCTGGTGTTCATGCTGTTTGAAAAGCGGCGCGGCATACGAACGTCAGGCGTGATATGGGTGTTCTGGACGCTGCTGGCGTTCTGCGGTATCGCAGAGTTCCGCACACGCATCATGAACGCCACAGGCGATGTAAGCTGGAACGCTTCAGGTGGAGTAAGGGATGCAGCAGCGACTGGGAGCTCTGCGTCATTGACGGGCAGGCGAGATGATAGGTGTGGGTGTAGGCTGGTGGCTCGTGGCTCGGTCTCTGCCGGTCTCGGTCTCTGTCACCAACTTTTTTTTGCATTTTTAAAGTAAATACTAGTTTTAATTCGCTGGCAATAGGGGCTGCAGTGCTTCCTGGCAAAGGTTGATCAAAACAATGAGCCTACCAACAGTGCCAACTATGCTGAACCGAACATAATATCCTTGTTTGTCTTTGTTTTCAGATGTGCTCATTTCAAAGGGGTAGTAGCTATCCCGTAGGCCGTAACCTGACCTGTGTCTTCACATGGAGACCGCCGTGGTCTCCGCTCTGACATTTAAACTTACCGATGACCTTGCTCGTGACCTGATCTTTGACCTGACCCCCAGCGTGAGAAGTCACCTGAACAGTCAACTGACCCATGAACTCTCTCGTGATCTGCCCAGTGCCCTACCCTTTCACCTGTTCTGACATGACTTCTGCCTCCCGTCCGGCAGGAGAGGGTTGACCAGGACACGACGCCGTTCGTGCTCTACATGATCTACTTCCCAGTGCTGTTTGCCGAGTGGCTGCTCAACTGTTTCGCCGACGCGCCTGCGCAGTATGTCGAGGATGAGATCAAGGGAGACGTGAGTACGGCGGTGGATGAGTCAGGGACAGGGGGTGAGAGAGGGCCTGGCTTCGGTGGAAAGGAATAACAGGGATAGGGCTCTACAGCTGGTGAGCCAGGATTAGGCTCAGCCCATCTTATGTAGTTCAACCCATTGCTAGTACTCGTCTGGGGCGCACGACAAATTATTTTATTACAGCTTTGAAGTCATGGGGTCCTCGACCCTTCATTATCGCCTTGTTAGTTGGTGTTACTTCACCGCTGTGTTTCTGATATGCTGCTGCTGCCGCAGCCCTGTGGCCTAACGCTGACGTTCCCCCGCCCCGTCCACCGACAGAAACCGTCCCCGAAGGCGAGTTCGTCCTTCATCAGCAACATCACGTTCGCGTGGTTCGAGCCGATGGCGTTCAGAGGCTGGCGGCACTCGCTGCAGCGGGACGACCTGTGGGACCTGAACCCTGCCGACCGGTGCTCCAAGATCGTGCCCGTCTTCAACAGCCACTGGTACAAACTGCTGGAGAAGAGCCGAAGGTGAGAGGACGGGAGAAGGCAGAGGGGAGGGATCCGGGATTGGTGGTGATCATTGCGCTGGGTGGAGGAGCATGCTCACAATTTTTGATATCACTGCAAAAACCACATCGGTGTGTGCTGGAATGTCTTTTTAGCGTGAGATGTTGGCAGGAGATCAGCCATGTTATCACCCGTTGTTGTGCTTTTGAGATGGTGCTGGGCGGGTTGTCAGAATCGGTGGTCGCACTAAAGAACAACAACCGTGCACTAGGGTGAACGGCACGTGAAATTCATGGATGCTGCTTAAAATACACAGACGTTTCTCCATTTTAAATGAGGAAGGTGAACTGGCTCATGCAGATGCATGGGAGCTTTTTAGGCGAGCGTGAGCGAGCCTCTATCCAGGGTCTAAACTAGCTATGTTCAGACTCAGACTGAAAGTTTAAGCAGAATGGGCGTTGATTTCCATCACAGTCCGGGCGCCCCTAAATTCCAAACTTCATCAGAGAGTTCAAGCAGTAAGAACATAAAGCTCGTGCGTCATCTTCCGTTCCCGTAAGCAGTGGTGCAGTGGGATGCAAACTGTAAGGTGTTCCTTGAAGGGAAATGTAGCCCCACTCTCCCACTGAACCCCACACCTAGCTTCCTTCTCCCACCTCTTCCCAGCAGTAGCGTCGGAACACCTTCAATTAAGGGGGGGGGGCACTGCCGACTTTTGGTCCCATTCTTTCCATGCAACGCCCATAGGGCTAATGCTAAAATGGAAAAATCCAGGGGCACGGTGCCCCGGTGCCCTCCCCGTTCCGCCGTCTAGCTTCTCCCACCTTTCTCCCGCCGCCCTCCCGCCGCCCGTCCGGCCGGCCTGTCGTCCTCTGTGCCCCGTGCTCGCCACCGGAGCTATAAATAGCCCGCACGGCGGCGCCAGTGGCGTTTCGTCAGTGGCCGACCGTGGCGGTCGCCGCAGCTCAGTCCATGACACAACGGGACAGTCCCTTCCACGGCCGAGATGGTGATTAGGAGACAATTGGACTGATTTGTGGATATGGGGCGCTGGATATCCACCTTTTGATGGCCCCTAAGGTTTCGCTGGGTGATTTGTGGGCATCGTTTGCCATAATTCTGCATATGAAAAGAATGTGCTCATTCTTTATCACTGAATCACGTCACTTGCTTTCTTGGATGCACTGATGAAGTTAATTGTTGAATATGTATCTGAGCTTACTCTGGTTTCGCTGAAACGTCATCACTCTGACGTCATCACCTTGCCCCACCGAACGGTTTACACTCATCACCGGTGCTTCTTCACGCTGCGTGTTTATGCTTGTGCGCGAGTTGAGAGTGTTTACCTGCCTCGTATGTGCGTAAGAGCCAGGAGTGTACCAATCCTGGCGACTAACGCACCTCCTTTGGCAGGGAATTTTGGGACCAGTTCGGGTAAGGCACTGCGCCCCGCCCGGGCGCTGTACTGTGATGTGGCCTGTCGCTCGATGTAGTGTGCCGATAGACTGACCGACCTCTGAACAGGCCGGCTCTTCGCCGAATGCTGCATGTCGCACGCCCGTCAATGTATTCGTATTTACATGGCATGGTGCGAACTGAACAGGCACGGTCGTGAACAGCATTTGACGCATCTAAAACCCCTCTGTTAGTAACCCAGAAACTAGGACATCTCGGCGCTGTTGTATCGTAAAATGCACAGTTATCTGCAGATAGATTGAAGTCTACATGTAGAGCTCCCAGCTTGAACGTACGATATGATGATATTCTGTTTGGTAGTCAAGCAACTGCCCATATTCGGTAACCATTCCACTAGAAAGTCTCGCACTAAACGTATGCAAAGGCGACTCTGTAGGAAACCAGCGGTCAAGACGGGGCTCGCTCCCTTACGTCGCTGCCCGTAATACGTTGTAGTGGAATTTTGGCTATGCAGTAGCATTGAAAAACAGAGTTGGCTATGTACTTTGATCGTATAGTGGACAGGAATGTGTTCATTGTCGTGCTTTTATTTCAGTTGTTGTGTCATCTGTTGTGACCAGAAAGCTGTCGTCTTCAGCTCTATCGCATCATTTAACGATGAAACTAGCTTTTCTGTGTCTATGCATGATGTGGTATACAGTGTATTTGTGTGATGTATCATGTAACATTTTTTGTTTTAAGAAAACTCACCTGAACTGGCATTCTCTTACAATTGACCTAACCCTCTTGTTTCCCCCCACTCATTCAGCACACTGCCCTGTGTCAGCCTCTAACCGTGTACCCGCCTTCCTCAGTCGAGCGCCGCCCAGAGTACAGAAAGTGGAGTTCACCAAAACCACCGACGACGTGGCCTTCAGCGGCCAGAAACGCGCCTACAAGCGCGCCTCCATCCTCCCGGCACTGATCAAGACGTTCGGCGGCTCCTTCCTGCTGGGTGTGCTCCTCAAGTTCATCAACGACACCCTGCAGTTCATCAACCCGCAGATCCTGAGGTAGGCGGCGCTGGCCGGGTGTGATGCGGAGCGCGAGACGCGGTGGGTGTTTGGGGTAACGGAGAGGGTACACTGGTGTCTGGTGTCGAAGTTAGGAACAAATAGCTGAGGGCGGAATAGGAGAGTTGATAGTTTTTTTTAAGACTGACAGGGTATGCGAGGGAACGAACCTACAGTATGAGACGCGACACTTTGTTGTAAGGAAAATGCGCGGCGGTAGCAGCACTTCAGTCTCAATACGTCTTCATGATTTTGATTTGTGACAGTAACACCATCGTCTCTCTCTCTCTCTCTCTCTCTCTCTCTCTCTCTCTCTCTCTCTCTCTCTCTCTCTCTCTCTCTCTCTCTCTCTCTCTCTCTCTCTCTCTCTCTCTCTCTCTCTCTCTCTCTCTCTCTCTCTCTCTCTCTCTCCTTCTCTCTCTCTCTCTCTCTCTCTCTCTCTCTCTCTCTCTCTCTCTCTCTCTCTCTCTCTCTCTTTTATGTTCTCCGACCTATTATGACCCTTCCCTCTTTCCCTCACAGTAAGATCATCAGTTTCGTGAGCGACCCTAGCCAGCCGTCGTGGCACGGCTACTTCTACGCGGTACTCATGGTGTGCGTCAACATGCTGATGTCGGCTGTGCTCAACCAGTACTTCCTGGTGATGATGACCCTTGGCATGCGGGTCAGGACGACTCTCATCGCCGCCGTCTACAGGAAGGTGCGTGCACGCTGCTGTCGCTGGCGGGGCGGGGGAGGGTGTAGTTAGTTTCGTGGCGTGTTTTATGCTTAATCGGAAGGAAAGGGGCAGGCTTATTTAGGTGAATTTAGGGTAGCGGCCGTTGATGTAGTGATGGCGGTTTGATGCTTTCTGAGGCTCGGACTGAAATTGGGAACGGAATTGGGATTGAGATTGGGTGGAAGCTTTGATGAACACAAGATTTGACAGGCATGGAGTCGTATGCTAGGTATTTGTTGGGTGTGATCCATCGTCCATGATGCCGACTGAGTTTTGAACGGCACATGACTTTGTTGCTCCCGGCCAGTCTGCGTCTCCCGCCCCCTTGCCTGTACCCTGAACCCTAACCGCCCCTTCCCCCGCCCGCAGGCCCTAGTGATCAGTAACCTCGCCCGACGCGAGTCGACCGTGGGTGAGATCGTGAACCTGATGGCCGTGGACGCTCAGCGCTTCATGGACCTGGCCTCGTACATCTGCCTGCTGTGGTCGGCGCCATACCAGATCATCCTGGCCGTCTACTTCCTCTACCAGGAGCTCGGTGAGGGGGTCCGGCTCTGGGTTCCCTACGGGGATGCTAACTAGGCTACTTGTCACAGTCATGCCAATGTGTTATGTCATAATATTGTCATATGGATTGATCGGGTGTACAGTGAAAGTCACAAGACCTGAAGAGATCCCAGTCTCGGCGATCTTATTGCGTGCTGAACTCTTTCATCGCTCGGCGTCCGGGAGAAAAGAGAGTAGGTTGGCCGGTCTTATCTAGGCCTAACTCTAAGGAACCCGAAATGCGTCTCGATGGGTGACTTTACCACTTTTCCCCGGTGTCTTCCAGGCCCCTCTGTGTTCGCTGGCCTGGCTGTGATGATCCTACTGATGCCTGTGAACGGCTTTATCGCCAACGCCACCAAGAAGCTGCAGCTGCAGCAGATGAAGTACAAGGACCAGCGTGTGAAGCTGATGAACGAGATCCTCAGTGGCATTAAGGTGCGCAGTCGGCTGCCGTTCGATCTTCCCGATGTGATCTTAGCGTTTTAAAATAAGCCATAACTTGTGGCTCTCCAGTAACGATCTATGCATGCATGCAAAAAGTACTTAAGTTTGTCAATTTCATGCGAAGGCTGTCAGGATCTTCCCCTCCAATAGGTGTCCTTTGCAGATCAATAGTTATCCTTGCTATGTATAACACCGTCGATACCTCTCCGACCAGGTGCTGAAGCTGTACGCGTGGGAGCCGTCCTTCGAAGAACAGGTGCTCGGCATCCGTCAGCAGGAGATCCGCGTGCTCAGGAAGACAGCCTACCTCAACGCCGGAACCTCGTTCATCTGGACTTGCGCTCCGTTCGTGGTGAGTATCGCCGTGCTCTGCAGGGGGAGATAGAGGGTGAGATAACGTAGCGAGGGAATAATGAACGTGACTTAGTGTCAAACTGCAGCTATATAATGTATGGGGTGTCATAGCCTCTCACAGGTCGTTTAACGTTTCAAAAGAAACAAAAACATTCAAAGAGGTGTATTGTTATTACCTGCATATCGTTCGGGCATGGTCTGTGTGTCGGTTGCCCCCACAACGCCCCACAGATCGATCGTTTTCAGGCTGCACTTGACTGCTAGCATCCAGCGAACGATAAGGTGGGACTGTGTCGTCACTCGCCCGTAAATATACATCAGAAGTTTTCACAGACAGTCGATACCTAAGTCACAACAATGCTGGCGTTTGGGTTCTGAAATGGTCGATTTATCGATTGTGTATCCGAGTTTATTTCCATTGGTGACTGACCAACTGACTAGCTCTTTTTAGCCAGTTTGTTCGGTTGGCGTGGCTTCTATACTGGTGACGAGCGTGTCCGTCTTGTCTGCAAAGCTGATGCATGTTTTACAGTTAATTTAGCCGGTAGCTCCACGGCAGGGGCGGACTATTCTAGCATTTAGTGCTGACTGTTACGGCCGACCGAGCCTGAAGACAATCAATAACCATGGCACGTCGATACTAGCACCTGACAACCGCTCCATATGCCGGTATTGGACTCCACACCAAGCTTACAAGACCCAGGGAGCCGTCAATATCATCGGTCCCGGCCTCTGACCAGTGTTCCTTCGAACCGGGTCGGCTCATCATGAATTCTGAAGCCCATTGACCGTGTTCTGGTCTGCAGGGGATTCTGGCTGTCTAGTCTGCAGGTTTCACTAACCACGTGCGCCACGAGTCTGCAGCTATCACTAACCACGTTTGCCATGTGTCTGCAGCTATCACTAACCACGTTTGCCACCTGTCTGCAGGTGACGCTGATCACGTTCGCCGTGTACGTGCTGACGGGCAACGACGTCGACCCCCACTACCTGACGCCCGACAAGGCGTTCGTGTCGCTCTCGCTGTTCAACCTGCTGCGCATGCCTCTCAGCTTCCTCCCCATGCTGATCGTCTTCACAGTACAGGTAGACGCCGAGTCGCTGAGTCTCTGGGGCGCTGGTCAGTCCTGGAGACCGTGCTGTCTGTGTCCCGGTTTTGGGAGTCGCCTTTGGGTCGTCTTTCGTCCTGGAAGCCGAGTTCCGCTGGCCATACGGCGGGGTCGCCAAGTCTGGGACAAGCTGTGCTTTTGAGGATATTACGCTGGCAATCGTTGCTGCGCTTTTGTGGGGAATGCCTGCGATGTGTGGGCCTGGACTTGAATTGACTGACAGGATGGGAAGCCGTCGCCAGAGATCTACGTGGAGAGCTGATATGCCGCAAGGCACTGTCTCAGATGAGCGGCTATTGGGGTGTTCTGGTTTCGTGTGTTGCCGTCGTCCGTCCTCATTTGTCCGTCTGTGTGTATGTGTGTGTGTGTCTCGTCCCCCTCGTCGGGCCGTCCCGTCCCGCCTGTATCGTCCGGGCGTCCCGTGTCGTCCGGCCGTCCGCTGTACGTCGTGTCGTCTGCCCGCCCCGGCAGGTCTGCCTCGCGTCGTTCGCCACCTACGTACTGGTCGACTCCGATAACGTACTGGACAGTCGGCGCGCGTTCGTGGCGCTGGCACTGTTCAACGCGCTGCGCTTCCCCCTCTCCATGCTGCCCATGATCACCATCAGCGCCGTGCAGGTGACGTCACGTCGGACTGATGACGTCACAGATCATTGGTGACGTCACGTTACGGGGATAGGCCGGCTATGAGCCTGACTTACCGAGGGAATGCTGATTGCTGAGTAACTGGCCTTGCAGTATTTTGTTAGGGGGGGGGGGTTGAGGTCTAGAAACTTACTAACATGATACAAGATATAATTTATTTAACTGCAAGCAACTTTCTTTCTAATTTTATTTAGAATAAAACCGCCTCACTATCTTTCGTTGCGACATTGTTTTCCTTTTCTTTTCGCCCTTAGTTAGCCTAAGGTCTCAACACATTTTTCAGCGTTTGTCTGTAAACAATTTTGTTTTCTCGGCGCATTTTTCGCATTGCCCCGATGCAATTAACACATTCCTTCGCATGCTCGGCTGGTGAGTTGCACTAAGCTGGTTATGTATTTGTTGGTCTGCATGCTGGTAGCTCATGTTTTGCTTCTGTAAATGCTTTACGTTGCTTACTTATGTATTATTTTTCATGCATACCAGTTTTTAACCTTCTTTTGCCTTTTTGGATCTCGGAAAGGTGGGCTTTGAATCATCTGCCCCTTTGTAATATCTTAGTGCTTACCTTGGAAAGTTTGTAACGTACTTTTATCTTCGTTGATTGTTTCAGTTTATTGTCTTTTCATTTATATGATTTATTTTGTTAAGCCTTTAATAGTTATTCGATGTCTTTTACTTTCTGGAAAAGCTTGATTAATGCCTTTTAGGGTGAATGCGTTGTAAAGCCAATTATAGGGCTAATTCACGTCAAGTTCGTTGTCGTCCATCTTTGCTGACTCACCCTGCTGACTTGTTTATTCCACCGTTGCCAGGCCAACGTGTCGCTGACGCGTATGAACAAGTACCTGAACAGTGACGACCTGGACGACCAGGCCGTGTCTCACGACACCACTGAGAGTAAGTGCCGCCAGGGTGCCGTGGGAGTGTCCCGGGCCGGAAGTCGGGTAGTGTCGCATCTGTACCGTTTGTGTGCGGACAGGTGTTCTGGAGTATCTGTTATAGCGGCCATACTGGCCGGTTGTAGCTGTTACGAGCGGTGTTAAATTTCATCTTCCTCCTCCTTTCCAGCAGTTCGATGGACATTGGCTCAGGTGGTTGCTTATATTATGTTTTCATCTTCTTCTTTTGTGCATCATGCATCAACGGAGTGCAAGAAGAAATTGAGCTCTAGGTCTTTCTTGCAACGTAACCCCGTCCAGACCCCCACATAACCTCCTTGACCCCCCCCCCCCCCCATTCACAGGTGACCCGGTGGTGGTGGAGAACGGCACGTTCACCTGGGACCCCGAGTCCACTCCCTACCTGCAGGACATCAACATGCGTGTCAAGGAGGGCAGCCTGGTGGCCGTGGTGGGCACCGTCGGCTCCGGCAAGTCGTCCCTGCTCAGCGCGCTGCTCGGAGAGATGGAGAAGGTCGGCGGACGCGTCAACACCAAGGTACGCAGTCGGTGGCGGGACCGGGAAGGGCTGTAGGACATGGGTTATAAGCCATATCCTAAGGATATAATTTAGCACGGAAGGAATTATAGTACATCGGTGGATATAGTATGACGGAAATAGTCATGGAAAACTAAATGAATTATAAGTGGATGCCCACGTAATTTAGTGGTGGTAAATAGAATATGCCGTGAAGTTCATGCCTGCTGCCAACGATCTATGTGATCCATTTTATTCCATTATGACTCCATTACCATTCGTTACCATGATTCATGCTTCTCATGTTATGAATGATCATTCCGCCTGCACCATTGGGCGTGTTTTCTGTATCAACTGACGGGGACAAATGTGCCGCACTGACCCATCCCCCGCCTATGTGCACCACAGGGAAATGTGGCGTACGTGGCGCAGGAGGCCTGGATCCAGAACGCCACGCTCAAGGATAACATTCTGTTCGGCCGGACGCTGGACGAGGACCTGTATAACCGCTGTGTGGACGCCTGCGCGCTGCGGAGCGACTTTGACATGCTGCCCGGCGGAGACAAGACCGAAATTGGCGAGAAGGTACGCTGGGGTGACGCGCCCTGGGGTCGGGCCGGGAAGAGCAGTTGTAAGACATTGGTAATTTCGATGATAATGACAATGTATTCGTTAGCTGCAACAATAAAAGAGGTGGTGTGTGTGCTTCGGGATTTGTGTGTGTGTGTGTGTGTGGAGATAAATGTATGAAGTGTCTCGAAGTCGACGTGGATTTCTCTTTATGTGCCGCATTGGGTGGGTGGATGGCCGAGTAAGGTATGTGCTGGCCCTATAGTGGGATAGGTTAGCCTCCATGTAGAGATTCAGCTCCCATCCCTCTTACCGTGGTGTCCCTCGGATCTCTGACCTCTGACCTCTGACCCACCTTCTGCCTCCACAGGGTATCAACCTGTCTGGCGGCCAGAAGCAGCGCGTGGCGCTGGCTCGCGCCGTTTACAGTAACAGCGACATCTACTTCCTGGACGACCCGCTCTCGGCCGTCGACTCGCACGTCGGAAAACACATCTTCGAGAACGTCATCGGGCCCGAGGGCATGCTCAGCAAAAAGGTCAGTCTGCTGTGTTTGTGAGGAGTGATACTTTTGTTCCAGCAGGAAGTCATGTTACTTTGTAATTTCTAACAGCTGCATCTGCTCGTCTGCTGACTGTTGAGCACCATAGTTGGGAGAATCGCAAGCAAAACGAATAAGAAAGATTCTCGTTTCCCTCCGTTTTATCCATTGATTCTTGTTTAACATTGTCCTTCTTTTGTTGATCCGCGACCTTTGATATGGGACCTTCCGTGACCTGTTCTAACCGGTCTCTCCCCCGCACAGACTCGCATTCTGGTGACGCACGGTATCACCTACCTGCCATACACGGATACCATCACGGTGCTGAAGGAGGGCCGCGTCTCGGAGACGGGGCCCTACAAGCAGCTGATGGACAACAAGGGCGCCTTCTCCGAGTTCCTGCTCCAGTACCTGACAGAGGCCGGCGAAGACGAGGACGTAGAGGGTGAGAGAGATACGGCATGTTCAGTCGCTATGGGCTACTGCGACTGATGTAACTTCAGTGATGTTGGAATGAAAAGGAGGGAGGGAAGTCAAGAAGAAAGTCGGCCTGTGAGTGGGGATGGAGTTTTCTTTCCAAACGCACAATTATAGCTATCAATCGTAACGCTTTGTGCTGGTAAAGCTTCGCGTCACCCTTAGCCATGATAATCGGCTAAGCCTCTGATCACAACTGGCGCTTGTGGTATATTTCGGTGGGTGTACAGTTTACACGGGACGACTCAACTCCAACGCCGAAGCTCCCGTCTTCTATTTCCCACTACCGCACTGTGCAGGGTCGAACGGCGGACCCGCGCGCGTCAGTCCGTCCGACAGAGGAGCGGAGGCTCCCCACCGCTCCGCCGCTCTGCCTCCGACTGCCGAGCGCATAAGTACAAAACTCTCGACGATCCCACAAACGCCGAGAAGCAGCGGAGATCACCCCTTTTTCGGGGCGTAGTTATAGTCCGGTGTCGGGCGTAGTTTCGGTGAGAGTCGTATTTTTGTTTCTTTGAAAATGATCGAAGGCTACTCCGTGGTACCAATGAGCCTCGTTTGTGGTATTATGTTTGTTTGGTGACGGTTTTTAAGTTTCAATTGATGAAGCATAGTACAGAGTGACACAAAAAAAGCGGTCATCACCAAAATTCGAATAACTTCGGAAGTTTTATTTAGATCATCAACAAACTTCGGCCACTTTAGGTCACACCTATGTAGCATACATCCACCAAGTTTCAAGTCTTCACTACGAATACTTTTAGTACAGTGTGTGTTTTACTGACGCTCCACAATGTGCTCCAGGTGAGCGCCCCGGCGCTGCAGGGCGTAGGCACACCTGCATCCGGCGGGCAAAGTTGTCGATAACCCGATGGCTGTGCACTTTACAGAGTGCAATGGCCTCTGGAGACAGTGCTCAGGGGGTGTGCTACCCCAGAAACGTTATTCTTATCGGGTTATCGACAACTTTGCCCGCCGGATGCAGGTGTGCCTACGCCCTGCAGCGCCGGGGCGCTCACCTGGAGCACATTGTGGAGCGTCAGTAAAACACACACTGTACTAAAAGTATTCGTAGTGAAGACTTGAAACTTGGTGGATGTCTGCTACATAGGTGTGACCTAAAGTGGCCGAAGTTTGGTGATGATTTGAATAAAACTTCTGAAGTTATTCGAATTTTGGTGATGACCGCTTTTTGTGTCACCCTGTATTCGAGGATAACGGTTCTCAAGGCAAGAACCTGCTGCAGATTTTATCAGACGTATTTAGTTGTAGTTAAACTCCCATCTAAGACTGGGCATTTGGGGGCTTGCTAAGAATACTCTGCTCATTAGCATGCTTTGTGAAAAGTTTCTAAGGAGATCAACTACACCTTTCCAGTGACATTGGACCGGAAAGTGAGATTAGTTCATTTGATGATCTAGGTATGGTTACCGGATAAAAGGATGTTACAGATCACAGCGAGTCTTTATTTGTACCGCCTCCGATTTCACCTCGTCAATTCCTTTTTACAACCGGGCTGCGCAGCTCACATACGCAGCTGACTCGCAGGCTGCCAGTTTTCCATCTCGCCTATTCCGGCTGCTAACTCTATCTGCCATTTGAGTCGTACACCTATATCGCTCAATTCCAGAGAGTGATTCCGTTTCAAAAGGGATTGACACGTTGGCAGCATCGCTTCTGCGGCTCAGTTGTCAGGTCTGCGCCGTGACATTTGGGGCGGTTACTTGTGTCCCAATGCATTCGTTCGATTCTCTCGGCTGCAACCTTACTATCAATCCACCATAACTGAAGTTGTATCATCATACCTAAAGATGGCTTTTGACGCCTCCGTTCATCCCCTTATGCCTCTATTCACATCGCCCTGTTGTTTCGACAGAACTGGATGAGATCAAGCACCAGCTGGAGGAGACTATGGGCCGCCAGGAGCTGCAGCGACAGATGTCCCGCGTCAAACGCGAGTCCGAATGCCCCAGCGAAGACGGCAGTATACCGGAACTGAAGAGGTGGGTGGAGCCAGCTAGGCTGGTGTAAAGTGCGCTTTATTCACCCCGGGCGGACTGACGGGTGGTGCAGCTGCAAGGCTGGGTTCACACAGGATGCCTAGGAGGTGGAGTTGCGAATGTAACGGTGATGGTTTGTTGTGTTAGGGTGATCCTACAGGGCGATGCCAGGTGTTGGTGTCAGGCTATCCTGTCCTGTATAACTGGGTTTGAAATAACTGGCGAAGGTGCGAACTAAAAGCATGTGTTTTGAGTGAGTGAATGAGCAGCTTACTGCCATTGAAGATCCTGCTGATATTGTGTGATGTCTAAATTGGTGCTTGTCTAACTCTTGCTTCTGCTTTCGGGGTATTCGTCTTTTGGATGCGGGCTTCGACGAGTGATGGGCTTTCTCTCTTGGGTTGGGTGTGCCGTATTGGCTGGTACGCGCCTGCTATTGTATCCAAGACAGTACCGGTTCCCGCGGCAGGCTTCATAACGTGCGCGGCCCATCCCCTAACCCTCCCACCTGACCGGTTACAGTGACGAGGTGACCGAACTGCTCGGCTCTCGGCACTCGATCACGTCGGTCCACACGATACAAGTGAAGAGCAGCAGGTTGGTAATGTCCACTTGGTCCCTTCCTGTGCGTGCTGCATGGAGTCTCTGCACGGCCATATACTCTGAGCCGATTTAAAGGGACTATCCCACCTTCTAAAATGTTGTTAAAACCAGTTAAATTGTGCCCGACTTTATAGATTGGATGACCAGGAACACGGTTCTGGCATTTATTTTTCATTAAACATCTTAGGCTTCCCATATTCCAAACACAAACTTTCAAATATGTGACGTCACAGCCCAAAATTACCTCTTTCCCCAGGCCACATTGCTGTCATAAAGCTGATTCTTTTTACTCTGTAGGCACCACAACAAAGTTCAGACCAAGTTTTAAGCGATTTTTCAACGAACAAACCCATTTAAATCAGAATGACTAAACGAGGTGACGTCACACTAACGGTCGCTCCATGTTGAAGATAGGGCCTTGCACAAGGCCCATTTTCAAATGAAGGGAACGAATTTCTTCAACACCAAAAGGCCGCGGGGGTTGCAACCTAGATAGATAGTGGTTTCTGAACCTCGCCGCAAACTTGGCTATCTCAACTCAAACCCCATGTTAAAGGTGGGATAGTCCCTTTAATTATCGGCTAATATACCGTTACCGACAGCCACAAAAAGTAGGAGCTCACCCTATCGCGGGCATACGCATCACACGTCATGATCGCATCAAAAGGCACATGAGCAGTCATGCACCATTCTATGCTGCTAGTTGCGTTTTGCCTTGCGCTTTGCATGGCGTCTTGCACGGGCACCTAATGCTTGCGCAGAAGCGCTGGCTGCAGGCGCTCCCTCGCCCTGTCCGTGAACCAGCCAGGCAAGGAATGCCACCGGTGTAGCTGTCTTGCCGTCGGTGCTGTCAGTGGTGCAGATACGCGACACTGCTGAGGTGCTGGACCTACAAAGGACGCCAGATCTCGATATGAGCCGTGACGTGCCTGCGCTGGAAGAAGTACGCTCGTGGTCTGAGGATTGTGACCGCGGCTCTGGCGACTTCATGTTAAATATGCATACCTATTACCTAATGTATTGATGCTTTTAGCTTCAGTCTAGTTAGTGAAAGTTCCCGGCCCCCACTCAGTTACCCAGTCCACAGTATTTCGTCACAATTCCCCTTCGCTGATCCTATAACCTACCTAGCTGCTGACTGCTCCATGCTATACTCCTCTGATATCACCGGCTCTGTCCCATCACCCGCTAACCCCTCCCCGCCGACCCCGTCCCTCCAGGTCAGCGTCTGTGATCAGCGGAGAGCGAAACGGCAGCTTACGTCGCCGTAAGAGCAGTCAGACTAAGGACGAGGCCGTTCAGCAGACCCTGCAACCGCAGCCGGTCGCCCCCGCTACTGAACAGAAGGCCGGCGCCAAGCTGATCGAGGTGGAAAAATCCGAGACCGGAAAGGTGGGTGAATCGTTACGGGCACCGGTGTAACGACGTGGGTGGTTTTCGACTGAGAATGGAGACGAATGTGGTAGGTAGTTGTGGTGAATGTTTTGATGTAAGGACATGACTGTTAGACATTTAAGCAGGTGGAACTACCTAACTCATGGCACTTATTTCCCATTATTATTTTCCATTTGTTATTTCCCATTCTGCCCTGTTTTGGTCAGTTGATTGGTCGTATGTTACTGTTGTGTGTTATTCAATGAGCCCTCCGACGGGCTTTTTTGTATGTGTGTATGTGGTGTAGATACAGCGTCTAACGCGTCTGTTTGCCCGCTCTGTGTCGACAGGTCCAGCTGGCAGTCTACTGGTACTACATGAAGTCGGTCGGCGTCTTCCTCACCATGCTCACCTTCATGTTGTACGTCGCTGCGCAGGTACGAGTGGAACCATGTAGGGGAAGGCCGATTAGTGTTGTAACCCTCCCACTGTCTTCCCTAGTCTCCTTTTTTTGTAATACGTCATTTGTTTGCCTATAATTGACATTGTTTGATGGTAATCATGAATGTTTATTGCTTCATACATTAATGTAGCCAGTTTTGTTTCACCATCGCCGGCGACACGCCGGAAGGGAAATTCTAATTTAGCTGCCTCTGTGAGTTCACACCGTCATCAGTAGTCGCTCTGTTCTCCTTATTTAGATCTGATCTCATTCCTCCCCACAGGCGTGCAGCGTCGGCTCCAACATCTGGCTCTCCAACTGGACTGAGGATGTGGAACACTTCAACGACACACACACGCGTAACGTCTACCTGGGAGTGTACGGAGCATTAGGATTCGGACAGGGTGAGTGGCGGCGGACGACGGTGGAGGGGTGGACGCACGGTACAAGACGATCGTGCTAGGTAGTGGCTGCCGGTAGCGGGGACCATTGCTGATCTTTGCCGTTCGTTGGCTGTTAACCTTGGTCAACCTTAAGAAGACGTGTGAATAATGTTTATTGTTATTGATGACACTAGTCGCGGTATGAGTTTTTTATGGATGTGTGCTTATTGGAAGCGATAGAAGGTAAGAATGATAAAAAGAGTCTGGTGTCTGCTTCGTGCTTTGTCTCACGTTGTCGTTGTCCTGATCACTGTCTCCGGCTGTCGATAAACTGCTTTGGTTCGTACTGCGTTACCATTACGCCCTGGTCAATGGTCGTCTCCCGTGTTGTCTAGTCTGTCAGTCTCCCAGCCCGTGTGCCTTGTCCTCCATGCCAGCTGGATTGTAAAGTTCATGCACCACCCCTCCGTAAATGTCCCATATCTGTCCCAGTTGTCTCTCTTCCCTGTCTCCGCCCTTTCCTGTGTCGCCCCCTTCCCCGTCATCACTTATTGTCCGTCCACCCGATATACCTCCGTCCTCTGAACTGCCAGTGGTATCACGCCACTTTTCTGCGTGTGTCGTCCGGGTTGTCCCGTCGGGGCCGCTCCGTCCCGTGTTTGTCTGCGCTCGGGCGCTGCTCGACGCGGCCGGCCGGCTTCTGTCTGCGTTTCAGCCGTGTTCTCCGTGCTGGCCGCGTTCTCGCTCTACACGTGCCTGCTGATCGGCGCCCAGATCATGCACTCGGATCTCATGCACAACGTCATCCGGCTGCCCATGTCGTTCTTCGACACCACGCCGCTCGGACGCACCATCAACCGCTTCAGCAAGGACGTGGACGTGCTGGACAACACGATGCCGATGGTGATACGCGGCTTCATCATGACCTTCGTTGTCGTAAGTGACCTTAGCGGCGGGCTGCCATAGCGCGATGCTAATGTGACAGCTATTGACTGACCAGTGACTATGCCCTTCCCTCAGTGAACCATGGAAGCCTGCCCCCCTCCCCCCCAGGGACCCCTGACCCCTGTACCTCCCAGTGACCCGTGTGTGACCCACGTCTAACCCTGTGACCTCCCCCGGCAGCTCTGTTCGTGCTCTTCCCGTCTATTGTGATGGCCTACGGCATGATGCGCGCGTCTCAGCTTCTGCACAGCCACATCCTGTCTCGGCTCTTCCACAACCCGCTATCGTTCTTTGACACCACGCCGCTGGGACGTATCGTCAACCGGTTCAGCAAGGACGTAGACATGATGGACAACACGCTGCCGTTCAACATCCGCTCCTGGATTAACTGTCTCTTCTCTGTAGGTGGACGTTGACCGTGGCAGTCGGTAGACCGGAGCTGGAGTTTGTGTTCGCTGAGAGTCCGGGAGTTCTTGGTCATGGAGTCTTGTCTTTGAGCAGGGAGATATGACGTCGCTAGTCTGTCGGACTGGAAGGTATTGGAAAGTAGTGTACGGGAATTGTCCTGGTGAGATGGATTGCTTCGTTTCGTCCCGTTAGAGCCAGAATTGGTTCGGCGGTGCTTGGGTTGCGTGTTTCGTCCGTCCGGGCGTGTCGTCTTTGGGTTCTGTCGGTCCGTCAATCTGTCGACAGGATCTGCCTCACGGTTTTCAGAGTTTCTTGCTCGGTGCTTTGGCAAGTCCGTCCGGGAGTTTTTTGCACCGTCATTTTGCAGGTGGCACTACAAGTTATCCGTCGGTGACTGGTGGCTGGTTCCGTCAAGTACCTTGACAGAAACTATAAAGGAGGACTTGTTTTTGCAGATCAGGCAACTGCTACCGTGGGTCGTCGCGCTGGAGAGATTGTATGCTTCTGGTTTTCCGTTTTTTAGTCCGTCATATCGAGGTGCTACAGTTTCGATCGCCACTTACATCATGGGCTTTTTTGTCCGTATCTGGGTGTGTTGCTTACTTGTGACAATCTAGAGCAGCATACGTAAATTTGTTCCTATTCAGTATGCGTTACTTACTTTTGTACTTTCTGTAATTATACGTGCTGGTAATATTTTAATTTCTCAGTTTTGTTCACTTTTGAGTCATAATGCCATTTCTAATGCTGCCAATATGACTACGTACTTTACCGAGTACCAGTTACATCGCGATGTGGGAGGTCAGTGTGGTGCAGTCTGGCTAACTACTCCCCTCTTCGTCTCCCCCGCTCGCTCTCTCCAGGTGCTGGGTACGTTCTTTGCCATCATTTACGCCACTCCCATCTTCCTGGCCGTGGTGATACCTCTTCTCGGAGTCTACTACTTCATGCAGGTCAGTCAGAGCAGGGTAAAACAGGGTAGACCATTGGAGCTGGGTAAACCGGGCAAACCGCCGTCTGTCGTGGCGTAACGCCATCGCTGGCGGGAGGAAGGTTGGAATGACTCTTACTGCAACGCAGGAACGAATTGAGCCTATGTCGGGAAGAGATAGATCTTGCGTAGCTTTCATGGATGTCACAACTACGGTGTCAACTGTACGTGAAATTGTACATTTCCTAGGGCGTATAACTTTGTCCAAGACACCGAAGCCTGTTTTTCTCTCACATTTTGCCACTGTAGCTGCTCGCAGAGTGGTCGTTGTCTCCTGATATGACGATTGTAAGACGCTAAGACTGACACTTTCCCTGTCATTCGCAGCTGGTGTACGTGTCCACCTCGCGGCAGCTGAAGCGACTCGAATCGGTCTCCCGGTCACCGATCTACTCACACTTCTCCGAGACCATTACAGGTTAGTGGCAGCGCAATGCTGAGAGCTAGGCGTAGTGCAGGTGCTAGGCGAGACAGGAGACGCCACGTGCCCGGCCTACTGGGCTGCCGGTGTATCAGTGTTGCATTCCATGGCACATGGAACATTTTCTTTGCACTCAGTCGCATCAGCTGTGAACAATGCCATTGCCTACCCGGTGATTCGGTGCGCTATAATTTCCTTTGCAGTTAACTGCAGTTTCTTAGCTTATACAGTAAAGCGTTGTCAAAGCTCTGTTCTGTACTTTCTCACCCGAATTCTTTATCTGACGCCATTTCTGACCTGCCCTCGTGTCTCCCGCTAGGCTCTATGACGATCCGCGCCTACGGCAAGGTGCAGGACTTTGTGCTGCAGTCGGAGGCCAAGGTGGACGACAACCAGGCCTGCTACTATCCGTCCATGATCGCTAATAGGTGAGAACCGCGGGTAAATCGCCACCACTGGTCACCAGACCTCGGGCGGATGGAGCTAAAGAAAGACGTCCGTGCGAGCAGCTGTAAAGGCCGCCGTCCACTATGCGGAACGCTTGCGGTCCGTACGGAATTTAACACAGAGCCCTATGGGCGCATCCGGTCCGTACGGAAATCGTGTGCGCTCCGTCCGGACCGCATCCGAACGGCAATCAGCTGTTGATTTTCCGTCAGCTCTCCGCAAGCGTTTCGGAAGCGGTTGCTACGGAAACGAAATAACAAAGTCCGACATGTTGAACTTTTCTGCGGAGAACGCAGGCGGAACGGACGCGGACAGGTACAGTCTTCCGTCTTCGAGTTTTCAATTGCAAATTTCAGAAATAATTTCAACTCTTTCAAGATAAAGTAAGTAAACATAATGTCCTTGACATGGCAGCACTATGTTATGCTAGTAACTTGCTATACTTTCTTTTGTAATAACTGATAATTGCTCTTTACAAAGTGTTAGCAAGTGTCCGTGAGCTCTCCGTCTGCGGTCCGGATGCGGTCAGCGTGCGGCGACATTCCTGACGGACTCCGGACGGAATTCCGCCACAGTGGACGGCGGCCTTTAGAGCTCCGACTCACCAGCTACCCTGGACAGACAAATCACTGCAGACCTCACCAGATTGCTAATACCCCGTCCGGGCATCCACAGCACATTCAAATCCTTCTCCCCGTCGCAACCCTCGGTCCGGGCTGGACAGCATCGCGGCTCCCAAGGGGAGCACACCCGTAGTCGGGTGCAGAGAGTACTTGGGGGCTAATTGGCTTATCCATTCGGACGGGCTCAGCCCCGCTGACTCCCTAGAGTGCCCGCCCAGACCAATGTCTCCCCCTAGTTCCTATCACCCTTCTGGCTCTGAAATGGTCTTGTCAGACCGAAACGACCTAACCCAAAAAGGAAAAAACAGATTGCTAATAGACCGCCAATGGTCACAGGACTACGGGTAATCCCAGATTCAGCATTGGATGGAAAGAATGACTTACATACCAAGGACAGGCCCGTCAATTTCAGCCAGCAGATTTGGGTGACATTTGCAATGCGGACACTGTTTAAGGGAGGGCGGAGGATGGATGTAGGTTCGTCTGGCATAACTACCTGTAAATGTCTGGGAACTTCACCTTGTTCCTGGAACGCATTACAGTGGTCCGCCTCTGTTTACTTACTGCGTCGTATCTCAGTTCAATGTCGTCACACGAATACCGTCTCCAATGATATCCACGTTAGGCCCCATAAATCTCAACCATTACGATTGCTGTCTGTCCCAATTGGTCCACAGTCCAGGCTGCCCCGTCTTCCCTGGCCTCACTGGCTCAACCAGTTGACATTTCATCTCCCTCGCGGAACTGGAAATTGAAGCTTACGGATGACTTTCCTCCACGTCTCTGTCTGATTTCTGACAAACATTTGTTCTCTCCCCCTCTGCCGTCGAATGCAACACTGTGACCCCCGATCTACCTCCCTCCAAGTTAATATAACCTTTGTAGATGTTTTCAATGCTCCGATTGTACCTGACCCCCGCTCTCCCTCGTTCCATCAGGTGGCTGTCGTTCCGGCTGGACATGATCGGCACCTGCATCACCTTCTTCGCCTCGCTGTTCGCCGTGCTGGCCCGCGACTCAATCGACGTCGGCCTGGTCGGCATGTCCGTCTCCTACGCCATGCAGGTGACGCAGACGCTCAACTGGCTGGTGCGCATGACGTCCGACGTCGAGACCAACATCGTGGCCGTGGAGCGCATCAAGGAGTACTCTGAGACGCCCCAGGAGGCCGTCTGGGTGGACGAGAGCCGGCCGCGGCCGCCGCCCGAGTGGCCGCAGTCGGGCCGCGTACAGTTCAACAACTACCAGACGCGCTACCGGCCCGGACTCGAGCTCGTCCTCAAGGGCATCGACGCCGACATTGCTGGCGGCGAGAAAATCGGCATCGTCGGCCGCACCGGCGCCGGCAAGTCGTCGCTGACGCTGGCGCTGTTCCGCATCATCGAGGCGGCCGCCGGAGATATCACGCTGGACGGGATCCGCATCAGCGACATCGGCCTGCATGACCTGCGGTCCAAGATCACCATCATCCCGCAGGTGCGTGTCTCGGAGCGCCAGCGGCTGTGGCGCACGGCGTGTGGCGTTAGCGTGTCTGAAAGTTCTATAATTGTACTCATCATCGTTTGTCCTCTCGTATACCTACGTATTTTTAAAGATGATTTTCCATCGTTATTATTTAGGCATGTGACTGATTTGAGCGGAAACATTTCATCGTCATCCTTGTTCCTTTGGGTGGAATTTCCCTCTCTGACTCCCAAAACAAAATTTAACTTTGAAACACTCGCGCATGACACATCAGTTCAAGCGACACCGTTCATCCACACCCGTTTCAAATGTGACACTGGCCCTCCTCTGCCCCTCGCCAGGACCCGGTGCTGTTCTCGGGCACTCTGCGCCAGAACCTGGACCCGTTCGACCAGTACTCGGACGACCAGGTCTGGGCCGCCCTGGAGCACAGCCATCTGAAGACGTTCGTCAAGGGACTGGCCGCCGGCCTGCAGCATGAGATCAGCGAGGGCGGCGGCAACCTCAGGTCAGTGGCTGGGGAGGGGCACTCTGGTAATCGCTGACCTCAGGTCAGTGGCTGGAACGGGATACTGACCTCAGGTCAGGGATGGGGAAGTGGTAGCCTCAGTCAGAGTCAGGGACGGTTTTGACCATCAATGACCTCGGGTCAAGGATTCAATTCAAGAACCGTCCGTTAGGATTTGTGCAATCTCAACTCAGTATCGACTGGGGGTTGTAGTAACCTCAGTTCTGACTCGGATGCGGAACTGACCCTAGGTCAGGGGTGGGGCGTTACGGTGACAAGCCAGTCACATGGGCTGGGCTAAAACTTACATGTCTGTACGACGCCCTGGTCTAAACTTACCAATGTCCCATACAGCGTGGGCCAGTCTCAGCTAATCTGTCGGGGCCGCGCGCTGCTGACCTGACCCGTGCCCTGCAGTGTGGGCCAGCGTCAGCTGCTTTGCCTGTACCACTTTCTGACCTGACCCGTGTCCCTCACAGCGTGGGCCAGCGTCAGCTAATCTGCCTGTACCACGCTCTGACCTGACCCGACCCCTGTCTCTCACAGCGTGGGCCAGCGTCAGCTGATCTGCCTGGGCCGCGCGCTGCTCCGTAAGACCAAGATTCTGGTGCTGGACGAGGCCACAGCAGCGGTGGACCTGGAGACGGACGACCTGATCCAGGCCACCATCCGATCAGAGTTCGCCGACTGTACCGTGCTCACCATCGCGCATCGGCTCAACACCATCATGGACAGCACCAGGTATGGGCAGAGGAGGGGATACATCTTTGGAGAGCTTCAGTAAGGAGGCTAGAAGAAGCTACTTTTTTAACCGTCCCAATAGGGCACAGGAAGGGACGGGATTTGCGCCATTGTGTAGCGCCAAGCTTGGTCTCGGGCTGTGAAGTAATTGGGATCCGTAGGTTGAAAATTTGTGATGAATCGTCGCGTGATGGATGTGTAGCTCGGCCTGTTGGTTAAGCAGCGAATCGTCACTCACCCGGGGTACGGATTCGCCGAGTTCCTCGGTCAATAGACTGGTGGCTCATGTATCGTGTCAGACATTGTGATATTTATTCACTTTCGATGACAACACAAAAGCAAATATTCTAAATAGCCAGACGTTTCGGCCTCAGGGTGCCTTAGTCAGTGACGATATCAAGATACTAATACATGAATAAATTAATCAATATCTTTTTCACTTTCAAAGTACACATGACCTGGACATTTTTTAACCATTCTGCACAAGAGACTGCAGTCCCATGTGCAGAATGGTTAAAAAATGTCCAGGTCATGTGTACTTTGAAAGTGAAAAAGATATTGATTAATTTATTCATGTATTAGTATCTTGATATCGTCACTGACGAAGGCACACTGAGGCCGAAACGTCTGGCTATTTAGAATATTTGCTTTTGTGTTGTCATCGAAAGTGAATAAATATCACTGGTGGTTTAATTGTGCGCTATGTTGTCCCTCACCCCGGAACTGACCGACTCTCCTCGGCCGTCAGGGTGATGGTACTGGACGCGGGCCGCATCAAGGAGATGGCGCCGCCGTCGCAGCTGCTGGCAGACAAGAGCTCGGCCTTCTACAGTATGGCCAAGGACGCCGGCCTGGTATAGTGGCGGCGCGGCGCGCCAGCGTTCTCAGGCAGCTGGGCAGGGCGGGTCGGCCGGCCGCCGGCGGCCGGTCGACTCGGTAGCGGTGCCCGTACACCACTGTGACCTCCGCCCGGACTCTGTGTCTGCGTGTGTGTCAGTCTGAGTGTGCCTGTGTCGGTCTGATGAAGAGCGCCGCGCACGGCTCGCACCGTGCGGAGAGCGCGTGTGTATTGTTTACGCACTGTGTGTGTATGAAGAGCGGTGGAGCGAGTGAGAGTGAGAGACGAGTCGTGGACGATCCTGCCAGACGAGTCGTTTGTTACTATTTGTATCTGGTATTCGTCGTTCCATGCGGTACCTGTAGTGTTCTAGATGTGATGTGGCGACTACTTGATCCATGTATGGGGACTCTGGCCGGAGCGGCCAGGGCTCCGGCTGGCGCTGATTGTTTGTTTGTGCGGTGCAGAGGCATACCGATGCTGCCAGGAGCTGGTGTCGAGTGGTGGATCGTTTCTGGAGTTTCGTGATGACGGATTAGATTGCTGGGGGGGGGGGGGGGGTCGATTTCATGACATTGTACCCGGATGGGGCTACGGCCACGAGTGATTGCAGTAGGCGGGTATTGACGTCAGGGCAGGGGCGAGGGCCACGGGCCGCGCGCGCCCCGGCGACCGCAGCATTCAGATTGCCAGTGAAGACAGTCGCATCATCGAACTACAATACACGTTACTCGGTTATCCATGGTGTGTGTTCCTAAGGGAGTGGTGGGCTACATGCTCTGACCGTTACTGGAAAACCGCTGGCAATGAGGGACGTCCCGGAAATCAGTCAGTCATCAAGCCCAGAGGATTCTATGTTCGAAGTAGCTCCTATATTACACATCAACGAATTTTCCAGAGTCCATAGGAAAACTGTAATGAAACTGCACAGTGCACAAACAATACCTACACCCAATCGAACAATGCGGATAATGCGAGCTGCGGTTAGAGGTGATTCACGATTAAGAAGGTCTAGGGGGTAAATTACCCCGGCTTTCCACTTCATCATTAATGCAGCGAAGGGGCGGGGCCAGGGGAACAAAAGTGCAATGTGATTCATAGAAAGCAATGTAGCACTAGTGAATCATTTGTAAAAGGACTGCGGATCCTGAATCGGAGTCTGGAGTGATGCTAGAAAGACAGGCAGGTGCAGTGAAACTGCAGGTGAACCAGCAGTTTGCGCACCTGCCGCCGCGTGGCGCTCGCGTCGCCCGCTGAACGGTCGGGGACGGGAGCCGGCTGTGGGGTAGCTGGCGGCGGGTCTCCGCCCCCCGCCGAGCCGGCCGCCCGGGCGCCGGGAGCCAGTGGCGCCGGTGTCAGCTGTGCGGGAGGTGCCGTCCCGACGGAGGAACCCGAGTAGTGGTGGTGCTGAGTCGGCGATCGGTCGCGTGCCAACGAGAGGGCACAAAGGAGGGAGCATGGAGGTAGCCGTCCGAAATTTCGTCGGAGGTGAGTACTGAGTACCTACTCTCGATTAAAATCTCTCGAAAACTACGTGAATCCTCTTCTTGGCCGTGTTTTGTTTACGATGCACGGGAACCCATAATTTGTGCCGTGTATTCGAAGTCACTTTGCCTGCTTAGTGCTTGCCCTGTCAAGCCTTCAGCGCCGCCACTGAATTATAATTAAATTCGTTCGTGCAGCTACTTCGTCGGATGAACACGTAACGGCTCGATAAGGATTGCATGTTGCATAATCGGCGCTGGAGGCTGATTATGCAACATTTAGTGCTACCGCTGACTTGATCATCTCATACATTGAGTGTGTGCTAACAATTTTATTGTCGGCGCACTCGCGCACTTAGGTATATGCGTATTTTTGCCGGTATAGAAGGGCATATTTGTGACGTCTTTTCCCGGAAAGTTTTCAATCGTATTGGCTATTGTTCCAAATTTTGATCCAATATCCACGCTATTGTCTCGGTATATTTCTATTCGACGGTGGTGTTCGACATTCGACAATACGTTTTGACAGGAAAGGAAAATGAGTAGGCACATACAATTCTTACACATTCAACTGTTGTGCACATGATAGCGCGATACTCGGCTATTCCACCTCCATTATGCTCAGTCACGAGTTTGTTGAATCGGGTTTCATCGTTTAGCCGACCTATAAAACGACATCCTTCCGAACTTTCACTAAAACGTTGGGTTTTTCTCGATCCCACAGAAAAAGAGGCCCAGGCCGAAGTTCCCGTCGTATTTACGAAATTCACACGACTCATAATCAAATTCGTTCCAATGTGACCGGGCAGGTCGATGGTTGCTGCACACGACCGCTGGCGCTTTGGCTAACATTGCCCGATGGTATAAGGCATTCACGTTGTTCCCTTCGCGTGTCTCGCCTCCGGGGTGAAGATTTAGATTCGTTCTCCAGATCCCGGAGGGCGGAAGCTGGTATCCATCTGCTTCGGGGCACGATTGACGCATTCCTTTTCTAAGAAGGTCATTTTCTGGTTGAAAGTTCGCAAGCGAGAATCCGGAAGTGAAGCCAGCCGACCATCCATGACCAGATGACAGACAATATCTGTCATGTGACTGAGATGGTCACGGTCATAGGCATGAGGCGGTCCAGGGCGTCGTGTAACCCAGTCGGGAGGGGGGAGGGGGTGGCGGTCAGTCACGTGATCTTTCGTCGGGGTGGCCGCCGGGTGCCTGGAAGTGTCATGTGACACCGGGGAAACCCCGCTCCCAGGGTGTTAGTGTGACACGTATTGAGCTATCGGTCACCGGGGCGGGGCGGCGGTTCAGTTGACCTTCAGCGCGGTGGTGATGGACACCATTCAAGCCTCTAACATCCTGCACTGATCAATTATCATTGGACGAGCGCCCCGCCATGGCCCGGCGAGCGGGTTGAATCATATCGTTGGATGCTGGTTTCCCATGTTGCAATATGGGGCCCAGGGGTGTCGATTTTTCAAAATGGTTGGGGGTGCTCACTGCTCAACCCCTGCACCGGGTGAAAGATTGCAGCTTTGCCATGGGGCACAACCGTACAAGGCAGGGTTGGTTATCCCCATAAGGTACTGATAATGCCGGGATTTCCACCACTAACATTTCCCAAGGGCAGAACGTTCCTCTTGAAAATCATTCTGCTCGTCCTAGTACTTGGCTACCTTATTACATTAACATCTTTCCGAAAAAAAGTCGTATATTTGCCGCCAGCATGGCAGCAGCTCCGACACCTCTGTAATAAGGTGACAGAAACCAATGACGGCGATTAGCACCGGTGCAGCAGCCGCTGCGGTCCGCAGGGGCGGACATTGCGCGGAGGCAACGGTGGCTACGAGGCTCTGGCGGTAATCAGACGATCCCAATAATGATCGCTGAAAAAATGACAGGTGATCGCATTTGGATATTTACGGGTTTACGATTTTCCTCAGTGGCGTAGCCAGGTGGGCCGTGAGGCACGTGCCCCCCCCCCCCCCATCAGGTTCGGGCCCAGGGTCCCCTCGGGTTATTCGGGCTTGAGGGGCCCTGAGGCGCCATTGGCCGCTAAGAGTCAATGTTGGTCATATTTGGACAAAGAAGGATCCACGGGGCTCGTAAAAAACCCTCATGGGCCCACAAGTACCAACACTAAGATCTCTCTCTCTCTCTCTCTCTCTCTCTTCTTGCACGCCACGCGGCGGGCCCCCTAGGGGGCCCGCCGCGGGAGCACGTCGACGGGGGGTTCGACGCGCCCCACTCCTCGGAGAAACTCCGTGATTTTATTGGCCGGCTCCTGGAAGATTTCACGGAGCGTTGGCGTAAAACCCCAGAGCCGGCCTCGGGTGCGGGAGTATGCGGGACACTCCGTTAGTAGGTGCTCGACGCTATCGGGCTCGGAGCAGGCAGGGCAGCGGTCGTCTTCCGCCAGCTCCAGCCGTAGCAGCGTATCCCGGGTGAGTGGCGAACATCCGGTACGCAGTTGGGAGACCGTGACCGACTCCCAGCGCGTCATCTCGTCGTGCCCCGGGGTGGCAGCCGGGAACGGGTGGGCGTCTCGGGCGCGGGCGCGCGCCATCTCCACGGCGTGGCGCCTGATCGCTCCGCGGGCGCTGGCCAGGTCGACAGCCACCCGTGCCTGGTCTTCAGTTGCGGCCTCCGCCGCCAGGCGGTCCGCAGCCTCATTCCCAGTCACTCCCGTGTGGCCCGGGACCCACTGGAACACGATCTGGTGGTCACCGTCCTCCAGCTCGTGGATGAGGCGCCAGACTTCGGTGGCGAGAGCCGACGTCTGGGCCTCCGGGCCCCGTCGCAGTAGTTGCAGGCCTGACATGGAGTCGGTGAGGAGGCGGATTCTTCGGGTCTGCGCGCGTTCCTCGGCGTCGAGGTTGGCGACCACTGCAAGCGCCTCCTTGATGGCCGTCAGCTCGGCCCTCAGGCTACTGCAGATTCCGCCTGCGGGGGCGCGCACCTCCACCTCCCTGTCCAGTCGGTGAAGTTCGATAAGCGCGCCTGCGCCTCCGTTTCGGGTGCCGCCCCCCGCCGATCCGTCCGACCAGATGGTCACATCCGTCGGTGGTAGCTCGGCGATGGCGCGTAGCGCCGCCTCCCTTCTTTTGTCCGGTGGGTCCATCTTCTTGGTTGCAGTCGGTAGGCTGATCACGAAGCGGACCGCTCCGCTGCCAGGGCGCCAGGGCGGTCGGCACCGGTGGAGGCTCAGCGGCTCCGCAGGGAGGGACGCCAGCTCAGCTCCCTCGGCCATCCACCGGCCGACTCTGCGCAGGCATGGCTTGTGCGTCAGGGTAGCGTCTTCATCCGGCGGTTTCGGTAGTGGGCGGTGCCCGGCTGCAGCCTCTGAGCATGCTCTAGTCCACGCCTCATGGGCTCGGTACTTGAGGCGTGGCGGCGGGCACGTCAGCATCAGGGTTCGGACTGGGTCGTTCTCTGGGAGGCGCACCATCCGCTGGTACTCGATGCCAGCAAGTTGCTTGGACCTCACCGTCAGGGGAAGAAGGTCGGCTTCCGCGGTGAGTGCGCCTGTCCTCGTCAGTCGGATGCACCCAGTGATCAGTCGAGAGCACTTGTTTTGCTCCGCCTCAAGCTGCTCCCTTGCCGCCGGTGCGCAGTGGGTTCCGAAGACAGCGGCGCCGTAGTCGTACAGGGCTCGGATGTACCCGATATACGCCGTTCTGAGGGTTCTTCGGTGGCTGCCGTACGACTTGCCGGCGAGGGCTTGCAGGCACTGTCTTCTCTGGGCCATTTTCTTCTTCAGGTCCTTGACGTGTTCGGTGAAGGTCAGTTGGCCGTCGAATTTGATCCCCAGGAACGTCGGGTTCTCGGTGATTTCCAGGGGCTCGCCGCGCATGCTTAGCCTCGGTCGGGCCTTGCCGCCCGTCTCCTTTGGGTCCAGCGAGAAGGCAGTGACGGAGCATTTGCTGATGTGGGCGTCACTTTCCATTTCTTCAGCCATTCGTCCGTACTGTCCAGGCACGGCTGGAGTGTCTGGCAGCACTTCTCGATGGACACGTTCGTGGCGAGCAGGGCAACGTCGTCTGCGTAGAGTGACCTGGCGACCTCCTGTGGCATGTTGCCGTCGATGTCGTTTACGTATACCAGCCACAGCAGGGGTGCCAGTACGCTGCCCTGCGGGAGGCCCTCCTGGAACACCCGGGAATCGGACAGGGTGGCGCCCCATCGGACGCGGGCGCGGCGATCTGTGAGGAACGCTCTCACCCAGCGGATTGCGCATCCCGGGATGCCGAGGCGGTTCATCTTGGCGTAGATGGCCGCTCTCCACACCCGGTCGTAGGCCCTGGCGAAGTCGAGCAGGACCAGTACAGCTCGGTTCGGTGGGCGCGCCTCGAAAGCGTCGAAAATCCGCTGGGTGACGCGTCCCACCTGGTCGATGGTCGAGTGTCCTCTTCGGAAGCCTGCCTGGTTCACGTTGAGCTTGTTGTTGGATTCGAGCCAGTGTTGGAGTCTTGCCTGGAGAAGCCGCTCTGCCACCTTGCTGATGGAGGACAGCAAGGAGATGGGCCGGTAGCTTCCAGTCTCTGATGGTGGTTTCCCTTTCTTCGGGATAGCGACGATCTCGGCTGTCCTCCAGGAGGCCGGTGTGACACCCTCTTGCCAGGATCTGTTGATGAGGGCCAGCAGGTGTTCTCTTCCCGTCCTGCTCAGGTTCTTGAGGAGATCAACACTAAGATCTCCATAAGGGCCCCAAGCCAGTCTCTGAGGGCCCCTTGGCGGCCTCTGAGGGCCCCTTACCGGCTTCGGAGGGCCACATGTCGGACTCTGGGGGTCTTAGCCGGCTTATTCCCAGCCAGCTAATTTGGTCTTGGCAGTAGCTGGTTTTACTCTGGCTAGCTCCGGCATTTGCTCCGGCTAAAGTACGGGCAAGGTCTGGGGCTCTACTGGAGCTGACACACGAGCCCGGAGCTCGCCCGCATCACAGCCGGACTTATGCCACACCAGCCGTGCCGTACCTCCACCGTACTTCAGCCACAGTAAGCCAGAGCAGCTATGGGGTGCAGACGGACCTGGTCGTAGGGAGCCGGACTTGAGCCATGGCAGGGAGCCTGACTTGAGCCAGACTTGGCGGTCCGGAACCATACCAACCCGGGAGCGCTACAGCAAATACTGGCTAGCCGGAATAGAGTCGTATCGACCCAAACCCCGGATTTGACGGCGTTCCGTTTATACCGGCCCAAGCCTGGCATGTCGCAGTTGCCGGGGCAAAACGGACTTGCGCCGAACCAAATTGCTGGCTGGGTAAGGGCGCCAGCTCTAGGAGCTCCGCACCCGCCTGTAATGGCCCCACACCCATTTCTCTGAGGGCCCCTATAACGGCGACTGTGAGGGCCCTCACCGACGCCCCTGAGCGCCACACCGGCGTCTCTGAGGCCCTACACCAATGCCTTTAAAACCCCTACATGGGCGGTTCTGAGGGCCCTCGTCAGGTACCAGCGACCCTGACGGTCCCACACAGGTGGCTCGGAGGGTCCCAGCGGCGTCTGAGAGCACCATGCCGGTCTCTGAGAACCCCACAAGGCTCCTGAAGGCACCGGTGACCTCTTGATATCTTCTTGTCGGCCTATGAAGGGTCCGTTCCGTAACAGCAGTTCTGAGGGCCACACGCGCGCCTGCACTGAAAAAATTTTTTACTCAGGCCAGGCATTACTCAGTAATAACTCATGAAGAAACTCAGTGAATACGATAGTGGTGCTCACTTATTGGCTGATCTAACTCACATCACCAGGGTGACTTCGTTATGCGTGAGTTCTGAGTGCTTAGTTGCGTGAATTCGAACTGAGTCGGAAATGAGTTTTGCTTGGGCAAATCTAGTTTCCTGCGCAATGCATGAGTTCTCGCGAATTCACGTGCAGTTGTGCGTGAGGTACCCCTGGCTTGAAGATGCGCGCATGCGCGGCAGGGTGAGTTTCCTGCGTGATGCGTGAGTTCGCGTGATGAGTATTATAGCCGTTGCGTTCGAAAACCGCGGCGCGCGCTTCAGTCCGTTGTGGCGCGGTGACTCGCGTAGTTCACGTTGAATTGTTGAGGCCGTATTGTGAAATTGTGCAGGAGAGTGCAGGGGCGGGGAAGGCGTGCAGCGAAGGATGGGTAAGTTATCTGTGAAGAACTCGGTGATTGTCGATGAAGCTTTTATCAATCGTATGCGCCACGGAGAACAGGGAGGTGAACTGATGGACCAGCAGACATTCCCCGCCGACGTCAGGAGGTCGGTGCCAACCGTGAACGGCGGAGCAGATCGATCGAGAAACTGAGGGATACCTACCCGGCATAGTTCGAGAAAGAAGAGGTGAGTTATGTTATATTTAAATTAAAAAACATGTTTGTGGGATAATGTTGTCCTTATCCTAAAAGCACGTTCGTTTGACCCTTTTTACTTCTTTAAACAACAGCTCCGTCACGACCCGATGGTTTTTGGGGGGGGGGGCGAAGGTTGTTTGAAGTCGATTCTTTCCATGCAGCACCCATAGGCACAATGTTAAAAATGTAAAATATTGGGGGACACGTCCCCCGTACCCTCCCCCCCCCCGGTGGTGGGGCCCATGGTCTTAATTCCGCTCGCTGAACCGTTTAAGATTCTTCTGTCTCGTTTGTGCTTGTTATTTTTCCGACTGTTATTATTTTTACGACTGTTTTTTTTAATGCCTACACACATAATTTCGTACACTATTCGATTTCAGCGAGCATTTTCAACCTTTCTTACAGTTCTGGCGCGAGTTCGACCGGGTGGTGGGTTGCTCAGCCGGCTCGAAGCCGGCACTGACCACTACGAGGCCTCGATGCAGCGGCTTAAATCATGGCTAAGCCGAGTTCAGGCGGCATGCTTCAGCACAAAAGGTTTGTGTTTCATTATCTGTTCATTTTTATACAATAAAATAAGGAAAAGCAACGTAACTAACAATTAAGTATGTTAACGTGCTTCAATATTATACATGCATCAATATAAACATTAATATATTATATATATATATATATATATATATATATATATATATATATATATATATATATAATATCATTTATAATATACTACATTATATTATGTATATATATATGGCACGTATATATGGCATATATATATATATATATATATATATATATATATATATATATATATATATATATATATATATATATATATATATATATATATATATATATATATATATATATATATATATATATATATATATATGTTACGGGCCAAGTGCGAAGGCTAGTCCGTTTGCGAACGGACTAGTCCATTCGCGAATGGACTAGGCCGTTTGCGAATGGCGGTCCGTTTGCAAACGGACTAGTCCGTTTGCGAATGGCCGGCCATTCGCGAATGGCCTAGGCCGTTTGCGAACGGACGGGTTTGTGGCGTTGCACTTAGCCGCCGGAAGCATGGATCCTCGGATTGGGGTACGATTCCGAATGAATGGGGGACCGCTGGTCGATGCAGGGGCGTCGCCGACGGGGGGGTCGGAGGGGTCCGGACCCCCCCCCCCACACACACACACACAACACATTCTTGAAAATATGCCGGTCCGACGCCCCCCCCCCGCCCCCACACACACACACTTTTGGCCACGAAAATCGATCAAGAATAAAAGAAAATATTTTAAAAACGACTTTGGTGCATTCTCAAAATAAAATTGTCTAAATCCGAGGAGTTTTCAGTATTTGGTGGGGATTACTTTGACTGACCGTCCGACCAGATCCCCTAGTCGAAAATCCGTGGCGACGCCACTGCGTCTATATGTTTAGTTTGTTCTCCGGAGCAGATCTGCGAGCTGGCGTAACTCTGGGTTAAGGTCTCCACACACCTGGTCCATTCGGGATGTGACTTTCCGCTGAACCCTGCAAAACGCGGAAATTATAGCAACGTGTTGCTGCTGGCCAGGCTTCGGCCACCGATCTGGATCTGGGGAGGTCAAATATCCCCGTGACCTTCGAACAGCGGAGAGTCGCGTGGTGTGCGGAGACCTATAGTACCGTGCTCCGGGCTCCCCGCTGATGACCCGACCTGACCTTGGTCGAGTTTGTGGCGCTCGATTCATTCTGCTCTGGTGTGGTGTACCGGGACGGTGCGGCTTGTGTGTGGTGAGTGCGGTGCGGTGAGTGTTCGAAAAACTGTTGTGTTGCATTGCATTTATCGTCAGACAATGTTTCCAAGGGGTGAACGCAAGGGTGGGGTGAGGTAAAGAAGAGGCGACCTCAGCATGACTGTGTAAGCATTTTCCGGTTGAGTTACCAATACTTTGCACGCATCATTTCACACGGGACTTTGCACATGCCAAGTTGACTTGCCAAGTTGACGTCACTTTGCTGGATATTTCGCACTTGGCCTGACTTCGCACTTGGACTGGGAGCATAAACGCCCGTCCATTCGCAAACGGCCTAGGCCAACTGCAATAACGCACATGGACTAGTCCATTCGCAAACGGCCTAGTCCAAGTGCGTTATCGCACTTGGACTAGGCCATTCGCGAATGGACTAGCCTTCGCACTTGGCCCGCAACACACATATATATATATATATATATGTTGCAGGCATTTTAGAAAATCAGTCATTTTGTAAAATGCCTAAGCATTTTGCAAAATGCCTGATTTTCCAGGCTTTTTGCAAAAAGCCTAGGCATTTTACAAAATGACTGACTCTCCAGTCATTTTGCAAAATGCCTAGGCATTTTACAAAATAGGGGAGAGTGGGGTGGGTTGTATCAGTTTTTACTCCGAGACCCATAACCTCGTAACTATCCGTGATAAACTCATTATTTCCATACTATCCCCTTCCTTGATTCTTCTGCTTTTTTGTGCAAAGTAACTTTTCCGCTACCTCTACCAGTTTTTCTTCTACGGTCTCCCGAATAGAACAATGTTTTTGATACAACTTGCCCCATGGCTTGGGTGAGTTGTATTGTAGGAGTTCCCTACAGCCGCGCACACCTGCTGCGCATGTGTCGGTGCGCCATTGCTTATGTATATTCGTATATCCGCGCACACACGCTGCGCATGTCGCATGTTACTAGATAGACCGTCTAGCGCATGCGCGTAGTTTTTGTATACCGTCAAACGTCCGTGTGTGCTGTACATTAGTAAAATCTGAAATTTTGTAAATACACACTCTTCTACTCATCGGCGCCAAGGCTTTGGAGGAAGACGGAAGACGAGGAAGCGAGGGCGACATGAAGAGCCCTGGTGGCTCACCGAGTGCTCGGAACGGAACACGTTTCCCGATCACCACGATCGGATGACTGTAAACTGGGACGACCGTCTTCCACAGTTTACACTGGTGACCCCGACGTGATCCGGGCTACTCGTGGACCACACCATGGAGTCGAGCGAAGCCACCCGGCAGCACACCGCTCCTCCCGCAACCAGCTTCAGCTCGCCGGCACCCGAACCCGAGGCAGCAGGTCGGCTCACAGCCCTGCTAGCCACCATCGCGACCCTCATCGTCCGAGTACAGCAAATGGAGGCCACCCAGCGTCGACTCAAAGGCGCAGCATCGCAACTTGGCCGAAGCCAGCATCAACGACGCCATGAAAACCGCCCTCTAAAGCCAGCGCATCCGTCAACCTACGAGATCTGCTGGTACCACCAGCGCTTCGGTGCCAGAGCGCGTCGCTGCAAAGCGCCGTGCAGTTTCTCCCACCGCAACAAAGGTCGACATCGCAGCCGTCAGACGCCTCGCCCATCATGCCCTCCGACGCCGACGTACCAAGACAGCTCTGTCTGCTGGTACCACCAGCGCTTCGGCGCCAAGGCCCGCCGCTGCGAATCTCCGTGCAGCCAAGCGAAAATCCCGGCCTCAGCACTTCTCTTCGTGCGGAATACGAAGACCGTCAAACAACGCCGGATTGACGCTGACGCCTCACTCAGCGCATCTCCTCGCGGCAACCTACCGAAGCGACCGACGCCGACGCCAGCTCCACCCAACAAGCAGCCGGTAGCCGCCAGCGCGCCAACCAGCAACATCGACCACTGCGAGCCTGCGTCTCCGGAAGAGACGCCACACCAACCTGCGCAGCAGTCTCCTGCCTCTGCGACTGTGCCACCATCAGCTGCTCAGTCGGACAGCATGGAGCTGCTGCCGCAAGACACGCCGCCTGCAAAACATCCATCTCCAAGAGCAGCAACACCGGAACCAGCTCCGCCGCGATCTATCTTGCGCTCTCGCACCGATCGCGACGTTCGATCCCCACAGCGATCTCGACGAGTCACGTTCGCGACCCGTCTAGGGAGGGGGTAGTGTAGGAGTTCCCTACAGCCGCGCACACCTGCTGCGCATGTGTCGGTGCGCCATTGCTTATGTATATTCGTATATCCGCGCACACACGCTGCGCATGTCGCATGTTACTAGATAGACCGTCTAGCGCATGCGCGTAGTTTTTGTATACCGTCAAACGTCCGTGTGTGCTGTACATTAGTAAAATCTGAAATTTTGTAAATACACACTCTTCTACGCATCGGCGCAAGTCTTTGGAGGAAGACGGAAGACGGGGAAGCGAGGGCGACATGAAGAGCCCTGGTGGCTGACGAGTGCTCGGAAAGGAACACGTTTCCCGATCATCACGATCGGAAGACAGTAAACTGGAACGACCGTCTCCCGCGCAGTTTACAGTATCACATGGTGGGGTAATTTGTATCACTATTTCACGTTTCAGGGAGTGTGCTTGCTACTGGTTTTGAACATAACAACAACATTAAATGGGGTTAATACAATGTATAGGTATGCTCAAAGGCTTCACTTTATTAGACCAAACTTAGGTCAATGCAATCCGAACGAAACATCAACAGACTAGACGCAAAAGTGGCCCGTTAAGAGCAAAGAAGCCAACACATTGTGCCGAAATGGAACGAGCATTGACTAGCTACCTACAAACGCGAGCCAGGGCTTAGCTTTCGCGATCAAAAGCAACATACCCATACATACATACATACATACATGTTACAACATACCCCACCCGGCTCTGATACAACATGTACCTAGCCGCCATCTTGGAAAAAACATCCTCGTGCTAAAAAAACAGCGGACAGCTGGAGAAATCCGTTTTCACTCACGCAGCCTTAGAACCTACCCTCACCACCGCTACGGAGATCTTTAAAATTCGTGCACATCTAAATGCCCATAACACACATTTTCTTGCAACTTATTTTTTTAGAATGACATTAAAAAAACATAAAATCGGCTCTCACCTCGAGACGCGTCCACTCAGCCACAAGACAGAACAGGGAAAGATGGCGCCCGGAAAACCTCGTCGGCTGGTCGTGTCGCGAGCGCCATCCATTGGATAAGTTTGGCACAATTCGCCCTGATACAACTTGGACATGATACAACTCTCCCCGCTCTCCCCTACCTAGCCATTTTACAAAATGACCGAGCAGCGTGTTGTAGATACGAGTCCAGCAGTGGGAAGTCCATACCTACCTCTATTTTGAGAAGTGCAGGCCCGCGACATTTCCAACCCCCACGTCAGCGACGCTGCTGGATTTAAAATGATCGATCTGGAGCGTCAACAAACGACTGGCCCTATGCCGGCCTGTATCTGTAAAACTATTAGAGGTCGCGAGGATTCGATCCCACACACTTAGGCGTTAGTGTCTTCTGAAACCAACGCTCTCGTCCTACGCCAAGCGACCTGATGATTCGCGCCGCCGCGGCGGCAGGATGTTTGACTTTACATCGCTATTAAAAGTTGTGACCCGATTTTCTTATTTCTTGCACGAGAAGATCCGCAGTTCAATTCTGGACAGGTAGCCAAAATTTCACATTAATATCATGCTTGCGGCGCGAGTTATTGGCGAAAAACAGGAGGGGTGGGCGGAATCCGCCCCCCCCCCCTTCCACTGCGCGTGTTAAAATGTGAGGATGAGAGAGAAGAAGTGGGAAATTATAATTAAATTCGAACGTGTTTTTAATGTCCAAATACATAATGCAGTTTTGTCCGTAATGGCACAATCAAACAAAGACTACACTCATTCGTTTACATGTAATTGTACATCAACCGGGCCTGCCTATTGACTAGGGCTGGTCTCCGGCTGGTTTTGTTAGGTCTAGTTTCAGGCAGAACATGAACGGCGTTGATGTACTTGGGAGTTTTTACAGCGTTAACTAAACAATGCTTTATGTTACAGCCGAGTCTGCAACTCAACCTGGTCGTTACTCAGCATTGTCGTCAGCACAGAGCTTCAAATCGATCAGCTACAGGCTGAACACGTACCTATAGGGTTAGGAAGACGTCCAAAAACTGTTGGCCATAGTATCTGTAGTGGGATCTACGTTCCATGCTGGTCAGGTATTTTGCAAAATGCCTAGTCATTTTGTAAAATGGCTAGCCATTTTGAAAAAAGCCTGGTTGCGTTCAGTCATTTTTCAAACAGCCGTCTTTTTGTAAAATGCCTAGGCATTTTACAAAATGACTGATTTTCTAAAGTGCCTGCAACATATATATATATATATATATATATATATATATATATATATATATATATATATATATATATATATGCCATATATACGTGCCATATATATATATATATATATATATATATATATATATATATATATATATATATATATATATATATATATATATATATTCTTCTTTGAGACAAGTTTGGTTGAATACGATCGCGTATTTGTTTTTTATCACTTTCTTTTGAAGCTTTTCTTTCTTTCTTATCACTTTCCGGTCAGTTTCTGGCAGCTGGTGTAAAGTATCTCCAATGTTCATACATGCATTATATTGATTTACGTTTTGCGACACATTTCGAAGTACTCACTTCGTCATCAGGCATTTACACTTTACACTCTCATCACATATAACACTTACATTATATCTAAGTTACTTCATACATTTTTTTGTTGACCTTAAAACAAATGCGATGTGACCTATGTCAAAATTCAGTGCACGGTTGTTCGAATCTAGCAACCGTGCACTGAATTTTGACATAGGTCACATCGCATTTGTTTTAAGGTCAACAAAAAAATGTATGAAGTAACATAGATATAATGTAAGTGTTATATGTGATGAGAGTGTAAAGTGTAAATGCCTGATGACGAAGTGAGTACTTCGAAACGCGTCGCAAAACGTAAATCAATATAATGCATGTATGAACATTGGAGATACTTTACACCAGCTGCCAGAAACTGACCGGAAAGTGATAAGAAAGAAAGAAAAGCTTCAAAAGAAAGTGATAAAAAACAAATACGCGATCGTATTCAACCAAACTTGTCTCAAAGAAGATATATTGCCTGCTTATATATATATATATATATATATATATATATATATATATATATATATATATATATGTATATATATATATATGTATATATATATATATATATATATATATCCATTACTGTTAAGTTTAACACATTTTATGTGATTGTTTCAAGTTGATTTTAATATTGGACGCCCATGGAAGTGTTTTGCGAGACTAACCGTCTGTTAAGGTGACCATCCCACCTTGACCCGCGCTGTGCTGGGTGGCGTTTTACACCCCCCCCCCCCGCCCCCTCAGGTTTTTCGCGAATATCTAAGAACGGCGGCGCGCAGCGCCACCATTTTCGGCACACCTGCTCATACATTTTTTTTCTGCATATGGAAGAAATTTTAGACCCAGGTCGTTCAAGGTCAGGTCACGTCAAATGACTTTACATGAGAAAAATTTTCCATGGTCGCTGACGATCGTGCACCGTGCCATGGAAACCGTTCGATATTTTTGTCATTTTTGCTCAGGGAATTCACCGCTCGATTTCACACCAGTTTGAGGTAAAATGTTAAAAAATTATCGAACGGATTTCATTTAATAGCGTTTTTGATACTGTCCCATGTCTCAAGTATCAACCTTACGGCATGTATAAAATATATTTGCTAGTGCAATAAAACACCTCATATGTGTTCAGCTTGACGGTTTGGATCGACTGATATGCAACATGACCTGGTCAGGTCAACCTGAGATCAAGTTTTAAAAATGGCCTTTCAAGGTCTAATTATAGTTCATTCGTCCCGACGAGAGGAACACTATGCTAACGGCAAAATAAATATCGTGACTCTTGAGTGGAAAGTATTACAGAAAACATTTTCGTAAAAACGGCTTTTTTTAGAGTTTTTGCTCTCTGGAGGCTTAATTGTTGAACTGAGGTCAAATCTGAGATCAAGCGCCAGCAAAAAAAAACGTCGAAAGGGCTTTTGACTGCATTTTTCCGCGGGCAGCTCTTTTGGTTCCGAGTTAAGCACCAGTTTTTCGAAAATATTGAAATAAGCAAAATTTGGCCTATCCTGACCTCTGGTGACCTGGCACTTGACTTGACCTTAAAAATTACCCAAGTATTTCCTTAACCCGCGAGTTGCTGGGGGGGGGGGCGTTAAACGCCCCCACTTTTTTCGCCGGGCCATAGCATAAAAACGGCGCGCCGCATGCGCGCCAAATTTTGGGTACCTGTAGGGAATTGATTGAAGTTTATTGTGACAAAGTTTAAAAAAAAAATCGGTCCGAAAAATTTTGAGATATCGAGGTTTTAGTGACGTCATGATTTCTGAGTTTTCGACCAAAAACGGCATATTTTCAAAAAATCATATAAAATCACAGAACAGACATACAGACACGCAGTAAACGCCATTAGACTGCCAATACCATGAACAATCAAATGGCTATCTTCGATTATTGATTATCGTTCCGCATTCTCCAAAATCTTGAACTGAATCTTGGCAATTTCTCGTGACTACTTCACGACCATGATACATGCATTTCTTAAATTGAACTCTTTGAGCCAAACACGTGCACATATGATAAAATGAATGCCACCATCGTGTTCTACGCCCCAAATTACCCATAAAACGTGTGTCACGGGCTGCGAATATCAGTTTTGATTTTCGGGGATATGTGCCTACCCGGTTGACCTGACCTTGACCCTGACCTATGCTTGACTGACCCCTACATGGAGCTGACACTCTTGTAGGCCTTATATGATGGATTGTGCACCGTTTTGACAGAGTTTATGACGAGAGGCGCCCATTGCGAAGTCCTGAAGTCCATGCTACTGAAAGCCCGATTTCAGGTGTTTGACCTGACCTTGACTTGACCTGTGACCTCAAAATTCAACTTTAAAGTACTCATCTGAAGCGTCTCGTCGCGTTCTTTCGTTTGCCGCCTCGTGCGTTTCGCTGCGCCTATTGGTTCTCGAGCTATCGGCTGGGGGCGTTTAAAGCCCCCCCCCCCCCCAGCAAACGGTGGGTGGCGAAATACCCCAGCAACTGCCGGGTTAAATATCTTTTATGCTTTTTCGAATGCCGCTTACTGCGTGTCGCTACGTGGCCCAACAGCCGAGTTAGAAGAGGGGACGTGAAGACGACCCCCCCCCCCCCCCCAGTACATTACGGTAAACTCAGAGCACCAGCACGGCGCGGTTTAACATTAATTTTGAGCTGAAGTAACTTGATAACTTTTGATATTTCAATCAACTTGCATGCCCATATAACTTCCGTTTCTCTTACTGGCAAAAGAAAATCTGACTTTTTTATTGTGTTTTCAGGGAACGGCCCATTGAGCCTCCTCTGCATCTTGGCGGAGAAGGCGTCAGTGGTGGCGTACACGGGTGACGAAAATTTGGATCACCCCCATCATAACAAGTCCGAAGGAAACGAACGGTGCCGCCTCAGCGTAGTTCGAACGGAAGTCTTGTGGGGATCCATGGTTTGGAAGGGAGTCTTGCTGTGGGCGACGGCGCACTTTGTGCTCAATCAACAAACGGCGCATTAAGTGCGAAACACGCTGTGGTTTGTGTGTATCCATGTGCTCCAAACACCATTCAATGCTGAGCGCCAGCCACCTGTAGCCGCGAAGACTGAGGTCGAGAAGCTGGCAAAAGAGTGAAGCTGAGCTGACGTGGAGTCGATCCCTCCCCCGACGCAGTTTGGCGTGTGTCAGAATTGAAATACAGCGCAATGCGACCGTTTCTACAAACATATATTTCTTGGTAAGGGCTTGGGCGAATAGTGCAAGACTAGACGTTGGTCGGGCATGGTATAATACAGATATGTATGCTGGTTTTGGGCAATGATTCGTTATATATTGGCCAATCCCAATATATAGACTAGCTGCCTGGTAGTGGCTGTTGTATGTATCAGCATCATGCATGCATACCTATTGCATAATGCTGATGCGGCAGCTGTTATCATGGGCGGCGAGCTATACATTGGCTTGAGCCAATATGAAACGAATCAGATCAGCCGTTTCAGGCGGCGCCTGGGTAACACCCGAGTATCGTATGAGTTATCGATGTGAGTACGTCCTGAGTACAGCCCTAGTTTCCACTGAATAACCGATGAGTTCCACCTGAGTTATGGCCGTACTACCACCTGAGTTATACATTAGTACCAGCTGAGTTACATATGAGTTACTTCCTAGTTTTTCATGAGTAATGACTTACACCTGAGTTTGGCCTGAGTTGTCTGAGTAGGACATGAGTTACGCATGAGTACTTAATGAGTTTTATCTGAGTTTTACCATCGGACAAAATGGCAACTCACTTTGTTACTCACATGCTACTCACTTGCAATGAGTTTTGCCCGAGTTTTACCTGCGTTCCGCCCTGAGTTTTACCTGAGTACGCGGATTTAGAGTGAGTTTTACCATTGGACAAAATGGCAACTCAGTCATTACTCAGAAAAGTGAGTAAAAAATTTTTTCAGTGTGTGATGGCCCTAAACCAGTGTCTCTGAGAGCCCCCACAACGGCGCCTGTGAGGGCCATCACCGGCAACTGTGAAGCCCCTACACCGGCGCCTCGGAGGGCCATACATTGCCATATCTGAGGGCCCCGCACTAGTGCCTCTTAAGGCCCTATATCGGCGGCTCTGAGGGCCCAACACCGTCGCTTCTGAGGGCCCCACAAGTGCACATGACGGCCACCCACTGGTGACATTTGAAGGCCCCACACCGGCGACTCTGAGGGCCCCATCGGCGTCCGAGTCCGTGCCGGTCTCTAAAGACGACCCCACAGGGTTTCTGAAAGTACCACCGGCCTCTGATGGCCTTTGCCGGCCTCTGAGGGCCCGTCGCCGGTCTCTGGAGCCCCCTGCCGGCTTGTAAAGGGTACGCGTTATCAGCTCTAAGGATCAGACACTCGTGTACGACAGACCCACACCAGTGTCTTTGCAACTGAACGTCTTTTTTCGCCCTTCTTCGTAAGACTAACTTTTCTTTTCTTTACATCTTATTTCATGCATTGTAAATTGCGTAATTGTTTTATTTTTAGTAGTGAAAGACTGCGGAACGAATTATTTTCCTCAAGCAGAGTTAGTGGGAGCTATTGAGGGACAAAATGATTGGGGTTGCTAACTGGAACATTTGGGGGTGCCCGGAAAACCATTGGGGGTGCTCATTTGAGCATTGGGGGTGCTGCAGCACCCCCGAAAGTATACAAATCGACACCCATGATGGGGCCGATCCTGACTATTGGTCTTTTCGTCCCGTACTACTGGTATTTTCGTCCCTTACCAATGTTTTATTCCTTATCAGTTATCACTGATCTTTCTCTTTCCGTTCCTGACTATTGGCCTTTCCGTTCCTGACCACTGCACACTGGGCCGATCGCCAGGTCTAGCACGACATGGATAAAAAAATCGAACTTTGTCGATGTGCAATGAAACCTATACCAATTTGTTCAAAAATGATCATACTACATTACTGTGGTCTTTGTTTTCCAACACAATTGCTATTTCATGGCGAAAACTCAGCTTAAACACGAACTTCGGAATCGTTTGGACCGAACTCGTCCCCCGCACTCTTTGGCAACGTATCTTTGATCCACGAAAACAATCACAATTTGAGGAGGAATTCCACATTTATATACATCAAACGATAGCTCCGGGTCTGCAGAACACACATAACCACATGAAAATGACGAACTCTTACTTGGTTATGATGTATTGGCACCGCAAAGATTTAAAGACGAAAATATAATTTCACATAATTGATGTCACACACAAATAGACTTTTAAAAAAAGTACCGCAGAGTACAGCTTCGAAAATCTCGCTATATGTCAATGATTCATTGCACTACAAAATCCAACAGTCATTTTTTGCGACTTTTTGCGACTTTGGATGTAGCAGCCAAACATCAACTCGCGCCGGACCGGTGCTCGGCGTCAAACGCGCCGGGCCGGGAGGTGTTGATTGAACACTCCCCTTCTAACTCGGCTCTTAGGCCACATAGCGACACGTTTAAGTGGCATTCGAAAGAGCGCCCGAAATTCCAGATGGAGTAATTAGTCATTTCTAGGTCAGGTCAAAGGTCACGTCACCAGAGGTCATCAAATGTAAAATGTCGCATATATCAACATTTCTCGAAAACCGGCCCTTACCTCGGGGACCAATAGAGCTACATCGTCGCGGAAAAGTGCATTCAATTGCTCTTTTAGCGGTCTTTCTGAAATAAGCCCTCAGATTTGGCTTAACCCCCGCCCCTAGTGGTGTTTTTCCAGCCGCGAACGTATAGAAGGGGTCCGTTGCCCCCCCCCCCCCCGCCGTTTCGCCCCTGATCGAGCTAGAGCTTCGCGGAAAAGACGAGCGTGTTGCCCGTGACAAGAGGAAGCTGATGATACCCAATTGTAAGGTCCTAGGTCATCGGCTGACCTTCCAGGCCCGGTCAATGACCCAAAAGTCGGGAAAATCGGGACCTGTTAGAACGTCGTAAAGGGTGGCTGCTATGGTTTTTTTGGGTGCTGATCACGAATATAATGTTATTTACGATCATAGATGATGTCTTCATACATTTAGGCCAGGTCGGGTCAGGTCAGGCCAGGTCAACCAGTAAGGGTTTTGCCGGGTATTTTCAGTAGGTGGCAACCGCCTCTGACAGCTTTGTAACATGTAACGAAGGCACCAAAGCTACATAGTAAATGTTCAAATGGTTGCTAGATTCGAATTCAGCTCCAAAAACTAGCCTAGAAACATGTAAAACTCGAAAAAGTGAACCAAGGTCATCAAAGGTCAATGACCTTACCTGACCTTCTGGTGACCTTGACACCCACCCTAATGCATGTGAGCAGCATAATATCCCATGTTTGAACGCTTTAAACCAAGAAAAGACTGCAAACCCGCGGCTAATGCGAGCCGACATACGCTGAATCGCGATTCCGGCCAAACATGGTCTCGAAAGAAGGTCACAGGTCAAAGATCATTAAGGTCAGGGTCATGCAATTTTCAGGTTAGGTGTAAAAGTAGTTATCGCGAGGGTACTGAAAGTTTCGTTGCGATCGGCCGCTTTTTACGCGAATTACTCGCGAAAAACCAAGGGTTCCGTTCGAAGATTCAGGCCCTGTCGCGCTAGAATGGCATATCGGCCCACTGTGCACTGGTCAGTGGTCTTTTCATTGCTGATCACTGTTCTGTCACGCATGACCACCGGCCAGCACGCCCCAGCGACGCCTCAGCGCCGCTGACCACTGCCCACTGATCACCGATGGCGTCACGGCGAGCCAGCGCCGAGGCCCACCGCGGGCACATTCCAACACGTGGCGTCGCACATACGTATTACGGGTGCCCCTGCCCCACCTGCTGGTGGGGTCCGGCCTCTCAGCGGCAAGGCGACCTATGCACGTTTCACTGCGGCTTCTGCGGAGGCGCGGCAAGCTGGCATGGTGCAGTTCAGACATGTCGGTTCACACGCACACGCATATTTATGTTGGTGCCTACGTGCTCTGCTCAGAAGAGTTTTATTTATTCGTGTCCGGGTTCGTCCAATGCACGTCACAGAGTAGGTATAAACGTATTTCTGCTGGAAAGAAATTGGGAAACGGCGGACAGACGATACCGCTGTCTGTTATGATATTGCTTTCACTTCTGAAAGTTTAATGAAGATTCGGCAAAAGAACCCTGGATCGGCTGTGAATATCCACTTGACTTGCCATTTTTAATGTGTCTTTGATGATGCTGTAATCAAAGATGCAGTCTCTCTGGCCATGAATGATTGAGGATGCGGCGGATTATGGCTTTATATAGGCTTCCCGATGTTTTGATGAATGATGCCGTCTCAGCCGAGCCAGCTTATCGCGTCAGCCGTTCACTAGACATCCTTCAACGTGCGTGTAAGAGCTTCTCAGCCGGCGTTAAACGTACTCCGGGCACCACCAAACGTCTGAACGACGCCCGTTCTCTCACACAGCGTTACAGGCCGGCCGAATTCGGGTCACGTATTCGCCGCTATGTGTACTCTGAGGGCCGGCGGGCTGGGCGGACTGAAGGACACGCCGGTTCGAGTAATGACGCGGAGGGACGGCGGGTAGTGAGATGGCCTCATCCGCGGCAGCCTGCAGGCGGCCCAGGGAAGGGAGGATGGGTCAATGGATGCCGCGTCACGCTGCAGCGGACACGGGCCGACTCGGCGCAGCGGCGGGAGCTGAAGGGCGAGATCTGAGTGTCTAAGGACGAGGGACGAGCGCTGAGGTCTTGGTATTGAGTGCTGAGTGTAGAGCGCCAGAGATCGTGTCTGAAGAATGATTAACTATCAAGCGCCGGAGGTTTATATATCGTGCACTGCCGAGCGCCCAGTGCCAAGGTCATGAGGCTGATCAGAGGCAGAGTGCTGACCTTCCAACATAGGAATGGCAGTGTCATTCCAATAAACGGCCAGTTTGCGTGCGCCCCTGCTACACATTGCTGACAATTTTATTGTCCTGACTGCGCCCAGCGGCGCAGTAGGCATACACGCGAGCTCCGTGAGATCAGACACTTGAACTTCGGTTGTGGATGCACCCTCGCGAGTCGCTGGAGAGCTAAGGATGCATTGTACAGCATACGACATGTTGACGACTCGAATCACATCCGTGGGCGCGACGTGTCCGTCTATCGACAATTCAACACTGTCCTCTGCGGAACGTGGTCCTCTGCTGACCTCGTGACTCGTGAGTCCTCATAGTGTTATGGACTCATGACACGGGGGGGGGGGTGAGTCAGAGCCACGAGCGCTGCCGGGGGGGGGGGACGAGAGGGGGGACGGGGTGGCGACAGCCAGGATATCCGCTGGACAGACGAGATAGCGCCGGCCGCCACCGACCGCCGAGACGGCGCCGGACCAGTCGCCACACTGCCGCTGACGGCATGCATGCCCGTAGAGGCCTAGCGGAGCGAAACGTGGCCCGGGGGTCAAGGTTCACTGGGGGGTCAAGGGTCATATCAAAAGTACTGCATGCATATTATATTATCAATATCTTTATGCAATAGAGATGTATTGATCAGCTGCTCTCCTATAACTTCGTCCCTGGTTCCGGTAAGAAACTGGCGTCCGAAGAGACTGATTTCATTATACCTTGTGCTTTTAGCTGGAATTGACCGATTTATACCCAGTCGGCCAGTAGGTACCTATATGTTAACTGTTTAACGTTGTCAATCATCGTCTTCCCATTTTCCTCCTGTATCGTGCATATTGTTACTTTGTTATTTGTATCCCCAAGCTATACAAAACATATCGCTGGAACTGGAAGACTGGCAATTTTGATTTTAATTGGCCTTCAGCAGTCATTGAAGTCCACACCGTACGACTCCCGACTACGGTGTGGACTTCTACGGTACGACTCCCCTTCACGGCCGAGTTTCGCACCGTCTCGTCACCCCCGCGGTGTCTGTGCGACTTTTGACGGCCAGGGACTGTAGGTAGCGGACCACTTTTTACCCCGCGGCTAGCGCCGCTGAACGTGACCCCATTAGCGCCTCCATGTGGTGTCAGCCGATACTGCGACCGTCGCGGAAAACGGTACCGTTCTGTCCCTGCACTGTGATGGATGGGTGGGCTGGTGTATGTATTGTCAAGGCTGTGGATTATGAAGCCCCGACTGGACAGTGGACAGTGGACACTGAACAGTGTCCTGCACAGTGTAGGATAGGACAGCATGACGCGTTAGGGGACACACATGATTCGTCCACTGCCGTGAATTGTCACGGCCCTCGCGCTCGACGCAGTCAGGAGCTGGCAACGATGAAAGCCGCTTTTAGCAGATATGGTCGCAGACACTGGCCGCATGGGTCATCTCTCAATCGCGTCTCAACTCTCGCCCAACCCAACTCGATTTGTTTACGGACGCAGCAGCGGTCGCCGCGGGATGACGCCACTATCAACCAGCCAGCCCAAACGGCGGCATCTCGGTCATGAATTGGCATATGTAGTACCTACAATGCATAAACAAACTGCAACCTTAGAATTACAGTGATGGTTTCTTGCTGCATAGTGTAATACCCGCTGCAATTGCAGGTCGCTATCGTGGTTCATTTTCACAAGTCGGGTCGGGTCGTTGGCGGTGGTAACTTGAATTCTGACGTAGAGGCTTCTACGATTCTGTCATTAAAAGTCCCGATTAAATAAGCAAACATTGAACCTTTTTCGCTTGTTTGCAGTCTGTTCCGTCAGTTTTCGTTCCAATATGCGCCGTCTTTGAGTCTAAGCGCCGTCTTTTTCCAGGTGTAACCCGTGAAACCTGCAGGTGTCTAGCAGAGATCGTTCTTAAGTGCTCCTGTCCTACCTTGACGACTTCTGTGGAATTTCAGTGGCTTCTGAATTTGATTCATGCGCGGCGCTGCTCGGCAGCGATCTCCGGGCCAAATTAGGCAGGGAGCCGTGACCTTCCCGGCCCGGCCCGGCCGGTTCTGAAGTCCGACAGAGGCGAGCGGCTTGGCGAGCCCGACGGTACAGAAATGCACATGCAATCAATGCTGTGTCGGTACCCCCGGCTTGTGGGCGAAGGAATTCCCATGAATACTACACGAGCTTTGAATTCATTGCCCCTCGTGGCACGGACTTCCACTTTGTTGGCATTCCGACGGATGATGACGATTAGGGAAAGAACAAGCAAATGCGAATCGGGAAATAAAATGCTATCGGTGAATTACATCGACAAAGTGGTTATCGCCGACTTGGGATCGTTCCCAGAAGAACTAATTACGATTTGTCCTCTTCGCGTGCGTTTGTGTCAATAAAACTAAGCAGTTTGCTTGCTCTTATTGATCAGGAAAACATGACAACACAAATCGATTTGTTGTTTGTCAGTACTCATTTCCTATACAAATACACGAGGAAGCGTGTAACACCCTCGTTTGTTGTGACATAGAGGAAGGCGGAAACACATCAGCGCGAACACGCTACCGAGCTCTGTATATCGGGGTGACATCAGCCACCAGTCACGGGAGCTGCAAATACAGCCAGTCGGCCCAGCAGCAGCCCGATGATGGCTTCACTCGACGGCCCGGGCTCTACTGATGGTTTTGACAGACATGCTTGACTGCCTGGCTCGGGGCTGAATGGCGCTGCTGCACGGTGTTTTCTGCGGGTCTTACACGCAGATGAGCAGTGTTGATGGAGAACAACAACAACATCTATGATTTTATCGATCAATAAAACTGCACGAAAAGAGGCGCTGGTGAAACGCACAGCGGGGGGGGGGGGGGGGGAGCTTGAATTTAATGTCATATTTAAACGTTAATGAACTGTTTCGAGCTTTTGCTGACTGCCGCTCAGAGCTTCCTGAATCATGTATTTTGTGCAATTCATCGACACTATAAGGGCATGTAGTTATAGGGTACATTGAAAGATTATGTATTGTAATATCAATTATAGGTACATGGCTGGGAACGATGATAGGCTCACTTATATGTCCATTGCTGCGGATGTAATATGCGAGAATCCCAATGTTGCCTTCATAGCGACAAATTTCAAACCGAACGCCAACTGGTGTATTGTTCACTGTTCACTTGTTCAGTATGTATACTTTTGACCCAAACGTGTCGTTTAACCCGAGCGGGGCTGGGGTCTCCAGCCGAACGCGCGGGGCTGGGGGGGGGGGGGGGTAAATTTTACCCCCCTGTTATCTCCCGAACTAATGGTCCGATTTGGAACATTCAAACGCCAATCGAAAGATCTCATCATGAACAACTACAAACATGTACTTAATTTAAAATTTGAGGTCAAGGTCAAGGTCAGGTCAAGGGTACAAATTGCAAGTTTCTACAGTATCGGCCTTGCACCGTAGTTGCCGAAGAATGGAGTTGTGGACTGAGACTGATTGCCGAAAACGTGTTCTTAGGCTACGAAGACAATATTCGTTGCATACAATATCATTCAGAGGTCAAGGTCAAGGTCAGGTCAGGTCAGGTCACCAAAAAAATATAGAAAAGGGCATGTGCGACACATGTTTTATGGGTCATTTTACTCATATAATTCAATAGGCACACTCAATAAGTGATATGGACCACCTCTGGATGAATTTCAGGTCGAGGTCAGGTCAGGGTCAGGTCAAGTGAGGTCAAATTTTGAATTTGGTTGTTAAGGCCTAAAAAGGTGTCTATCTGATGCCGTTTTTCACGGCGAATCGAATGGTGCTATTTTTGTTTCCGTACGAGGTCTGGAACTTAAAAAAAATCATTTTTTTTCAAAACTTCTAGGTGTCGTGACGTCATAAAATTTTGAATAACTCCCACATTTTTGAACCGATTCTTCTGAAAATTGGTATGTAGGTGCACATAGACCACTTCTCTGACATATATTACGGTTTTTTCGATACACTCAAAATTTTGGATTTTATAATTGTTTTCCCAAAAAAAGTCAGTTTTTTTTTAAATTTGGCCCAAAATCCAAAATTTAAAAAAAAACCGAGATAGCCATTTGATAGACAAAGTAGAATTACGTATAACCTTTTTTTGTTACGTCTTGATTCCTTTAAAAATGAAGATGTTAGCGGCGTTTGAAATTTTCCGCCGTTTTTGAGATATTGCAAAAATTCGTGAGGGGGGTAAAATTTACCCCCAGCCCCCGCGGGTTAATTTTAGGAAGGCTTGCGGCACAATCCGGATAGTTTTATCTACATATTCGTACGAATTTCCGAGCTGTTTTAGTCGCTTATAGCGATACCAAAGTCATTTGGTTTCCATGATTTTATAGTCTCATGCTCATCTCATGGGACGAATTCGACACCGAATTACCGGCTTTTGTAGTACAACTCAGGTATTTATGAGTTCAGTTCGTCAACCCCACCCGCGTCCAATCCGGACCCGGCACCAAATCCGGAGGGCCTCCAAACTATTGGACATTCATAGCGAAGGTCGGGTCAAGTTGGGGTCACGTGCGTCATGACTGCCCGACAGGAGTCATCAGAAATCAACAGGAGTCTCATTGCAGCTGACGGTATGCCTCGCTCGTCCCCTGCGATGTTCGGCATTCGGCGGTCCGCGGGGCCATGAAAGGGGCCAGGGGCCTTGCTGTTTTTTTCTGAGCGAGTCCGGTCAGCAGTTGTGGGTTGCATCATGTTCCGACCGTTCCACGAGTCGATAACAGCAGAGTCGGGGGCAGAGCGGCGGCATTGGTGGGCTTCTGCATCTCTGTGCTCTGCCGGGTCTCCCCCGCTGCGTCCCCGAGTCCTGTGAGAGCGCTGCTGCAGGACGGCTATCGACGTGGTACGGGCCAGGGACAGGGGGCGGTCACAAGCCCCGAGCGAGTTATCTATACCTCCAGGTCACGTTCAAGGTCGTGACCGAGAAAAACTTGTGACCATGGTCCAAAGGTCGTGGGGCTTTCGTGGCCTCAGAGGAGCTGCTATGGACTGTGGTTATTATTTTATGTCATATGGATAGCAAGCATGCATACCTATATGTGGTCGGCATCCAGAAATTATTATAGGAGATTTATGTATTCAAGAATAGAATAGGTAGCCATATGAGGTAGCGTGCACTAGCCATTCTACCCATCATTGACTTGGAGGACGTGATGGAGAATGCGTACCCTGAATGACGTGCACCGAATGACTCGTTCCCTGGAGGACGTCTCTTGGAGGACGTGTGCCCTGGAGGACGTGTGCACTGAGCACTGTGCACTGTAGTGAGCAGTGTGCACTGTGCAGTGTACAGTGTGCAGTGTACAGTGTGCACTGTGCGTGTCTGGTGAGCCAGCAGGCCGCCGATGGAGCCTTGATATGGCGAGCCCGTCTGTCCGACCTTCACACAGACCCGTACGCACGTCTGTGGAATATTAGAACGGATGATCCTCTCCTTCGAGATGGGCCCATTCTGATGACTCATAGAGCGCGGGAGGGAAGGGGAGGGGAACATTGGCATTGACATGGTTAATGAAATGGATTTGTGTACGGAACTTGGACTGGACTGGAGTCTGCATCTACAAAACTATAGTCTATGTTGTCGAGGAACGAAGCTCAATAAATTTGGGCTATGCTGTGCAGTGAATACTGAACAGTCCAAATAGCAGCAAAATTGTCATTAGGTAGGTTAATAAGTTTGATTAATATGCCTACCTCATAATGAAGCGATAACGTTTATGCTATATTTATTATTTATAAGTAAAGCACAACTTTGTGTTTGCGTAATCGGTAATTTCATCCAACTTATTTTAACACTTAATTTGTTTTACCGATGAAAGGTACTTTCTCACACCTATGTATTGAATTGCATCTGCCTCGCCGCCGTGAATGCGTCATACATCTACCCCCTCTCCAAACATTTCGATTTCCTGTGATGAGTGTTTCTGCGTACCTATAAATAGCCCAGATATCGCACGGCTCAAGAAGACGTCTCCGTCCGTTTACTCACCGTCTCACTGCGAAAGGTCATCCTATAGGTGCTGCCCCATCTCAGCACAGTCATAACATGGCGTTATCGGGCTATCTAGCAGTTTGTGTACCTATGATGAATTCTTGCCTGTGCATACGAGCAGCCGGATGTTTGCATTGGTATTGATACGTCGCGGGGTTAACACTCAGGAGATTGACCATCCGTAACAGTCTTGTAGCTCAGCCGGATGGCATTACGCTCGCATTAAATCGAACGGTCCTGCTCACGCCTGGCTGATAGGGGGATATAGGGCCTCTACAATCGGACTAAATACACCCATTGGAGCACCTCTATACACACTCGAAAGTACTCTTAACCGGGGTCAGACAGCGGTGTAATTGGCCATGAAGCTTTGTTCGTAGACGAGTGGATCCAGGTATTCTTTAGATACCTAATATCGAGCTTTAAATGCAACATGCAGCACTGAAACATTTCCTTCCTCGTCCCAGCCAAATGGTGCTAAGAAATGGTGACATTTTTAAAACGATTATCCTTTTACTTTCGTTAGACCTTGCGGTGCTGCTCGTTGAAAGAGTAATTGTTGAACTTAATATTGATAGTTATATTGTTCGTCTCGCGAATTGAACAATGAGCGGATACATATTTCGCAAAGAATGACGTTTCTATTTAACCAATGAGGGTGAATAAAAATGTTATTAATACGAGCGTTTCGCTGTATCAATGTGTCTAATTGGACATCTTGCGGCCTGACATTGAAATATGCGGTCGTGCGGTCACATTTCTGAGGTCTCGTCACCGACACGATTCTCACGGATTTGTCCGTCACTTTCATCAGCCGCTCCGCAGCTGATCGCGGCGGCCCTGACCATCGCCCGGAGCAATATCACTGAAAAAAATATTGACTAACTACGACCTAATAAACGAAGTCATGTCAAGGGAAAACTTTGCGTTCCAAAATATTTGTCATTTAACCAACCCACAACCAGCGAGCACTCAGTAACCAAGCGACAACAAAGCGTATACTAGTGCTAGGCATTACAGGAACCATAGGGAAACAACTGGAAAACAATAGAATAACCAATGCTTAGCATACACTTCGCAATGCCACCAAAGGTACAACTAACAGTTGCGCATTCTCCAACTAACCCACTATCATGTCTGTGCAAGGTTTATACTTATGATGTACAATATCTGTACCAAGTCAATACAGCGAGCTTACCAACCCAAATACCAGGTATTCACTAGCCTGGTACTAACCCCCTTCCCTCACCCCCCCCCCCTCCCACCCACTTCACATAGGTACGATATTCCGTTGCGCCTCTCGACCAAAGCTTAAAAAAAGATAGTTTGATTTCCAGATCATTTATTTAAAAAAAAAACGCTAAATAACATTTCCGGGCGTAATTTTTCCATGAACTCATTACACACGAATGACAGGAAATATTATCACACCAGTTTTCCACATCATGCCTTCCATGTTACGCGGTCTGGCTCTATGCCAGAAGAAAGAAATGCGGTCTCTGGACTAGCTGCAAACAACGCCACTCCGGCGGCTACCCGTACTTTGCCGGGCCGCCGGCACCGGCGCCACCCTTCAGGGCCACGCTCACGGCGAGAAACAGCATGTGCTTCATGACTTCACCATGGAAGCGCTGCCTGGCTCTGTCTTTGGGCGCCTCGTCTTCGACGCCCAAGACATGATACGACAGATAGCGCCAGGTGGACCGAGAGCCCGTGGGGTATTTGAGAGAGCAGACGAAGAGGGCCGCGGCCCATACGAGGAGAGTGTCCCTCGCTGTCACTTCCGCCACCTCTAGGCTCTACTCCATCGATGAAGACAGTGCCGCCGGCCACCACAGCACCAGGACCCTCGCCATCGTTGAGGAATATATCCAGGGCGTCGCCCAGTGTCCAGGCGATGGGCTTCGGGACGTTATCTGAAAAGAGGCATGCATTAAACATGTTTAGGGAAAACTGCAAATGGAAAGGGCACGTGGGACGGCCGGGGCGGGCATGGAAGGCACGGGACGGGGAGCGGTGGAGTGCCCCACGTCCAGACACGTAGCCAGGACTTTGCTCAGGATTTTGACAGAAGAAAGATGGCCACGCAGTCTCGTATATGCAGTAGCGGCGGAATACCTTCAATTAAGGGGGGGGGGGCATTGCCGACTTTGGCCCATTCTTTCCATGCAACGCCCATAGGGCTATAGCCCTATGGGCGTTGCATGGAAAGAAATGGAAAGTTGCATTTTAACATTATAATGTTAAAATGCCAAAATCAAAGGGGGCACGGTACCCCGGTGCCCTCCCCGTTCCCCCGCCTATGCATATATGCAAATTCATGTATGATGTAGCAAATGTGACATGACATTGGGGAAACATGTAGATTGTAGGGACTACTGTCACAAATTCAAGAACACAGACAGGACAGTTAAATCACAACTAAATAAAAGAAAGAGAAGAGAGAGAAAAAGAGAGAGATAGGGAGAGAGAGAGAGAGAGAGAGAGAGAGAGAGAGAGAGAGAGAGAGAGAGAGAGAGACAGAGAGAGAGAGAGAGAGAGAGAGAGAGAGACAGAGAGAAAGAGAGAGAGACAGAGAGAGACAGAGAGAGAGAGAGAGAGAGACGAGAGAGAGAGAGAGAGAGAGAGAGAGAGAGAGAGAGAGAGAGAGAGAGAGAGAGAGAGAGAGAGAGAGAGAGAGACGGATACAAGGACGGTGATGAAGACAAAGACGCTGGTGGAGATGGAGATGGAGACGGAGATAGAGAAGGGAGATAGAGAGGAGAACGAGAAAGGGGGACGCTGGTTGCTGAAAGGGGGCGGAGGATGAGACGAAGCTAAGGGGAGGCATGGCGATCTTATCACCGAATTTTGCTGCGATGTGATTCGGGCCTCGGCGACAAAGTCGTGGCTGAATCCGACCCCCACCGGACACGATTTGGTAGCCGAGGTCTGTGACGTCAGCTGGGCGTGAAGTTTTCCCTTCACCATAGGCTTTACACACAAATTGGCCAAAGTTCATGCCAGGATATCTCAGTCTGGAAGTGCAAAAAGGATTAAAAGTTGGCGTCATTAGATTCAGTGTTTCATTTCATATCTGAAAACGTCCATTATTAGGCCTCAAAGAAGGTACAAGTACTCGAAATCGAAGTTCAAGAAGATGCTGTCGTGTACATAATCTGGTAGCATCACGTGACCTCTTTACAGCAGTTAATAAATAATTTCAAAATCTAGTTACACGATTGCTGCTTCAAACAACAAAAATAATACATCTTCAACATATATTACTTCCGTTTAGGTCACAACATTGCAAAAAGTTAAGTTTACCACCGTAGTCACGTGACCAAAGGTGTAGCGGGGGTTGGGACAAACGCTTGAAGGGGTTTAATTTTTTAAAATAAATTATATGGTTTTCGTGATGAAATTGAAAGATTGTAATTTTTCATTACACAATACGAATTTTCGTATGTGGGATATTTTATTTGTAGGCGGAATTCTCCACATAAAAAATGATAATGACGTCACGGGGGCTTTACTCAAAACATCCGACCTACCTGTTTCTTATAGGTATCTTGGCTGAATCCGGCAGTGTATCGGGGCCTCAAAGACAGGTCACTTCAGATTACGCATGATGGACGGGCAATGAATGCGAACGTACCTTGATAGTTGTTCTCCCACCGGTCTCGCAGCCTCGGATATCCGTGTAAATCTTATAAATTGCCAAACGCCAGCCTGCTCACCAACCCACGTGCACCTCGCACGGCGACCGCGAAGCGAAAGGACAAAAAACGACGATGGCGGATATTGCGCACGCGCACGTCGGCGGGGAATTCAATTCCAGAACTGACGGGAGACGCTAGTCGCGCGGCCGCCGTATGACGAAGGTAGCTGCCAGAACTGCACGTGCAATGAGGTCATAATGAATGCTTGAATAATGCTGCTTTACTAAGTCATTAGCAAGTATCCGAAAACAAACTCGGCACTATTGCACTACAAGATGGACGAAATCTAGAAGCAAAGTAAAAACTAACTACGATCTTCTCATGCACTGGCTGTGACTTAGGCTTGTATAAGTTCTGCGTTTGTCTTGATTTTGGCAAAGCCAAAGCAAGGAAAACCTTTGTGAACTTTTTTTTCAGTGATGCCGTTCTCCAATTGGGGAGGGGGGGAGGTTGTTTGTCTGAGGGTCGGGGTCTGTTTGTGGTCTGGGGTCTGGATTTGGATCTGCCAAGGGGCTGGGCTGGTGTATATTGTGATGATTTCTACTCGCCTATGACTGGGCGGAATAACCGGTAAATTATATTATAGTACATACATAAATGCGTGTCAAGCTAAATACCTATAAATAATTATTTGGCACCAAAGTTCTGCCTAAAGCTAACTCAGTAGAGGAGTAGAGACAGATAGAAGGAAGAGAGGCGCAGGCCAGGAACGGAAGGAACTGCCGATAGCAGTGGCGTAGCCAGAGATCAGCGAAAGGGGGGGCCATGGTGCTCGAGGGGGCGACTTTTTCCCTTGAGAGGGGCGCCATTGTCAGCTAGTGACAGGGGTGTCAGTCTGAAATGTACCGTCATGTTCATGCATGATTTATTAGGTGTTGCAAAATACATAAGAACCAGCTTTCGCTGATTTTCATAAAATCCAATTAATGCAATTTGCAGCCTAGTGTTTTTTATCAAAAAGCCTTGATCTAGATGAATTTTTAGCATGATATAGGAAACGAGCTCAGGCTACGGACATTTTTTTCTCAAAATACGCATCCATGCGAATTCGAAACGGTAAAATAACTATACGTTGATCGATAGGCAGAATCTTTATTCTTTGCAAAAAAAAAGAAGAAAAATATGGGCTCACTCACTGATCCGAAGTGACCTGTGGGCTGCAGCCTGTAGTCGATCGGGGTTGCCGTGTTTAGAATCTCAGAGCGCACGTATGTAGGGTACACGCTGCGACTTACGTGTATTGCCTAAATTGGAATCAAGGAAAGACATGAACATTTAAGACCATAAGATCCACCATGAGATCCCAACTCATTGTCATACCAGCAGCGACTGCAGTCAGAGGCGACCGAACGCTGACATACGTTCTGGATTTTTTCTCCACACATCACCTAAACAATTCGATGTCTAGTGCGTGCAGCCCCTACTTGTGGACATGCATGACTGCCTCCAGTGACTGACTGCCAACTAGCCTCCAGAGGGAAACAGCTCCAAAAATAACAGTTTTTATTAAAATCGTTTTCTGCAATAACTTTTGACTCAAGACAGTGACGACATTTATTTTGCCAGCATCGTATTCCTCTCGTCAAAACGCGTCGAATGAACTATACGTTGACCTTGAAAGGTCATTTTGAAACTTTGACCTCAGGTCAAGGTCATGACCTTGACGGACAGGGTCATGCTGCATATCACCCGATCCTTATCGTCGAGCTGAACACATCTGACGTGTTTTCACAGCTTTAGCACGTCTCTATCAAAAGGTATAGCCAAAAAAATGCTGGTGACCGTTCATGACCTGAGATGACCTCAGGGGCACACAGAAGGGTCACAGGTGCATTTTGTCGATTCAGTGTGTTATGTTTACCTATGAACCGATGTTTGAGAGGGTTTTGAACCACATTCGTCCAAAAGAGGCTCATTTCAATTTTCTCCAATTGACTTATATACCTAATGGAGAAGTCGCAAAATTGACCTGACCTTAGTTCATGGATATCAAGAGTCCGAGATAAACATTTTATACATATTGTTAGTCTTATCAATCTCTGAAAGTTTCAAAAGTGATTGTTCCGTCGGTGTGGCGTACGCTGGGGCGGCACGGCACTGCTAGGCGGGGGCGGCATCACAACAATGGGCGGCAATGCGCTGGGGGGCAGCACTTGCATTGATGGGTGGCATTGTACGGTGAATGGGCGGCGTTGCATTGAGGGGCGGTATCGCAACGAGGGGTGGCACTAACGAGGCTGCCTTATAAGAAACGCTTGGCACATCCTAGCCCAGCTCGGCGCCGCCTGGCTGCTGCATCTTGAAAAGGGTCCTTGGTGTCGATGAGACAGCCCCATTGTCAAATAATTACCTACCTAGCGTCAGTGGTTTCGGGGGGGGGGGGGGGGGCGCTATCGATCTTGAGTGGGGCGGGGCGACTGAAGTCTCCAATCAGATGGGCGTCAGTGACTACTGGAGGGCACCAACGAACTTGGATAGGGCGAATGTGATCTTCAGAAGGGCACCGGGTGATCTAGAGGGGTATAATCCTTAGATGGGGTTACTGCTGCCTTCAGTAGGGCGTCGGACGCTCTGAAGGGGCACCATTGATCTCGGATGATTCGACTGTTATTTTCAGAGGGGCACCAGTGGTTTCAGAGGGGCGCCATTGATTTAGGATGGGGCGACTGAAGTCCCGGTTTAGGTGGGCGCCAGTGGTTCTTGAGGGGCGCCAGCGACCTTGGATTGATGGGGCGACTGTGATCTTTAGAAGGGCGTTGAGGGGCGCCATTGGGCATGGATGGGGCCGCTGTTGCCTTCAGCAGGACGCCGGACGCTCTAGAGGGGCGCCTTGAACTTGGGGGGGGGGACTGTAGTCTCAAGGGGCGTTGTCTCGGATGGGGCGAATATGATTTTCAGAGGGGCGCCGGGTACTCTAGAAGGGCGCCATTGGTTTCAGAGGGTTGCCATCGATCTTAAGATCGGGCAGCTGTGATCTCCGTTTAGATGGGCGCCAGTGACTTTTGAGGGGCGCCAGCGACCTCGGCTGAGGACGACTCTGATCTTCAGAAGCGCACCGGACGCTCTGGAGGGGCGTCATTGGGCTTGAATGGGGCGACTTTAGTCTCAAGCGGGACGACTTCAGTCTCAAGGGGGCGCTAGTGGCTCTCTTGAGGGCGCTATTGATCTTGGATAGGGCGACTGTGATCTTGAGAAGAATGCTAGTGCTTTATAGGGGCGCCAGTGGTTTCAGGGGGCGCCATCGACCTTGGATGGGGCCGAATGGGGCAGCTGTGAACTTCAGAGGGGTGCAATCAACCTTAAATGGGGCGACTGTTCCGTTCAGGTGGGTGCCAGCGGCTTTCAGGGGCGCCATCGACCCTGGGGGTTCGGAATACCTATTCTGGTTTCCGGAGGGGCGCCCTTAAACACTGGGGGGCTCAGGTCCTATTTGGGGGTGCCCTGGAGAACATTGGGGTGTCCAGGCACCCCTAAAGAGATATTGAGTTCGATCCCTGCCTGCACATCGCTTTTTAATTCATGTTCCCTCTGTAAAACGGCATCAGCCAAGTCGGCGCTAATTGGGGCGACATCTGGGCGGCTGGGCGGAAAGGGGGGGCCATGGCCCCCATGGCTCCCCCCTGTCTACGCCACTGCGGCCGTGGCGACGCCGGGTAGAAAACCCCACGACCTGCAGTCGGGGCCAATCCAGCACGGACTGTCCACTGTCCCGGCCGGCCCGCGGTGCCAGGGTGGTCGCACCGGAACAGAATCGTCCTGATACAGACACAGGGTTATGGAATTGCCAGACATGTGCATAAATATGAGAAAATGGATCGGGGATCTGATCCCACCGATATTGATCAAAGGTCCTTTACCAATCATCTGTCCACATTTTTTACGGCCAAATATAGACATATAGTGCACACAGTTCAGTAATAGTGCAACCGATTTCGACAGTTCGCAATAGACAGACTATGCCGACTGTCGAAATCGCCTGCACTATTATACTGAAATATGTGCACTGCCGCCTAACTTAGGCGTAAAAAGGTGTAGTTCGTAATAGCAGCTGTATTCGGAGGCGGTGAGCACCTGTGCCTTAACATAGTGAACGCGATGGCCCACGCTCAGCTGACACACATATACCTATGTATTTTGTAACCACTAACCCACAGTTCCGTGTATGTACGGTGAAGCTTGTAAGTACAACCGTTCCGATTAACCCATCGCCTTGCGTGCAGTAGTGGACGGCCAGGTCGGGCAGTCGGCTCATCGCTGCCGGGCAGTTTTCCTGGCAGGGAGCTCGCGCCTATACTGCGAACCCGCATTGTCTTCGAAAATGTACTGGGCATGAGTCATTGCTTGTGGGTCGCCATAAAAGTTCGAATGGTCTGTGGCATCGGACCGTTGTCTTGAAGTGTCTGCAAACTCAACTGCAAGACTCCCCTCCCGAGGGAGGCAAACAGCACTAGACCTGATTGTATTGTACTTGAAACTGGGCGAAGGGCCCGTGGTCTTATCTGCCTCTCGTGCGTTGTGGCTGATTGTCATTATAATGGAACTGCTATCTGGTCATTTTCCCAGGTAACTGTCGCTTGGTTGACACCAACAAAGACGGTTCAATTGGGGCCAGTGAGGGTGCCCTCGTCATGTATCCCTCTGGCTGAGCTGTCTCTATATACTAGTGGTGTCAATCGGAACTTGAATCTTCGGAATTCCGATTTTGTCCAATGTCCAAGTCGGAATTCGGTTGGATAATGGCAGCAGGCTTTGGACAACTTTGGAGAATCGCTTGCTACACCTCAACATTTTAAAAAAGTAATCGTGTTTAACATTGATTGGCTATTAGAAAGCTCAGCTTTCAATATGATTAACCCGGCAGGCGGTGGGCCTACCAGCCACCTTCCGCGCGGTGGGGGGGGGGGGGCATTTTTTGCCCCCCCCCCTCGTATCTCCGAAACTACTGGACGGATCCGGAAAATTCAAACGGTGTTCGATAGCCCTGTCAAATTTGTTGAGGGAAACCGAATTTCATCGACCTCAGGGTCACCGATGACGTCACAGGTCAGGTCAAAGATAAAATGTTTCACCGTTCACGGGGCTTCTAGGGAAAGTGCTATAACACCGAGTAAAACGCATTTTGTCGAAAATCAGCGATAAGGCGTCAGTTTTCTAGTACATATGTTGCTATTAGAGGTCAATGGTCATACCAGGTCAGGGCACAGGTCAGGTCACCAAAGGTCACCAAGGGTCACCACATGAACCCAACTCTACTAAGGTTGTGCGATGCATGTTTTATGGCCAGTTTTTCATTTCCAACTCAATGGTATTGGTTATAAGACCATCAGGTACGGTTTAGGTCACTTTCTGGTGGAGGTCAGGTCAAGGTCAGGTCAAAAAAGGTCAAATTTCAAAGTTGATATTTTTGCATAAAATGGGTATTGATTCGATGCAGCTCGTCACGGGGAGTCTAATGGTGGTCCTTGTTTTGCGCTACAAGGTCTAGAATTGCTAAAAACTGAGTTTGAAAATTTGACTTCATCAATTTTGAACAGTTTTTTCGCTATAACTTGGCCAAAAAAAGAGGTATCGGTCTCAAATTTGGTATGTAGATAGAAGGCCGTAGGGACTATCACATATATTCCGATTTTTTCGAAATTCAAAAAAGTTTTTGGATTTTTTGGCTATTATTTTCGAAAAATATATTTTTTGATTTTTGGGGGTCAAAATAAAAAAAATCGAAAAACCGAAATAGTTATTTTGCAGCCCTCTTGATTCCACATCTTTTATGTCTGAATCATTTTTCTGTATCTCTAAAGCTGTAGGCCTGACAGCTCTTCCCGCGAAACCTTTTTTTGGGTCGAAAATGGCAAAAATGACGTCACTCTGACGTCATTAGCGGCCAACCTATCATAGCCTTTGTAAAACATTTTGGTCACCATGTGCGCTAGCTGCTCCCGGGAGGGTACTGAAAGTTTGGTGACGATCGGCGCAGCGGTTCTCGAGATATATCGAAAAAACTAAAGGGGGGGGGGGGCAAAAAATGCCCCCCCCCCACCGCCTGGAAGGTTAACACTTTTGAGCTGGTAACGGTACATGAAAAGCAAATTAAATAACAGTGTTGAGTGTAAACTATTGCGTAGGTGTCGGACATCTTTGGACAAATGGCTGGCTTGGACATTTTTGGACGGACAGTTGACGTAAGCATTGGACATTGGACGGACTTTGGACATGCGTTTTCTGAAATTGACACCACTACTATATACCCTGGAGCTGTCAGCTCTGCAGCGGGGCTGGGGCCTGGGTGCTCCGTTTTCCTGTTCATCTGCGGCCCAGCTGGTCTCCTATGGGCTGCAGAGTCACGCAGTCCGGCCGTCCCAGCCTTGGGTCACCCCGTCACCACTTGAGCTGGTTACTGGGCCGTCTGTCCCCCCTACCGCCCCCCCCCCCCCCGCCCGGCGGCCGCCCGCTCCCGACTCAGACGGGTATCTAAAGATCGCCTAAAAACTACCTCCCTGCAGCTGCAGCCCAGCTACCGCCCCAGATAACGCCTGAGACCTGAATACGATTGGCTAATATAGGTAAGACGGTCTGCTGCAGTAGTCTGCGCTCAATATAGTCTGGGTGATGAAGCCTCTCAGCTCATCCAGCCGTAGGTATAGGTATGCTGTGAAGGCATCTGTGGTTTATGTTGCGATAATTAATTAATAGGAAGTTACTATTGAACTTTTGCACATAAATTGCACCGATTAAAAGCGCAGTTCGAAGGGGCTTCGACCGACAGGTCGGGGGCCTTGCACTCATTGCACTCACATGAACATTGAACAGCGGCCAATGATAATGCTTATTCCTTACTCAATATCGTGGCAACTCGACTGTATTGGAGCTGTTTCACCAGCATTATGCATTGGTTAGGCAATGCCACCGGCCGGTCGATGTTCGCCTTTATTTCCGCAGTTTTGCGTCATTAAAGCACATAGACATTAGACGGGCTTAGCGCCTTAGCAATACACGATGCATTTGTATGCCAGCCCATACGTTCATATCAAGGCTACATAAGCTGTTCATAGCGTTGAGCTGCTGGTCAATACATCGACCGAAACGGTATATCGCGACGTACGGTTTTTCCCGGACTGGTGACGTCATGGTTTGTCCGCGTCCGGGGGGTTCTGTTGGGACTGGGCCGGCACTGCCGCCCGGCTATAGGCTACTGGTGGTCGGTGGTCCATGTGCTTCCGAGTTATCCCTCACTGCAATGAGTTGGACGGACCTGCCCGGCCATGAAGGCACAGCAAATAAGGGCCGTTTGACTGACCTCGCTTCATATACCTATCTCTAAATCGGTTTTGTTTTGCCTTCCCGGTGTCATATTTATTTTGTCGTTGCATTCACTCACAGTTTGTGTGTTATCGCACGTACTCTGTCATCTGCTGACTGCAGCCGACTGACGATCGGGTTTGCAGCGTCGGCACCTCAGAGGCACAGCGCGTGTTTAGACGTCAGCGTGATGACGGCCCGACCTCGACCGACCCTCTCAGCCCTCCCTTCCCTCTGGTGACCGCCCGAGTAACAGAGCTTCCCCATTTCTGCCGCCAGATGTCAGCCGCTTCCTGGACGCCTCGCTCTCTGCTGACGGCTGGGGAAGCAGCTGCGAGGCTCGGTGCCGCTACCAGCTGCAGCAGCTGCGCACACAGCTGCAGCTGCTGGTGGTGCGGTACCCAATCCTCGACCCAGCCGGGACTGGAGCCGATGACGCCACGTACGACGACACAGCGTCGGCCGACCTGGAGTATGATGACGCCGGCGGGCAGGGCGAGACGATCCAGGAGGCCTACTATGACGACACGGGAGGCGGCGACGGCGGAGACACGTACGATCTGCCGTCCGAGGCGCAGGAGGAGTATGATGAGCTGGGTCCGGCGGCCGTACCTGCGGCTCAGGACTCGGCAGAGCGAGCAGAAGCCTACCTGCCCATGGGCGGCAAGGCGGCCAGGATGCTCGGACTTCCCGAAGGTAGGAAGCTGTCTGTATTTATGCTAAATTATCAAAACATTGCTCTGTGCTTGTGTTTCCCCGTCGTTTGTGTGCTGTTTAAAATCACTAATAATGTCGTGCACCACCCTGCCGCTCAGATCCTGCTGAGAGATGGTCGCTGGGCCGGACCACCTGCTTCCTCCCCTGCCGTCTTGCCGCTATCTGAGTGTTTGCGGTTAGCTGCAGTCCGAGTCCATAACATCCGCATCCGTCGGAGCCCGGGCTGACCTCAGTCTGATAACCACCGGACATCACCGCGAGGGCCGGGACTGGGTCTTGGGAGGCTGGGGCCCCTGGGGTGGCGAGGGTTACCTGCTGCTACAACTGCCGACACTACACAAGTCACGCAACATTAGATAGCCATACCTGAAACCGTCTGAGATCATATCCCAGACCCTGTCAGTCTGCTCCCACGGCTCTCAGCAGACCATATTTGCTCTATCCGTGGGTAGCTCCACCATCTGACGCCTCTGTTGTTCCGCAGGTCAGCCGGCCCCGTCTGTGTCGCTCGAGGCGCCGGCCCCAGACCCGGAGGTGGTCTCCATCCAGTCTCAGACGTCACAGGAGTCGTCTGCCGCCGAGCAGGTGCCGGCCGCCCGACTGAGCTCCTCCGCTCGCCGCTGGGGCCGTCTCCAGCTGCGACAGGAGGCGAAACTGTGGCTCTCCTCCAACTACAAGGCCTTCTGGGCCGGCCTGTCCGATGGCTGGCTGTATCTGTACCGGAACGAGACGGACGCGGCGCAGAAACGCTCCATCTGTCTCAGTGGGTATGAAGTGCGCCAGCCGCCGCCAGGAGCGGAAGTTGACGCTAAAAAGCGCCCTTTGTGTTTCGAGCTGGTGAAGCCGGGTGGGAAGACACATCAGCTGTTGGCGTTGACACCGAAGGATGCCCGCCAGTGGATGGCAGCGCTGGAGCTCGAGGGAGTTCGTGCGGGTAAGAGTGAGCGGGAGCCGGTGGCGGAGCCCGCACAGCGGTTAGCGCCGCCCGCACCTGGACCGGACCCAATGCTGTCGGCTGCGGCCGTCTCGGCGGCTGCGGCTGCCACCGTGGCGCTGAAACGCCAGCAGCCGTCGCACTCGCCTCCTGTCAGTCCGGTGGAGGAGGACCTGTATTACGAGCCCGAGCAGGGGCACGAAGCGGTGGAGGACGAGATTTATGAGGATATTAGCTGGCCGTCGGCGGGGCGACCGCAAGCGACCGACACTGTGCTGCCGACCGGCGGTCCCACGGTAGAGGTCGAGGAGGATGAAATATACGACACGGTCGGGTCACCGTCGGGCATGCCACCGGAGCCGGACTGGCTGGCTCCAGTGCTGCCGCCGCCACCCCTCCGATCGACACTGGGCAGGACAAGAGCCCTGCCGGCGCTCCCCAGCGAGACAGCGGCAGCACCCCGGTCACCGCCGCCGCCACCTCTGCCGGACCGAGCACCGCTGGCGCCGCCCGGGCAGCCGCCGCCCCCGCCCCCGCCAGGACAGCCGCCGCCCCCGCCACCTCAGAGGGACGGACGGGGACGGTCCGGCTCCGTCCCAGCCATACCGACCCTTCCTCCGCAGCTGCCTCCGCCACCGCTGCCACAGAGGGTCCCTGACACTGCGCGCGTGCCGTCCCCAGCGGCAGACGTCATAGAGGAGGAGCTGTATGATGAGCTGGGGGATACGTCAGTCCATCCGGCTCTGGCACCGCCGTCCGATCCGTTTTACAATGTGCTGGAGTCGGAGTACTTGCAACCGCCGTGTCATCCCAGTCCTCTCCCAGTCAAAACGCCTGAGGAGGCGTCTGACGAGGGGTACGGCAACTCATCTGGTGGATCAGAGAATGACTGTCATCCCCCACAGGAGAGCCACTACAAGACACTGCCCAAACAGGTGCGGCCCTTCCGACCGCCGGGCATCGCGACACCAGAGACACCTTCCATGGAAAACGGAAACACTCAGCCGCACCAGCCGCCCTCTACAACCACGGACGGACCGACACGACCCACGAAGCTGCCTCTCGGGCCGCGGCCGCGCGCCGGTACCGCCGGCGCTGTAAGCGGCTCAGGGAGCGTAGCCGACGTCATCCGGCGGCTGAACCGACAGTCGACCGGTGACGATGAGCCCGCACCGCCTGCGGGCCGGCCCGGACCGCGGCCGACGAATATACCCGTCAGCGCCGAACTGGCCCGAAAACAGGCGCTGATTGCCGGCGGCGTGCGAGCGCTGAGTCCCGTCGGCAGGCCTGCAGCGCCGCCAGCCAAACCCGCCGTGTCGCCAGCCAAACCCGCCGTGGTGGCGCCCAAACCGACCGCGGCTGCCGGCAAGCCGAAGCCGAAGCCAGCGCTGCCGGTACGCCAGGACGCCCGGTCGGCGGGCTACGGAAGGACTGGAGTCGGTGGAGAGGCGCGGCCCGGTCCCGGCCTCGTGCCCAACAAGTCGGGCGTGTACAAAACGCTACAGCGTATGTCCGATTCGGAGAGTCGGCCGAAAGGACGCCCGGCCCAGGGGTCGGACGGGATCCACGCCGCGCCCTCCAGTCCAGAAGAAGGTAAGATATTCACGCACATATTGAGACTGGTCACTGCCTGAAAGACAAGGTCTTGTTAGCTGTAGGGGAATTGACAGCACATGAAATAATTTTTGTTATAGCACTGTCACTGCCAAATGGTGAGGTGGCATGCTAGTATTCGGCTCAGTTTTGTATTCGTTCGTCATTCAGATGTTCGTTAAAGTTTAGTTTTTGTTCTCGCAACTGTGTGATAGCTTATTGGGAGTCACCGCGGCCGACCCGTGAATAACTATGAATATCTTATCGTGAGTCGCCAATTCTTTGAAGACCAGCTTGTCCTCTTTGCAGATGAAGTGTACGCCGAAATAGACGATGACAGCTGGCGGACCTGAGATCGATCAGTCACCGGGTGTCAGCTGTCACGCGCCAGTCATCAGTCGCCCAGTCGCTGGGCACTCGCCAGTCACACCGATCGAGCTTTACTGCGCCACCGTCGCGCCGTACCAAAGACGCCGTGATCACCGCGAGCTTCGCGAGGCGCCCGGCCGCGCGCCCCGCTGCCTGCCATGTACTCGTCTTACGCGAGGCGGACTCAAACTCGTCACTGTTCGTCTCCTTCATATATTCATATATTATATTTTCAGAAATAAACACGCTACTGAGTTAAATCGTCTACTTTTTACAATGGCAGAGGATCAGTGTGCGGTCGGAAGGGCGCACGCGCGCGCAGCCGTCCAGGGCAGATTTGGCAGAGCCTGCCGACGGCACGACGCGCCGGCGCAACACTGACCTGAGATTTGACACACGGCTCGCAGTCACTCGCGCGCGCACACACATATATTGTCAGCTCTACGTAAAGCCCTTTGTAAACAATGGATGTAACAAACTGACAGCAACATGATTGTGAATGCACTTTGTGGCACAATGCGACAACAGGGGCGCCGGCATCACGAAACGCCGACGCCGATACACCGCTACAACCCCGCTCTTCTTAACAACAGTAAGGCAACCGGCACAGCTACCGAATCTCAGTATTGCAGTCGTCTCCCTCTCTCTTATCTACGTGAGCATTGCATTTTGATTTAGACCTCGACCCCAAACTCTCGATCCACCACATAGGTGAACCTCTTCTGCTCCTGTCCGCCGGGGCAGACCTCACTACCCGCGGTGGTCCGCACGGTCGGCGCCGACGGCTCGTCCCTCCTCCAGGCCTCCTCCAGCTGCTGGAGCACGCGCTCAGAGGAAAGGACTCCCAGCGCGACGGGCGGCGCGGCGCCGCGCGTCAGAGTCGACCGGCCGGACTCGACGCTTCCCTCCTCGTCCTCGTCTGCTGCACTGGCGCCGCAGTCGTACGGGCAGGCGGCACCGCGCTTGAGCGTGCTGCGGTTGCTCGGTGGCTCCGTGTCGGTGTCGGCGCCGTCCGAGGAGCAGCGCTCCTCCGAGACGGCCACCGGGCACGTCGGAGCCGTCTGGATGAAAAAGTACATCCGCTCCCTACCGGGGAAAGGTGGAGAGAGGTTAGGGCGATGCGCATACAGAACAGAGTTCAGAGTGATCGCAGATGGGAGAGCATTTGAGTATAGGTGAGCACAATTTAGCTGTAAACCTAAAGCGATGAGCATGCTAGCCCTTGCATCAGCCTGAACTCATAGAATAGCTGGGTAGCAGCCAAGCCTTATTCAGTTTTCTCGAGATAAGTGGAGGACACTCCATTCTAACAAGTAAATGGCAACTTGATCAGTCGAATGGGCATAAAACCAGCTGGAAATGTCACGTCAAAAACGGAATATGAATACATCACCCACGCCATATCGGTCGGTACTCACTTGAATGCCTCCATGTCGGGTTTTCCGGGCGTGGAGGACTTGCTCCTCCTCAGCTTATAGACGTCCTTGGAGGTTTTCCTCAGGAGTTTCTCGACCCTCTTGTCTTCGGGTGTCTGAGGGGCCTCACGCGGGCTGGTTCGCTCCAGCTGCAGGGACAGAGGTCAGGGTCAGTTAAGGTTACAGCGGGTCCGCATAGGTCACGACGGTGGAGCCATCGGAGGGTAAACGAAACAGGCAGCTGACTAGCACGAAACATGTTTATCTCTTGTGTCGACTCCAGCATTCCCAATAAGCATGTTTCAGTAAAATCCAAAAGAAACGAGTCATGCGGGTGAATTGAAATAAAACAACAGAACAGCCTCTTTCAGCAGAACGCGTCTTGTGAAAACCTCACCGCAGAAGGCATTACATAACAAGAGCACAATGCATAGCTGCGCAATGCATAGCTGCAGTGCAGCTGCGCAATACTATCGGAAATGGGAAATCCCATGTCCAACCCCCTCCCCTATCATTACGAGAAAATCCTTGCACTATAATTCTGTTCCCTCCACCCAGTCGGCGACCAGACACCCATCACACCAACTCCAGTACCGCTTCCTCACCTCTCGTATGACAGCCGCCACGAAGTCGCCTTCCTTCAGTTTCTCGGGCGCCTCCTTGACCTCCTCCAGCTTTCCCTTCAGCGTGCGCAGCATCCCGATCTCCTCATGCATGTTCTGCAGCTTCAGCTGCTGCGCCTGGGGAGATGGACAAAGAAAATCAGGAACTGCAGATACTGGCGCCCGAGGCTGACTGACACGGTCGTAGCCGGTTGTCGGATATACTTACACATCCAACAGGAAAGTTAGTCGATGAGAAAGTATGACCAGTCTTCTGGTCGATTCCCAGTGCACTCACTGATAGCACTCAAGAAAAGCACTCAAGATCCCTTCTAGACATTCCTCTGACCTTACACAACACAGCCATACCAAAAACGCTCCCTACACTACAACCGATGTGACTGGACTGACCTTGAGGTCGAGCTCCAGGTCGAGTGACGTCCTGCTGCGCAGCCGGACCGACTGGGTGCGCCGGTGGGCGGCGGCAGACGGCGGCGTGGTCTGCGGCGCCAGCTTCCAGCGCAGCGAGCGACGCTCGGCGGCACCCCGCAGGAAGCTGCCCCCGCGACGCACCGTCGGAATGGCAGAGTCCGAGTCGGAGCGGTTCAGCCGACATACGTACTGTGAATGGGGAGAAGTCGAGGGGTCAGATACAGAACATACGCAGTTTTGAGGGGTGAGACAAGATACAGACACACATTGAAACACACACACACGTCACACACACACACACATTGAAAACGGGTAGACTAGGGTAGGATACATGAGAACATGTTAAAAAGGAAGTGAAAGTAGTGCCAAAAGTAGTGTCTAAGACTACAAATGAGAAGCAAGAACGGGAAACAGCGTCAGCATATCAGTGACTCAAAAGCGCGGAAAATGACAAAATATGAAGGGGCGCATTGCGCAGTGTTTACACTTAACTTCGGTAGTGAAAGGTATCCAACATCACGGTTTGAGTAATGACACGATCATATGCAGCAACGCGCATGCATACTGATATGCAATGAGTTTGTACGCATATTCATGAATTCGTTGGCCATGCATGATCACGTTTTATGCAGAGATGACCGAATTAATGCATGTTCGATGACAAATCGTTCGAAAAACCTCGATACAATGTCACAACCTATCCATATTTCATGTTTTCTTACACTTACAGAAACATGCATATAGGTCACTACACAAAACCCGGCATAATGCTGCCCCCCATCCCCCCCCCGCCCTCAGCATCAGCCATCACCCCACGCTCACCAATCTCTCACACCGGCTCTCACCTGGTTCTTACTGACGGCCGCGCTCGGTGAGAACGTCTGCGAGCGTTTGACGGTGGGCGTCTTGGGCCGGGCGCCACCGCAGCCAGCCAGGGACGGTGTGCGCAGGGATCGATCCGGTCCGAACACACACTCTGTGTTGGTACCCTTGTCCTCTGTCTCCGCAGAGAGAGCCATACCGCTGTCCAGCAGCGACTGAGGGACAGAGGGGGTGGGTGAGAGGCGGTGAGAGGCTGTGAGAGTGAGTGAGTGAGTGAGTGAGTGAGTGAGTGAGTGAGTGAGTGAGTGAGTGAATGAGTGAGAGATTGAGTGAGTGAGTGAGTGAGTGAGTGAGTGAGTGAGTGAGTGAGTGAATGAGTGAGTGAGTGAGTGAGTGAGTGAGGCGAGCTATTAAAGTGAGTCAGCCTACTGGGAACTGGTCAAGGCCAGGCAAAAGGGGTGTCAGACACCTTCATACGGAATTAAACCGATAAATACGGTGAATATTGCATAAGCGACTCTCACACCCAGCCCACACGGGGCTGATTTTCAACCACATAGGTACCCCAATGAATCAAACATCAAGTGCGACCGGTATCAGATGTAGCTAGGCCCCACTCATAAGTCACAAAGAACCCCCCCCCCCCGTCCCTCGCGCGCCCATCACGCTCCCACCGCTCACCATTTCTTCCAAGGGCGAATAGTCCTCGGGAGGGCCAGTCATAGTTGAGGCTCGGGAGTCGTGAGGCGCCTCATCCCGCGAGCTAGCCGCGGCCGCCGCTGCCGCCTCCAACACGTCAGATCTGGTGGGGAGGGGGGGGGGGAGGTGTCAAACAGACTGATCGACGCCAGATGGGGAGGGGGAGGGGGGCAGAGATATGCGCCGCATATGCACATTCCACGGAAAGTGGGGCAACCGAATTGCGGAACGAGCTTGTAGCTGCATCGAACCATGTAAATAATGCTTATCTGAAAGCTGTCCCAAAAATGCAGAACATTCTCCTGATCGAGAGATATACGTATACATTGACGTTAGCGGAAGAGTGAATACTGAATACCATGCATTTCTGTGTTAGCGTTTGTTTACTCTATAGCACAGTGAATTCCGTTCGGGCGGTATGTCAGAGGCCCCTGACATGCCACCCCACTGTCCCTCGACCCTAGACGCCGCGGAACTCACCCGAAGTGGAAGTGGGCGGCCGCCGGCGGGTCCGACATCGACATCACGTTATACCACTTCAGTGAGGTGTCGCTGGCACTGAACTCGGCCAGACTGACCTGGGTGCTTCCCTGCAGATGAGCGGAGAGATACATATGGTTAATGTCGACATACAGACCAGAAATAAAACGGCATGAAGAGGATGAGAGGTCGTCAGCAAGAAACAAACAATTGGTAACTACTCACTAGGTACATACGCACTTAAACCAAAAAGGATGTTTAACACTCGAGTCACCATTCAGGCAATGGCTTATACTTCCTCCAGTCAGTTGACCAAGCCCAATATTTTGCAGTTTGAATACCAAACATCACACAAAGCCTATCAAACACCCAGAAAGCCTGCCTATCCAGCAGCGCTTTATCCGTAATCAACCCAGGAGCCACCAGTCAGACCCCGCCCTCAGCCACTCACCAGGCAGATGTCATCCGCCTCCTCCTCGGCCGTCCAGACGTTGATTTTGAGCGACTTTGAGACGAGTCTGTCCGGCTGAATGGGAAACGGGAACACCTCGCCGAACGTCGGCCTCTCCAGCTCCGTCACTGGGTGGGTGCGACACGCGAAGAAGCCGGCCGGAGGGTTGGGCAGCAGCGCCACCTTCACGTATCTGAAGGGGAGAGAGATTATAGGTTAGTGGGTTTGTTTAGGAGGTGACGGACGAGATGATGTCTGAAATTAACAAACAAATGAGAAAAGACAAGGCATAGCAAATAAGCCCAGGGCGAAGATTGCTTTCATTGCTACATAATGAACCAACCAGATAATTTCCCTGCCATGCAGCGCTCTGGTACTCTGATGCACCTCTCTCATCGGCCCCCCGCCTGTCCCATTCCGCTACTCCAATCTTCCACAACGGCTCTATCCCTCCCATCTCCCACCTCTGTCCCTACGCCAGCTATTCTCCCTCCTCTCTCCCCTTTGACCCGCCCTGGGTACTCACACAGGCAGGCCCTCAGGTACGGAGAGCGCCGACAGGTTCCGGGCTCGCTCGATGCCCACGTAGAGAACTCCATCGGCCAGCGCGTAGCGGAGCCGGACCTGCAGTTGGGCAGTCTCCAGGCTGGCCAGTAGGCGGCGGCTACACGCCTCGAACACACCCGAGTCTCCGGCCACGGACTCATTGCTGACCGCCGCTGAGACAGGTCGCTCGCCGGCCACGGCCGCGTCCAGTTCGGCCTCCAGGATCGGTGAGAGGGGCGGCTCGGGCCCGCCGACGGCGCCCGCCGAGTCGGCGCGCTCGTAGGCGGGCGGAGGTGCCGCCTCGAACGGTGAGACGGGCGGCGAGACGGACTCGAGAGAGGAGCGTGGTGACAGAGACGCCGGCTGCAGCTCGCCGTCACTGGCGTGCAGGAGACGTTCCACCCGCCGCTGGAGGTCCACCATGTCTACTCCGGAGCCTCCACCACCACCGCCTCCGCCACCGCCGCCAGCGGGCTCGGCGTACTGGGGCAGGCCGTAGATATCGGTGAAGCTGAGGCTGGACAGACTACTGGCGTGGCTGCTCAGGCTGCCCAGACTGCTGCTGCTGCTGATGCTGAGACTGCTGGCTGAGCTGCGCAGCTGCGTCTCTAGCTGAACCATGCGCGTCATGGCGTCTCGCAGGCCCGCCAGGAGTGATTGCCGGTCCTCATATAGTCGTAACCTGGGGAGCACGGACGGCACGGGTCAGACAAAACACGAGGACACGGAGCGGCAACACGGAACGGCAACACGGACCGGATCTCGCCACACGGACCTCGCCACCCCAAACCGAGTAGTACTGCGCAGTTCGCGTTGCATGGGAAACCCTTCACCGGCTGAAGATAATCGCATAAGACAATCTGTGAAAACGAGTTGTGAAGCCACGCGGCGTATCCGAGGTGAAATATCCCTGCATGCAGGCACCATGACAGTTAGATGGACCGATTGAAAGTAGCCGCAGTGTCCGGCGAACTCCGAGACACTGGCTCTGATGGACGGAGGAGTTAACACTCACCGGTCGGCAATGATGGTATTGGACATTTCCATCGCCTCTTGTATGTCGATCTGTAGTCGGTAGATGCGACTCTGGATCGAGTCCGCCTCGTCTCCAGACCGCTGGCTCGCCGCCACCCGCTGCAGTTCTCTCAGGTACTGTTCCTTCTCCTGGATCAGCAGCAACCTGCCGGCGCGGCGGACCGGGGCGTCAGGGTAACTCGATTGTGAGGGAAGCTAGGGCACTTATAAAATATTAAGTAATAATAAATAAGGGTGGCAATAAAGAATACATAACAACTTACAGATTTTGATACAATTTGTGCTACATGCAATTCTTTTAGCGCAACCGCATGACTGGCTGTCTTACACATCCAGCGACAAAATGCTACCCACTGCACAGCTTACCAAATACTCGTATAACCATCCTAACCGTCACAGATAGAGCTGTACCGACACTGACGCCCACCCTCCCGTTTCCACAGATTCCTATCTCCTTCCTCACCCATCAATAACCCACTCCTACGCGCTGCAACCATGCACATTGCACAGAGCTATGTACCTACATTGCACACCAATGGCCACGCCAACGGCATACCCTCCCCCCAGTTGGAGCCCTCCCTCAGCCCGACGCCGGAGCGGCACACGGCACTCAGCTATCTAGCGCCGACATCAGGGCCGTGTGCAGTTGTGCACGCGGTCCGGGAAACGCCAGCCGATGGCTCTGCACGCTCCGAGTGACGGACGGAATGTCAGCTCGGACTGGGTCGGGCCGCGCGGCCAGCGGCGGTGACTGTCGGGGTGACGGAGGTGGCGACTCACTGTCGCCAGTTCCGGACTACCAGTCGAGCATTTCCTGGCGCCGGCTGGGCGTCACCGCTGTGGCGCCAGCTCCAGCGCCGCTGTGACGCTGACGCCACCACCCTCCCACCGCGTCTGCCCCACCCACCAGCCCTTCTTTCTGATTGTCCAGCTAAGCCTTCTCCCCGCATCTGCCTTTTCAACCATGGCTCCACTATGCCAGCTCGTGTTCCCCTGTTTCTCCTATTCCGCGAATTCGATCAGATCCCCGTCCCCACAATCTATTTAATGTCCTAGTACCCGACCCTCTGCCCCTGTCCTGCTCCCTGCCATCCTAGCTCTCCGTTTATCTGTCTCCCTCTTTCTCCCTCCCCTTTCCCTCTCCCATTCTCCCTTTCTCACCTATCCTTGTCCGATTCGGTTTGTTCGGGCTGCAGTCGATCCTCAATGTCGGCCAGCTGGTGCTGTATCGCCTGGACCTGCTTCCTCGACTCCTCGTACTGAAGCCGCAGCCGGGCGACGTCGGCCAGCCGGGCCCCGATCGGTCGTACCTGGGTAGACACAGGTCGGGTCGGGCCAGAGGTCACAGTCACAGGTCAGCGGTCACGAGTCACAAGTGAGCTCAGATCTCTAGTCACCTCATGTCAAAAATAGTGGAGAAGAGGATATGACGAGTGTCTTGCAAGGTACGTAACGCAATAATGTCGTATGCACTAACGTGCGTGAAGTTAGCGTCGTATTCCGCGACGGATTCAGCGTCGAGCCCGAATTTAAACTAAACCCAACCTATCCGATGCAGTTTGGGACGCTGATTCCGAATATCGCATTCATTTCAAATTTCAAGGTCATCTTCAAGGTCAAATCACGGATTGAAATTGAGTCCCCGATTTTTCCTACACCGATCGTCCGATCCGATTTCTGAAGGTCGCATTCGATAGCTAGGGTCAGAATCTCGAATTCCCTAATATATACCTTATTAAAAATATTTGACCTTAAAGGTCAAATCACGGATTGAAATTTTGAGTCCCCCTATTTTTTCTACACCGATCGTCCGATCCGAATTCTGATGGTCGCATTTGATAGCTACAGTCAGAATCTCGAGTTCCCTAATATATACCCTATTAAAAATATTTGACCTTAAAGGTCAAATCACGGATTGAAATTTTGAGTCCCCCTATTTTTTCTACACCGATCGTCTGATCCAATTTCTGATGGTCGCATTCGATAGCTAGGGTCAGAATCTCGAGTTCCCTAATATATACCTTATTAAAAATATTTGACCTTAAAGGTCAAATCACGGATTGAAATTTTGAGTCCCCCTATTTTTTCTACACCAATCGTCCGATCCCATTTCTGATGGTCGCATTCGATAGCTAGGGTCAGAATCTCGAGTTCCCTAATATACTTATTAAAAAATATTTGACCTTAAAGGTCAAATCACGGATTGAAATTTTGAGTCCCCCGATTTTTTCTACACCGATCGTCCGATCCGATTTCTGAAGGTCGCATTCGATAGCTAGGGTCAGAATCTCGAATTCCCTAATATATACCTTATTAAAAATATTTGACCTTAAAGGTCAAATCACGGATTGAAATTTTGAGTCCCCCTATTTTTCTACACCGATCGTCCGATCCCATTTCTGATGGTGGCATTCGATAGCTAGGGTCAGAATCTCGAGTTCCCTAATATATACCTTATTAAAAATATTTGACCTTAAAGGTCAAATCACGGATTGAAATTTTGAGTACCCCTATTTTTTTTCTACACCGATCGTCCGATCCGATTTCTGATGGTCGCATTCGATAGCTAGGGTCAGGAACTCGAGTTCCCTAATATACACCTTATTAAAAATATTTGACCTTAAAGGTCAAATCACGGATATTTGACCTTAAAGGTCACATCACGGATTGAAATTTTGAGTCCCCCTATAAAGGTCAAATATTTTTAATAAGGTATATATTAGGGAATTCGAGATTCTGACCCTAGCTATCGAATGCGACCTTCAGAAATCGGATCAGACGATCGGTGTAGAAAAAATCGGGGGACTCAAAATTTCAATCCGTGATGTGACCTTTAAGGTCAAATATCCGTGATTTGACCTTTAAGGTCAAATATTTTTAATAAGGTATATATTAGGGAACTCAAGATTCTGTCCCTAGCTATCGAATGCGACCATCAGAAATTGGTTCGGACGATCGGTGTAGAAAAAATAGGGGACTCAAAATTTCAATCCGTGATTTGACCTTTAAGGTCAAATGTTTTTAATAAGGTATATATTATGGAATTCGAGATTCTGACCCTAGCTATCGAATGCGACCTTCAAAAATCGGATCGGACGATCGGTGTAGAAAAAATAGGGGGACTCAAAATTTCAATCCGTGATTTGACCTTTAAGGTCAAATATTTTTAATAAGGTAGATATTAGGGAACTCGAGATTCTGACCCTAGCTATCGAATGCGACCATCAGAATTCGGATCGGACGATCGGTGTAGAAAAAATAGGGGGACTCAAAATTTCAATCCGTGATTTGACCTTTAAGGTCAAATATTTTTAATAAGGTATATATTAGGGAACTCGAGATTCTGACCCTAGCTATCGAATGCGACCATCAGAAATTGGTTCGGACGATCGGTGTAGAAAAAATATGGGACTCAAAATTTCAATCCGTGATTTGACCTTTAAGGTCAAATATTTTTACTAAGGTATATATTAGGGAATTCGAGATTCTGACCCTAGCTATCGAATGCGACCTTCAGAAATCGGATCGGACGATCGGTGTAGAAAAAAATCGGGGACTCAAAATTTCAATCCGTGATGTGACCTTTAAGGTCAAATATCCGTGATTTGACCTTTAAGGTCAAATAATTTTAATAAAATATATTAGGGAACTCGAGATTCTGACCCTAGCTATCGAATGCGACCATCAGAACTTGCATCGGACGATAGGTGTAGAAAAAAAAGGGGGACTCAAAATTTCAATCCGTGATTTGACCTTTCAGGTCAAATATTTTTAATAATATATATATTAGGGAACTCGAGATTCTGACCCTAGCTATCGAATGCGACCATCAGAAATTGCATCGGACGATCAGTGTAGAGAAAATAGGGAGACTCAAAATTTCAATCCGTGATTTGACCTTTAAGGTCAAATATTTTTAACAAGGTATATACTAGGGAACTCGAGATTCTGACCCTAGCTATCGAATGCGACCATCAGAAATTGGATCGGACGATCGGTGTAGAAAAAATAGGGGGACTCAAAACTTCAATCCGTGATTTGACCTTTAAGGTCAAATATTTTTAATAAGGTATATATTAGGGAACTCGAGATTCTGACCCTAGCTATCGAATGCGACCATCAGAAATTGGTTCGGACGATCGGTGTAGAAAAAATAAGGGGACTCAAAATTTCAATCCATGATTTGACCTTTAAGGTCAAATATTTTTAATAAGGTATATATTAGGAAATTCGAGATTCTGACCCTAGCTATCGAATGCGACCTTCAGAAATCGGATCGGACGATCGGTGTAGAAAAAATCGGGGGACTCAAAATTTCAATCCGTGATGTGACCTTTAAGGTCAAATATCCGTGATTTGACCTTTAAGGTCAAATATTTTTAATAGGGTATATACCAGGGAACTCGAGATTCTGACCCTAGCTATCGAATGCGACCATCAGAAATTGAATCGGACGATCGGTGTAGAAAAAATAGGGGGACTCAAAATTTCAATCCGTGATTTGACCTTTAGGGTCAAATATTTTTAATAAGGTATATATCTGGGAACTCGAGATTCTGACCCTAGCTATCGAATGCGACCATCAGAAATTGGATCGGACGATCGGTGTAGAAAAAATAGGGGGACTCAAAATTTCAATCCAAGATTTGACCTTAAAGGTCAAATATTTTTGATAAGGTATATATTAGGGAACTCGAGATTCTGACCCTAGCTATCGAATGCGACCATCAGAAATTGGATCGGACGATTGGTGTAGAAAAAATAGGGGGACTCTAAATTTCAATCCAAGATTTGACCTTTAAGGTCAAATATTTTTAATAAGGTATATATCAGGGAACTCGAGATTCTGACCCTACCTATCGAATGCGACCATCATAATTCGGATCGGACGATCGGTGTAGAAAAAATAGGGGACTCAAAATTTCAATCCGTGATTTGACCTTTAAGGTCAAATATTTTTAATAAGGTATATATTAGGGAACTCGAGATTCTGACCCTAGCTATCGAATGCGACCATCAGAATTCGGATCGGACGATCGGTGTAGAAAAAATAGGGGGACTCAAAATTTCAATCCGTGATTTGACCTTTAAGGTCAAATATTTTTAATAAGGTATATATTAGGGAACTCGAGATTCTGACCCTAGCTATCAAATGCGACCATCAGAAATTGGTTCGGACGATTGGTGTAGAAAAAATAGGGGACTCAAAATTTCAATCCGTGATTTGACCTTTAAGGTCAAATATTTTTAATAAGGTATATATTAGGGAACTCGAGATTCTGACCCTAGCTATCGAATGCGACCTTCAGAAATCGGATCGGACGATCGGTGTAGAAAAAATCGGGGGACTCAAAATTTCAATCCGTGATGTTACCTTTAAGGTCAAATATCCGTGATTTGACCTTTAAGGTCAAATATTTTTAATAAGATATATTAGGGAACTCGAGATTCTGACCCTACCTATCGAATGCGACCATCAGAAATCGGATCGGACGATCGGTGTAGAAAAAATAGGGGGACTCAAAATTTCAATCCGTGATTTGACCTTTAAGGTCAAATATTTTTTAATAAGTATATATTAGGGAACTCGAGATTCTGACCCTAGCTATCGAATGCGACCATCAGAAATGGGATCGGACGATCGGTGTAGAAAAAATAGGGGGACTCAAAATTTCAATCCGTGATTTGACCTTTAAGGTCAAATATTTTTAATAAGGTATATATTAGGGAACTCGAGATTCTGACCCTAGCTAGCGAATGCGACCATCAGAAATTGGATCAGACGATCGGTGTAGAAAAAATAGGGGGACTCAAAATTTCAATCCGTGATTTGACCTTTAAGGTCAAATATTTTTAATAAGGTATATATTAGGGAACTCGAGATTCTGACCCTAGCTATCGAATGCTACCATCAGAATTCGGATCGGACGATCGGTGTAGAAAAAATAGGGGGACTCAAAATTTCAATCCGTGATTTGACCTTTAAGGTCAAATATTTTTAATAAGGTATATATTAGGGAACTCGAGATTCTGACCCTAGCTATCGAATGCGACCATCAGAAATTGGTTCGGACGATCGGTGTAGAAAAAATAGGGGGACTCAAAATTTCAATCCGTGATTTGACCTTAAAGGTCAAATATTTTTAATAAGGTATATATTAGGGAATTCGAGATTCTGACCCTAGCTATCGAATGCGACCTTCAGAAATCGGATCGGACGATCGGTGTAGAAAAAATCGGGGGACTCAAAATTTCAATCCGTGATGTGACCTTTAAGGTCAAATATCCGTGATTTGACCTTTAAGGTCAAATATTTTTAATAAGATATATATTAGGGAACTCGAGATTCTGACCCTAGCTATCGAATGCGACCATCAGAAATGGGATCGGACGATCGGTGTAGAAAAAATAGGGGGACTCAAAATTTCAATCCGTGATTTGACCTTTAAGGTCAAATATTTTTAATAAGGTATATATTAGGGAACTCGAGATTCTGACCCTAGCTATCGAATGCGACCATCAGAAATGGGATCGGACGATCGGTGTAGAAAAAATAGGGGGACTCAAAATTTCAATCCGTGATTTGACCTTTAAGGTCAAATATTTTTAATAAGGTATATATTAGGGAACTCGAGATTCTGACCCTAGCTAGCGAATGCGACCATCAGAAATTGGATCAGACGATCGGTGTAGAAAAAATAGGGGGACTCAAAATTTCAATCCGTGATTTGACCTTTAAGGTCAAATATTTTTAATAAGGTATATATTAGGGAACTCGAGATGCTGACCCTAGCTATCGAATGCGACCATCAGAAATCGGATCGGACGATCGCTGTAGAAAAAATTGGGGGACTCAAAATTTCAATCCGTGATTTGACCTTTAAGGTCAAATATTTTTAATAAGGTATATATTAGGGAATTCGAGATTCTGACCCTAGCTATCGAATGCAACCTTCAGAAATCGGATCGGACGATCGGTGTAGGAAAAATCGGGGACTCAATTTCAATCCGTGATTTGACCTTGAAGATGACCTTGAAATTTGAAATGAATACGATATTCGGAATCAGCGTCCCAAACTGCATCGGATAGGTTGGGTTTAGTTCAAATTCGGACTCGACGCTGAATCCGTCGCGGAATACGACGCTAACTTCACGCACGTGTATGCACTATGCAAAAAGATGGAAGTCAGAGAAAAATGCTACAGACAGATACCGAAGAGATACTGTATATCAACCGTAGAAGCATAATGTCTGCGAAGTTTCCTGACGGTATTACAGATCACAGAAAGCTAACAGCCTCCCTGCCCCACTCTAGGTTCCCTGCTCCACCTTCCCACCACCCGCACTCACATCACTGGACAGATCTGTCTGTGAGGCGATGCTCAGTTTCTGAGAGGCCGCCAGCCCGTAGGCGACATCCTCGGGCGCGGTGCCGTCAGCCGCCGGCTGTAGCCGCTGCAGTTCGTGACGCAGCTGGGACAGACACTGCAGCAGCTGCTGCTTCTCCCGTTCGCCAGATGTCAGAGACCGGTCGATGTTGGTTAGTTCCTCGATGATGGCCTCGGCCTCGGAGACGGTGTAGGGTGAGCGCAGAGAGGTCATCTTCATCTCCACCCTGAGGGGACGGGAGTAAGGGTCAGACGAGGTCAAGGCTGGTGTCAGACGGAGGTATGTTCGGGGTTAGACGGAGTCGGGGCTGGGATTAAACGGCAGAGTTCAGACGGTGGAAAACCGGGTTCCCAAAGGATACAGGATCCTGGTTAGACACGTGCCGCGTGTCGCTTAGACGGCAGGGTAAGGCCGATATTATCAATCGCGAAGGGAGGGTATGAAAAAAAACAATCAGAAAAGCGAAAACGAGAGAAAACGAAAAGGGCCATAAAAAGGAGCATCAGAGAAGGTGGATGAAGCAGAAGGGTAGGGAACGGCATCCGTAGGGACCACAGAAGGCGAGGAGGCACAGCGCGGGCGGCGCAGCCAACATCAACAGGCATCAAAGGGCGCGGCGGCGGCCGGCGTTCGGTACACGGCCGCTGCCACGCCACCCCCACCCCCACCCCGTCCCCGGGCCGGGGCGGCGCTGTGTTTGGACAACGGGGCCTGCCAGCAGCCGGCGCCGCATTCCTTCTCAGAGGAATCCGGCTGGCCCCTCCCCAGCCCTCGCGGGGGAGGGGGCCTCCCGCGAATACACAGGCCAGACTGAGCGGCGTCAGTCGGCGGCCCCCAGCAGGCCGGCACCAGAGGACAGCAATGGTGACACGTGCAAAATGGTTACAAGCGGCAAGGAAATACCAAATGAAGCTATTCTTCAGCTTAGACACAATGTAAATGAGTGGGCCATCCCAGGAATCTGAAATAAATATAAAACCAATGTTGTAATTGGTGCCCCTTGCCAAACATTCCTTACCCGAGTCCTTGGTGTTGCCAAAGACACCACAAATTACTCGGTGAACTACCAAGAGAATCTCAGGCTCATGCCAGTCATCAGCATACACGAAGAGTCAACCTCATTCTCAAACAACTCCTACCCCGGAACAAACCCACTGGAGTTCCTCCACACCTAGGGAATACCCACAAGATCCCCTCCGATCCCAGGAGAGTCCCCGATTCTCTGCGCCACTCACTGTGCCAGCGTCTCGACCCCGCGCTCTCTGAAGGCCATCTCTGTCCTCATCCTCTCGAGCTCGAGCCGCAGTGACTGGACCCGTCCACGGGCCGCCGCCACGTCTCCCTTCAGCGACTCGGGGTCGTACCGCGTGCCCACGCTGCCCTGACTCGAGTGCGAGTATACTGAAATGCACAAAGAAATCCAAAGGTCAGAGTCGGAGGCGATGTGATACGGGGTAGCTGGCAAGCCGCACGTTATATTAGCAGAGCGGCAAGGAAAGGTGTCACCAAAAGAGGGAGCATGACAGTGACACAGTATGGCTCGCAGATTGACCGAAACGTGTACAAACTTTGCAGACGGGAGCCCGTGCCACTCCACTGGCGGCAGCCAAGCGGCTACGACGGCATCTAGGACACAAACTCAGTCACAGCCACTGACTTGACATGCCGTTCATCAGCGAGACTCACCGCTCGTCTTTGATGCGCTCAGGTTGGTCATGGCGTTGTTGAGATGTAGGTACTCCTCCTGCAGGATCTTGAGCCGCTCCTGCTTCAGGTTAAAGATCTCCCGCTTCGCCTCCAGATGTTCCTGAGCGGTCACCAGGTAGTCTTTGAGCATGGACTCCTGCATCCGCCGCCATTCCTCGCGCGGGTCCTCGATCTGGGTGCTCTCTGACGGACGGAGGGGGAGGGGCAGGGGTCAGTGTAGCGGGGTGATGTCACTGCCGCGCTATGCGAATTCCAAGCGATGCACTGCTCCGCCTGGCGCCCGGCCAGCAAAAACAACGCATTCAAGAATAGCGCACCCGCATTGATAAACTTATTCCCGTTATTCTGATGGTAGTTAGTCCACAAGCATGATCCATCTGTAATACATGCAGTGATATTGACCGCACACGGATGTATCTTTTTTTGGGGGGGATGGGATAGAGGTCTTTAGCAAAACTTGCGTCTGACATCGCCACGCTTGAGCCTCATCAACAAAGGAAACACTCCTAGAGCAAACACGAAGTGAGTAAGTACGACGGTGCGTTGCAACACTATGAAATGATGAGCTTGATGCAGGTATAAAAAAATGGAGGCTGGTTCGATGGAGCTTCGATGTCATACCTCTCATGGTTGCTGGTTGCATGTGTATGTAAAAGATAAAGACATTGAGGGCACCGACCTTATGTTTTAGCACCTCGCTGTGGGCTTTAAATGTAACTGACCATCTCATGCAAATATTTTGCTAGGCCGATAAAAACCTGTAGCCAGTTTCCCCCGTCCCCACTGTTATTTTGATTTCACGCGTTACTTTTCCTCACCACTCCCCTTTCATACGGCATTCCACATAGGCGCTCCATGACCTTGAAGACGAAGAGCCGTGCAAACAAAGGACAAGGAATTCAGGAGCCCGTTTAAATGGCCGAGATAGCGGCAACAATCAGCGCTCGCTGTTGAACAGGGTGTGTTTACCTTACAATATCGCACTAAGCCGTGTTTGATGACCTGTCTAGAGTCTACACAGGCGTGAGGCCAGGGACCGGCAACTGCTGAAGGCAGAGGTGCGCGCCGGGCCGGCCCGGGCCGGGCCAGTTCCCACGGCCTAATTACAGCAACAGGTTGCCTCCGGGAACGAACCCTCCCCTCCCCGTCACCCAGCCCACGGCGGGCATACACAAGCTTCCTGCAGCCAGCCCCGTGACAATACCCGGCCCACGGGAGCCGCAAACCTCGCCGCGCCGCGGACCCACACATCACGTGACTGTCCAAGGTGTCGAGTGTCGATCGGCTTACTCCTGTCACGTGATCAGCCGATCTGGCTCAGCGGATCAGCGCCGATCAAACGGCACCGCCGTGGGACTCTGAGCCGGCCGGCCGAGGTGTGGTCACGTGACACCCCCCACAGCAGAACTCACTGGTCACGTGGTTGACGTAGTAGACCCCGATGTTGTTGTCGTAGGCCTCCTCCCATCCCAGGGGCAGTTCATTGCCCACGCAGTCCGAGAATGACTGAGGCTTCGTGTACCTGAAACAGAGCAGACGGCGGCGTCATGGCACGTGGTTCAATGAGCGATGACCGGGGTGTGGAACGGGGAGCCGTGGCGACAGGGTCCGGTTCGGGACTGCGGACAAAACACAGCCCAGTCGGGCCTAATGGGCTGCTTTGGCGCGACACCTACGGAGCTGCCAGGCATACCTACACATACCGGCCGCTGCGGCCGGCGCAAAGACAAAGACCGACGCGCCGGTCGGCCGCTGACAAAGGCGGGCTAAATGACGAAATGACGGGCGTCCGCCGGCCAGCGCCGACTTCCCGGGCCGCCGCCGCCGTCATCGGCGGCCCTGACTGACAGCGGCGGCCGGTGACGGCTGCCGCCCGCCGGCCCGAGGAATGTGGCCTTGTACCGCGCTGCCATGTACCAGCCGGTCGGCCGGCCGGCCACTGTGATTTCACTACCAAAATACCCGGACTCCGCGGCCGGCCGGCGGACTGGCGGGCAGCGGGCAGCGGGCAGCGGGCAGCGGGCAGCGGGCAGCGGGCAGCGGGCAGCGGGCAGCGGGCAGCGGGCAGGCGGGGAGGCGGGCAGGCGCATAGGACAGGCGGGCAGGCGCATAGGACAGGCAGACTGGCGAGCAGGGGACAGACGGATAGGCGGGCTGCCGCACTGATAAGTAGGCGAGTAGACTGGTAGGCGGGCAGGCAGACAGGCAGGCGGGCAGACATATCAAGCGTCAACAGTCCGAGCTCAGTAGAGCACCGGGTGGTAACTGTAGCACGTTGTGAAAGCCCCTCCCCATCCCGGGGCGGTGACTGGTGACTGGTGACCACCCCGTGCAGCTCAACCGGCGGCTCTGTGGCGGGGACGGCGCTGGGCGCTGGGGTCTGAGTCACTGAACAGCAAGCATTCAGCAAACCGCACGGAAGGGCTAGTGCCGGTTGCCCACTGAGGACTGAAGTTCACAGTCCCAGTCTGTAATGAATGGTATTTAATGAGGAGTGACGACTGGGTGAGCCACCATCGAGCGAGCCACAGCAGCGACTGTCACTGTCCTGCTTTGTCCATCAGCGTTAATAAGGACTGTGGACGGTGGACGGTGGACAGTGGACTGTGGAAGTGGACGCACCTTCCGCCGCCAGGACTGCACTCTGTGGCGTGTGGAGCACAGTCCGACGGTCGCTCGGAGCGGCTCAGGCCCGGCCCAGCCGTCCGCTCCTCTGCGCTGAGCGGGTCGGAATGTGACTGGACCGGCGAGCGGCCCGAGCCAGCAGGACCCGGCCGATCCGGCCAGCGCTGTGCGCCGAGTGGGTTCCCCAATGGACTGAGCGAGAGGAGACACCTGTCCAGCTCTAATCGGCCCATTCTGAGCTACACAAACCAGTGGATAACGAACGTGCCAACCAGCGAACAAGCAGAGGCGACTGCATCTCATCCCCAAATGAATGAATTCTGCAAACGCCCGTAAATTCATCCGCCTGCAATGCATGACACTATTGCGTCACATGGCTGATGATTTATCTGGAGGTTATAACACCTAAGTATCATTGATAGTCCCTTCATTTCGTGCTGCCATGAATCATGGGCCGGGCATTCTGCAGCTCGGCGGCAGAGGCGGCGTTGGGTACGGGCTGGACCCGAGGCCAGCAGGACAGGGTCTCGTACCGTTCGGCGACGGCCAGCCCAGACGGGCGGCCACGGCCTGGCCACCCCCTGACGGCCCCTCGGCGGGCACGGCGGCCGGTCCGGCGTGCCCGCCGTGCTGGCGGATAAGCACGGCACGGTACGACACGCCACACGGCACGGCAAAGCATGGCTCAACACGCCGCGCGGGAAGCGCCGATACCTGCGCCCTATGCAGTGTGCAGTGTGCATAATGCCTCAGCCGGACCGCGGGGCAAACTCAGTTCCTGTGTGATGCAACACTCGCAGACAGACTAGTCAGTAGTCTACGATGCTCCAAAGGTCCTCCCTATCCCTGCCGTCTCCTCCGCCTCTGCCTCTGCCCGGTTACACCAGGCAAGTCTGACGGAATGTCTGACAGCTGGCCACTGACGGAATGCCAGGTTTCGGCCGTCTCCCGCCGCCCGTCGGGCCGTCGCGCCGGCCGCTGCGTCAGCTGCGCCGGCCGGGCGGGCCGGGCGGGAGCGGAGGGCGGGGACGGGCCGGGCGGGGGCGCGGGGCGGCCAGCGACACTGGGCCAGGCGGTGGCCGCTGCACGACACCATGGCGAGCGGCACCGACCGCCGAGCGCCACTTCTAATCGCACCGATCAGGACCTCCAGCCGGCCGTCTTCCATGCACGCGGCGCGGCCGACAGCACCGGCGCGACGGGCGCCGGGCGACGGAGGACAGAAGGGAAAGGACAACACGCCGGGGGCTGGTTCAGCATGGACTGAGCTTCAATCTAATAAAGAGAGTAGGTACACAAGTGTAGACTAGTTATACATATTCCGGGCATTGAGCTTTTTTAAAATTCGAGAAGGTAATGGATGACCATATTTAGGTTAGATTCGACAAATCAACGCTCGCCCAAGGTCACAGTCATGAAACTCGTACCGTGACCCAAAATAGCGTCTGGGTGGCACAGAGGTGCAGAGTGGAGAAACTGAGTCACCTTCCTGCACGCGCCACCAGAGCTGTTGTCCACTCGCCCGTCAGGAGCACGACCTCGAAACAATTCCAATGAATAAAATATTGCCGGCCGATGAGTGTCGGAATGCAGATCCTCGAGCAGGAAATATCCTCCACTCGCCCGTTATCTCCACTGTCATATGCATGCATGCACGGCACGGTAGAGGATGCACGCGCCGACTGGGGGCCGGTAGGGGAGGCATATCCTCGCCTCGAGGACAGTGACAGTGGACAGAGTTGTGTCGAAAGAGCTATGTTGGACGCAAAATAGGCGGTGTTTACGTCCGCAGCATGATTCTCGCCACGTTTGCCATCAAGTAAATGCTGTATCAGACTCAAAGTCATGCATTACCTATTTCCCCAGTGTAAAAAAAAATTACCACTGACCATAGCTTTACAGATGGCTCGGTGGCCGTCATGCGCCAGATGAACCTAGTCACAAGACACATGCATTCCTGGCCCTTACACAGGGTCAAGGGGTCCCTACACCCATCCGCGGATTCCCTCCCCTCCAGACCCGGGTCAAAGGACTCCACATCCGGCCGTAATGATACATCCGAGCAAAAACAGGGTCAAAGGACCCTCCGCCTAGCCCTGTCCAAAGTCCGTTCCCCGTTCCAAAGCGGGGTCAAAGGGGCCCTACAACCAGCTACAGCTCCGTTCCCAACCACATGCAATTACACACAGTCTCCATTTCCCTGACCAGGCCGGGGTCAAACGGTGATGCACCCGGCCGCCCGCGTTCGGCCTACCGGTGCTATAGGGAATAGGGATATAGTTATGTGCAGCGACAGTTGATACAGAGACCGAGCATCACCGCCATAGTATGCCTGTACAAAACACACCTGACATTCCGTCCGCACAGAACGGTGTTCTGCCATGGGTCTGGCAGAGAATCCACCAAAAGGAACACGGGAAAACACTTAGGAAGGCCCGGCAACAGCGTTACTGTAAGGTGACAATGATACCTACCAACGTATTCGTATAAGGGCTGTGTCATAAAGCCAGAGTTTACGCTGACAATGTTGCAGGGTGCATTGTTCTACAATTGCTCAATTGACAGGCGCTAAATCGGGAGGAAAGTGCTGATTGCGAAAACGAAAAAGGCACTTCAAAAAGAGCAGACTGAGGGATATTCCTACAACAAAAACGTAGAAGCTTCGGCAAAATGCCGAAGGCATGGCGCCAATGTTGAACAAAAAATCCAGCCTTCGTGACAGTTACCAAATAAAGAAGCATTAAGAACGTAAGGAAGTGAATGACACGGACGTTGGCACGTTGTTATAATAAAACGACGTTGCTCTACGAGTGTGGACAGCACACGCTATAATATAGGAGCGTGAGTGGGGGGAATGACTTTTCACCATACTCACCACGCAGATCAATCGTTTACTCATGATGTCACATTGGCATCGCATCACACTGGCATTTATAGCTCAGCATGTTCAATGTTCACTGTTCATAGCGCCACTAAATATGCACGGGACCGGGCGGTTGCTACAATACTACAAATTAATTTTTGGCCAATAGATGGCGTCAGTGGTGCGCGCCTGGTAGTAGACTGTTCCGCAAAACAGACTTTGGCAAAGCAGCGGATAAATGAGTGGGAGGGGAGATGTTCTCTATCGCTAGGTTGAAGAAGTACGAATGTGTAGTATTTGAACGACGTTTGCGATATTGGAAGAGGAAGAAGCAGAAGGTATGTCTTTTTTCAGCGATGATTGAGCTGATTCTCTTGCTATAGCCACCGGGCTGGACTCAATTAACACTGAACAGAGACACAGGCTTTACAGTCCGAATTACAGAAGAAAACACTTATTCCGTACTGCGTCAAATGAGTAATTTATTTCAAACGTTCGAAACAAAAACAAGGAATTCGGCCGTATATACCAATTTTATTTGGCAGAAGCCCTCCGCGATAACGGACTGGCGGCAATGTTTGCCGTTCGTGCGGCCGCAGAGAAAAAGCGGGCCTGCCAGAGCCGATTAGGCTGATGGCCTCTGTATCGCAGGTATCAGCGTCAGATACGGCGGATAGGCCGCTCCCGCCGATATAGCCGCATTCCTGGGCAGCCGCGCTATCAAACGACCCGCAATCTCGAGAGTACTGCCAATACGCCAATCGAAACACTGACTCATGCGCCGGTAACCGTGGGTGAGCCTGCACGGCCCCTCCCCGCTGCGCCAACAGACACTTCAGCAAGGTCGCAACGGACGGCCTCCGTCTGTCACAACGCCAACGGAGTGATTTGTGCCGGCACAAAGGTCAGTCCAAGCCTGTCTGCCACCTGATGTCGTGACGTAAGCGGTCCGGACCATGGACCCCTGCTTGGCAACTGATCTAATGAAAAGAAACTTATCTTCGTGACAGCAAAGCAATGACATAAAAGGGCAGCCGAAGACTTTGAAAAGAAAAGAAAAACAGAAAACGTCAATAACAACATGAATCACCACATTGCAATTCCTTGCACAGTCATCGACAATGTTCTTGCCGCGCCCTAGGCCATACAGTATCCAACACAAAACTGTTCAAACCATACATAATTGTGTGGCTATAGCTCGTGGCGGCTGAGCTCCACTGTCAGTACAGTACTCTTACTGCGGCGGCGTCTCGGTCTCATCCTGCTAATGTGCGCCGTACTTGTGGATGGTAATGCATGCATGAGCCGCGTTTCGTGTACGAGTCGGATGTTGCAGCCGGCCACGGCGGGCCAGAATTCTCGGAGCCGAGCCGATCTACCGATCCGGCGCCGCTTGGCGTGACGGTCGAGCGGTGTGTAACCGGCCCCAGACCCAGAGCTGGCTGGCCCAGCGCAGCCTCAGCCGGCGTCCACTCGTACACAGATAACAATATTGGCAGGTTTGGCTCCATTTGATTTCAATGCACAATGCAAACAGCAAATTTCTTAGGTTTAGCGAACCTAGATATGGCAGATTTGACTCAGCCTTTTCAATTGATAGGATGGAAAACGTATGTTTGCATACTGCCGAGTTCAACATCATTTGTGCGTGGCCAAACGTTCAAAAGTCCAGCCTGGCCTAGGCCATTCTTGAAGGTGCTCCTCGTTCTCAATAACATGAAAAGGTAAACTTGAATGAATGAAGTAGGTATGCAACTTCTCAAGAAACTGAAAGAGTACGCATATTTAGATGAAGAAAAAAAAAAGAAGTCAGCCAAGTCATGTAAATCTTTCAGTCAAACCTCATCAATTGGAAACGAAATTCCTTTTTAGGGAATTAGGGTATTAATTAATCATGATTTATTTAAAACCTATTGATGAATAATTATCTTTTCCTCGCATAAAAGAGGAACTTTTCAGTTTTTATTAAGACAAGTTCACTTTAATTGCACAGCAACAAAGATTACAGGCTAACCAGATGCTTTCCGAAATTCGAGAAACGTTTGACCAGCTTCGTCCGATGGCGCCGGTATGGATCTGCCAATGACTTTTTGTCTCTACTTCTAAAGCATTTAGAAAATGAATTCACTTTTAGGGTAAATAACTTTTCACATGAAAGAAGGCATGTTTTAGCAGCAGTAATGAGTAATTCTGTATCAGGGCCGCGCTCCCATGCAAAGGCATTATATGTACGAATAAATGCAGAAAAGGACGTATAAATCAATGGTTGGGTGGATAAATGAATAAATGAATAAAAGAATGAATGAATGAATGAATGAATGAATGAATGAATGAATGAATGAATGAATGAATGAATGAATGAACGTGCGAACGGCGCACGAGCGAACCAATACATGAATGAATAAATGAATGGATGGTGCATACGAAAAACTTATTCCTCGTCATAGATTCCAGATATTTAACTTCAGTAGGTAAATAAATAAAAAAGGAGTGTTCTACATACAGATCGTAATCAAGCTTGATACAGTTCAGCTTTTCGGACAATTGAGAGCCTCAGGCATTCTTCAAATGCTATGAGACACTTGCCCGTCTCATAGCATTTGAAATACATGAAAATTGAAAGTAGGCGTTTTCCTCGAATACTAAAAGAAAAGTCATGTGATTTAATTATAAAAGATTTCTTGGCCCGGCAGCATCCCACACTGCCTTTCTGGACCGATCGGTGTCCCAGTCTCGCTAAAACAGTGGAACGAGCGAGAATTGAACCCATGCTCCGGAACAAGGTCACGCATTCGGCATAGGAAGAAACCGAGATTTGGGGTAGGCAGCTTCTGCAATCCCTTTCATCAGCGCTTGACCAGGGAAGGCTGAGCAAAATATCTCTTTCAAAAGGACTTTGCAGAACAGATGGTGTTTCTAGCTCGGTTTTATCAGCGTCTTACATCTCGTGTCCGCAAATGTTGCTGTCAGGCTGGAGAGAAAGTTGGGAACCAATTTCAGGGCAGGAGCCTCTATCGACGAGTGCCGGGTCCAAAAGCTAGCCAAACCTAAACCAAAAGCACATGGGCTTTCTCAGTGCTGAAAATATCCCCTAGCAGTTACCAGGCGACCCGAGACAAGGCTCAGTGACTGGTGCGTCGCTGGAATGCCCTCAAGCACATTCTCTGGAATTTGGCCTCCAGCCAAGACAGCAATAACGTCTGTGGTGGCAGCGTGCCGTGTACCGCACAGACTGCAGTCAGGGTACAAAGAAACAGCGATTTCCAGCTCCTCAGGAGCCGTTTTACGATATTTGACGAGCAACAGCTGGTCGTGGCGAAGCGAAACGCGGCCGGCCGCTCGGCCGTCCGGCCCCGACGGATAACGGACCCACCGCGGTCTGATCCACGGGGCTCACCAGAGCTTTTGCATAGCTCTGGCATCAAATCTATGCATAACACGGGGTCAGAGCACACCCCTAGAATAAGTCCCCCTCTGGCCCCCCTCCCCTCCCCACGCACCTGTGCCCAGGGGCCACATTCCACAGCGCGTCGCCAGCGCCGCCTAGCGGCCGGCCGCCAGCACTCACCTATCCCTCGGATCCACCCAGGTCGTTTTCTTGGTCGTATGGTCGATAAAGTAGATTTTTCCGTCCACATCACGTGCCATGTCCCATCCGTCGGGCAGAGGCATCTCACCGTTCCGATTCCGCGGCATTTTCCGCACTGAATTCACCACCGGGCACCGCGCTCACACACCGACGTGCACACAGCCCTCCATCTTGAACCGTACGAGCATTCCATTCCCGGGTGACGTCACACCACGCCGCGGCGCCAGCCAATCAGCGGCCGCGTTCCACAGATCGGAATGCGGTATTAACATAACAAAGCCGGTCAGCTATCATTGAACAATTCTCCATTTGCGCAGTAGTTTGCGATAAAGCCGCGGTCGGCGAGGGGGCTCCGGTCAGCGCGACAGACCAGTAGCGCCGCTCGCAGCACTGCCACTGACGGGTTCGGTACTGGTCGGCCGGCCCGCGGCGCGTGCTCTCGACGTATGGTGGCAGCCCGGTCGGTCGGTCGGTCGGTCGGTCCGCCCCTGGGGCCGCGCTCGGCCGCCTTGGCTCGGCCCTGCTACGCGCGTGCTAAGGTCAAGGCATCGACGGCGCGGCGGCGGCGGCGGCGGCGGGCCTTGGTGGCTGCGCAGCTCTCCTCTGGGGGAGGGGGGAGGGGTCAGGAATGCCCTGCGTGGCCATGCCGGTGGCGACGTTCTGCGAACGGTGAATGAATGCGTCGTCGATTCCGACAGTACTTCGGGGCACGGCGCCACTTGGGCTGCCCAGCCGTTCCGTGAAGCTGACGTAGGCACCGCGATATTCTCCGAGCACACAGGATCTTAGAACGGACGTGTCAACAATTACTAACCATGCCTACCTTCCGTGGGTCGAACTAGATTGAGCTTCCCGGACCCTCCAGCTATCGACGAGAGGCACGCGCACTAAAGCACACGAATCACATCAGTTCCTCCTGGGTACCTAGGTATCACTTTTCTCGGGCGAAGTCAGCTAAACGGAAATGAATCCTGAGGGCCTAAGGCTGTGTCAAAACAGAACGGCATTTGTTGTTTTTGATATAATCGTACATACCTACTTTTCCTGCCCTTTCATCCAACTAAAATGTCGTCAGTGCTAGAGTTATTATTGATAGTCAAACATCAACGAATATATCTATCTAACTGAGCTTCAGGTACCTAGGTACTTACGAAAACGTCTTTTCCGACAGCTCTTATCATTGAGTAAAGGATGAGGAACGAAACTCATTTTATTTATATGCATTTATATGCCTTATCATCGTTAATTTGTTAGCCATTGCTAATCCGAATAAATTATTGTTATCCAGCTTCCTGGAGAAACCCGTTTATGTAGCCTAACCACACGTATCGAATGAATAAAATCGAATGAGAAAAAAAAAACATTACGATTGCATGCAATGAACGGACATATGCATTGAGCAATGTGGGTGTCACCCTAGTATTCAGAAATCCGTAGCTTAATATGCGATGAAAGGCATTTCGAATAATTTCTCAATGCACGACTTATTTACGTTTGTTGAGGTGTCTGAATTTATATTGACACTCAAGCTTCACAGCTTTACATGCAATGATAACAATAAAGGCGATACGAAAAATTAAACAACCTGAAAGTTACTGACCTGATTCTGAAAGAAAGGTAGTTAAGATATCGCTCAATATCATTACGATATTTGTCATGGGTAATGGTACCTAATGGATATATGTAGGTAAAATATTGTATGGATATTGTTATGATACGATACAAAATAGCTAAAGCGTTTTAAGTAAGCACAATCTGTTGAACTCCAAGCCTTTATGACGAGGCGTGTGACACTACAGATTATTTTCTAGCTATGATCGGTTTAAATGTTGCATCCAGAACAGTTACGTTACATTATTGGCATTTATTCCTAGCATTTATTCATAATTGCCTTTTTCGTTTAAATTGTTTTCTTTTAGTCTATGAAGCCTTACACTGAAAATGTTTGTTATTTGTGATACGTCTCTTAGTCTATTTTCATCAGAAATCTATATGAGTCCACGGGTGATGAAAGCAACCATATTTCAGCAAGCTAAAGGAGTAAGTACGAGTCATTAACCAGGGACCCTCCCACCTTCAAAAAAGTTAATGAATTGGCATGGAAGTGATGTCCCTTGGTTCAGAAAGAGCGAAAACGAATATCTACCAAATTTCACCGAAAAATATTCACTGGTTTTCAAGATATTAGGCATTTACTTTTGTTTACTTTTTGGGATCTCCTCTGTTACTAGCGACTTTATTTGGCAGCAATAATTTGGCAGCCTTAAAGTGCGGCAAACGTTGCGCGCAAAGCAGCGTATACCGCCACGTGTTAACGATGGTTTTAGTCTAAGATTTAAAAATCGTTAGATCTCCGCTGACGTCACAAATTCTAAGGGGGCATTCCAATGCATTAGCCCCTTAGAATCCGAAAACTGCAAGTTTGAAATTCCATATCTTCGAATTAAAGCATTTTTCGATGTTGTGAGTGCCCAAACCGGTATTTGCAGGCCATGGCCACCAATTTGGCTATCTCAACTCAAAACTAATGTTAAGGTGGGAGGGTCCCTTTAACCTTCGCCCCAGGGGGGGGGGGCATATGTTACCACCCTGTCGCGTTTTTTGCGTGTGAATAAAAAACCGCGGCGCGTAGCGCCGGCGCGCCGCTTTGGGTAGCTTTTGGTACATCAATTTTAGACAATGTGTGAAATTTTTGACTCCAGGTCATGTCAGGTCAGGTCACCAGGTCAAGTTAACTGACCAAGCCTTAAAAAAAAGTTTGCAATCATGTCCAGCCTGCAGTGTTTGTCAGAAAGGTTTTAAACTTGGTGGATTGCATGATGTTATGGGCGCATACAATTTGTATATCTCGGATTTTTTATATCCGTGACCTAAGGTCAGGTTACTGGCGTGACCTATCCATTACAAGTCAATGGAGAAAAATGAAAATGCCTCTAGATCCGTGTGTCCGCATAGGAACAGTCTAAATATTTCAGAATCACAATGATTTGGACCACCCGTGATGACCAAGGTGCCATTTTTTGCTGATAGCCTCTAGAAAGGTCATCCGAGGTCATTTGAGGCTACAAACAGATTTTTGCCAATAACTCGCGATTGGAAAGAGATAGAACGCTGGGGATGGTCTCATTGTGTTTGTCTTGTTGAGACGCATCGACTGATATGCAACATGACCTTTTCCGGTCAGGTCATGACCTTGACCTGAGATCAAATTTTCAAATTTACCTTTTAAGGTCAAATTATAGTTCATTCGACGCGTCTTGGCGAGAGGAACACGATTCTGGCAATATAAATGTCGTGGCTTTTTGAAGTCGAAAGTTATTGTCGAAAACACTTTTCGTAAAAACAGCTATTTTTGGAGTTTTTACCCTCTGGAGGCTAAACCGTTGACCTAAGGTCAATTTTGATAATAACCTTATCAAAAGAAGAGTTCAAAACCTATCGATTGCTTTTCCATGCGTTTTTCTAGCTACCATAGTTCCTGAGATAACGGCATGTTTTCTGAAAAATATAATGACCATTGGCAAATTTTGAATTTTGATGGCCTCTGGTGACCCCAATATTGCTCTAAGATGAAAAATGACTGAAATACTTTCAAACGTACGCATTAAGAGCTATCGACTGCTTTTTACCGCGTCTTTCTGGCCCTCTTAGTTTTTGAGTTAGAGGTGGGTGGTAACATATGCCCCCCCCCCCCCCACTAGGGCGAAGTTGGCTGAGACCGCCACTGGGGCGCGGGTTAAATTGAGCTTTCTTTGCATTTGTAAGAAAACGACAACCCTGATTATATTGACTTCAGGCTTCATAGCCTTTACACTAACAGAATTAAAGAACAATAAAAAAAAATAGTTATAGCATCGTTTCCTATTATGAAAATCATGGCGGACCGTGATAAAGCATACCTGTGTATGTAAGTACATCAGACCTCGGTAAGTAAGACGAACTCGGTAAACGCCTCACTTTGCGACTCGCGACGACAGAGTTGATCTACATATTCGTGGTTTATGATATGCGATATACCTACAAAACAATAAAAGTACCTCAGTTACTATGTAATCTTTGTTGCATATTTCTTATGTTATCCAGCTACATGGACAAGCTCGTTCGAAACCCAATCTGTTTCTTTGTCAATACACATTGCCATGGGTGTCGATTTGTATACTTTTGGGGGTGCTGCAGCACCCCCAATGCTCAAATGAGCACCCCCAATGGTTTTCCGGGCACCCCCAAATGTTCCAGTCAGCACCCCCAATTATTTTGTCCCTCAATAACTCCCACTAACTCTGCTTGAGGAAAATAATTGGTTCCGCAGTCTTTCACTACTAAAAATAAAACAATTACGCAATTTACAATGCATGAAATAAAAATGTAAGGAAAAGAAAAGTTAGTCTTAAGAAGAAGGGCGAAAAAAGACGTTAAGTTGCAGACTGCAGAGACACTGGTGTGGGTCCGTCGTAGGTACACGAGTGTCTGACCCTTAGAGCTGATAGCGCGTATCCTTTACAAGCCGGCAGGGGGCTCCAGATACCGGCGACGGGCCCTCAGAGGCCGGCAAAGGGCCATCACATGCCGGTGGTACCTTCAGAAACCCTGTGGGTCGTCTTTAGAGACCGGCACGGACTCAGACGCCGATGGGGCCCTCAGAGTCGCCGGTGTGGGGCCTTCAAATGTCACCGGTGGGTGGCTGTCATATGTGCACTTGTGGGCAGGGATGCGGAGCCGTGGAAATTTCAGACGGCTCCGGCTCCGGCTCCGGAGAAAAAATCGGCTCCAGCTCCGGCTCCGGCTCCGGGTGAAATGTCAATACGGCTCCGGCTCCGGCTCCGGCTCCTACTCAGTACATTCCCTATGCGATTAATTAAATACGGGTGGAAGAAAAAAGGCGATTGGATTGGCACACGTTGTTTCTGTATTTGCATAACAAGGATATTTGGAATACCACATGTTTTACTGCTTTGTACTGTCAAACCGAGTTAGGTCAATATTTTTTTCCTCGGAGCCGGAGTCGCCCCTTTTCTGATGGCTCCGGCTCCGGCTCCGGCTCTGGGCTGTGTTGTTTCACGGCTCCGGCTCCGGCTCCGGCTCCGGGCAAAATATACCGGCTCCGGCGGCTCCGGCTCCGGCTCCGGCTCCGCATCCCTGCTTGTGGGGCCTTCAGAAGCGACGGTGTTGGGCCCTCAGAGCCGCCGATATAGGGCCTTAAGAGGCACTAGTGCGGGGCCCTCAGATATGGCAATGTATGGCCCTCGGAGGCGCCGGTGTAGGTGCTCCACAGTTGCCGGTGATGGCCCTCACAGGCGCCGTTGTGGGGGCTCTCAGAGACACTGGTTTAGGGCCATCACAGGCGCGCGTGTGGCCCTCAGAACTGCTGTTACGGAACGGACCCTTCATAGGCCGACAAGAAGATATCAAGAGGTCACCGGTGCCTTCAGGAGCCTTGTGGGGTTCTCAGAGACCGGACATGGTGCTCTCAGACGCCGCTGTGACCCTCCGAGTCACCTGTGTGGGACCGTCAGGGTCGCTGGTAACTGACGAGGGTATCGCCGTCAGATCCGGGGTTTGGGTCGATACGGCTCTATTCCGACTAGCCAGTATATGCCGTAGCGCTCCCGGGTTGTTATGGTTCCGAACCGCCAAGTCTGGCTCAAGTCAGACTCCATGCCATGGCTCAAGTCCGGCTCCCTACGACCAGGTCCGGCTGCACCTCATAGCTGCTCTGGCTTACTGTTGCTGAAGTACGGTGGAGGTACGGCACGGCTGATGCGGCATAAGTCCGGCTGTGATGCGGGCGAGCTCCGGTATCGTGTGTCAGCGTAGAGCCCCAGACCTTGCCCGTACTTTAGCCGGAGCAAATGCCGGAGCTAGCCAGAGTAAGACCAGCTACGGCCAGGACCAAATTTGCTGGCTGGGAATAGGCCGGTTAAGACCCCCATAGTCCGACATGTGGCCCTCCGAAGCCGGTAAGGGGCCCTCAGAGGCCGCCAAATGGCCCTCAGAGACTGGCTTGGGGCCCTTGTGGAGATCTTAGTGTTGGTACTTGTGGGCCCATGAGGGGTTTTTACGGGCCCCGTGGATCCCTTCTGTCCAAATATGGCCAGCATTGACCCTTAGCGGCCAATTGGCGCCTCAGGGCCCCTCAGGCCCGAATAACCCGAGGGGACCCTGAGGCCCGAACCTGATGGGGGGGGGGGGCACGTGCCTCACGGCCCACCTGGCTACGCCACTGGGGAAAATCGTAAACCCGTAAATATCCAAATGCGATCACCTGTCATTTTTCATCGATATTGGGATCGTCTGATTACCGCCAGAGCCTCGTAGCTACCGTTGCCTCCGCGCAATGTCCGCCCCTGCGGACCGCAGCGGCTGCTGCACCGGTGCTAATCACCGTCATTGGTTTCTGTCACCAATTACAGAGGTGTCGGGGCTGCTGCCATGCTGCCGGCAAATATATTTTTTTCGGAAAGATGTTTATGTAATCAGGTAGCCAAGTACTAGGACGAGCAGAATGATTTTCAAGAAGAACGTTCTGCCCTTGGGAAATGTTAGTATATAGAAATCCCGGTATTATCAGTACCTTATGGGGATAACCAGCCCCGCCTTGTACGGTTGTGCCGCATGGCAAAGCTGCAATCTGTCACCCGGTGCAGGGGTTGAGCACCCCCAACCATTTTGAAAAATCGACACCCCTGCACATTGCAAAGCAATGCAGGCATGACGAACCCATTCGTAACGCGGTAAAAATAGGGAAGACCGTTCTTTTTTGTAGGCTTGCACGTAGTTATGCATATTGTATAAGCAAAGCCTAATACAAAAAGGTGCCTATAGAGACCTTATGTGTTTGCCTAATGTATGTTAGCCATGTGTAGTGTGTAGGCATTCGCAGGCCTGCTCCGGCGCTGTATTGTAGGTGATTCCCGGTGCGTTTTCGGCGTCCGTCCATTCCGTGTATGTCACCGCTACACCGGTAAAATGACGTCACTTTATGGCCTCTTCTGCACGGCGCCGCGCCGCCCGCAAACGTGACCATTCGCGGAGAGATCGTCGACGCACGACGGCGACAGTATCGTTCCAGCTAATCGTGAGACAAAGCTCCGTGTCCGTAGTCATTCATGCATGCAATCGGCTGCACTCTTCTTTCGAAGTTTAATTCATAAGCCGCGCATATTCGCTGCAAAAGGCTTACGTCGAGAGTTTGTGACGTAGGCATTATGGTGGGAACGGTATAATAAAAAAAAAATCTCTGGGCCCTGTTTCACCGGTGATAGCAGCACGCCGATTTTACGACTTGTCAAATTGGGTTTCCATGGAGACATCAACAGGCCCATTGCTCCAACACTACCACAAGTGTGACGTCAGCTCGCGCAATTTGATAGCAGCGTGGTAGCAGCAGCCCGTGAAACACCGCCCTGGTAGGTCGAGGATGTGCATATCGTGAGTCATTCAATGTACGGGACACATTGTCGCATTTGCGCCTATGACACAAATTATATTACATCGGCCAAATTCTACTCCTGAAGGTCCGTCACTTTTATCTAAACGTGGTCAAGTCACCGTTTTATCTGTGTCGTTTAATCTCATAATAGGCTCGAAACAGCTGCTGCGTACTCTTGTCGCCTGTGTCCTCTTACCCGCCCTTACCCCCAACATTCCAACATTCGCTTAAAACGCTTCTAATATGATCATATTTTTCTACGGCCTGAAATTGCAGCGAAGTTAAATATTTTTTGGATTTTGGACACATTCGCATGATTTGCGCTGCCATACACTTGTGCACAGTACCTTACATGAGAGAAAACGAGAGCGTCGATTATTTTCGGAAACAATGCTTGACATTAGGTATACCTAACGATGAGGATGCCGATGCACTTTTTAACAATCGATCGATGTGACAATTTTAAGACAGTGACGGGTCGATAACAACTCCTAGGTTTTTCACTGTTTGCGAACATCTCAGCGTTTCGCCCATAAATTCAACTGATGGAGAGTCAACCTGCCGAAGCTGTCGACTGTCTCCAAAGAGAATCAGCAACTTAGTAGAAGTATGGGAAAAATCGCACGATAACGCAAGGTGTTGACCGTGATAAATCCCACGATACAGTTATCCGTAGTTATCTGATACAGGAACATCAACTATTTGTTGAAATAAGAAAGGCCCGTGCCCTGGTGGGGGAGGGGCGTTATTGTTTACCCCCCCCCCCCGCCCCTCCATTTTTCTCGTAATTATCTCTAAAACTACTGCACTGATCGTCGCGACACTTTCAGTATCTTCACTTACGTCAATTTTACACTTTATGTCCAAAAACTGTTCCAGAATCTATGAAAGGCTGGGCGCAAATGACGTCAAAGTGACGTCATGTTCGGCCATTTTCGACCCAAAAAAGTTTTTTTTCGAGAAGAGCTGTCATGCCTACAGTTTTGAAGGTAAATAACAAATTCAAATTAAAAAAATGAACAGGGCTACAAAACTGTTATCTCGGATTTTTCGAATTTCTTTATTTTTACGCCAAAAATAAAAAAAAAATGTTTATATGAAACCCTTAAAATACCAGAAATTTTCAAAATTTCGAGTCAAAACGGAATACATGTCATAGAATCATAAGTCTGCTATCGGCATGCCGAATTTGAGCTCGGTTACTGTTTTTTTGCGAAATTTTGGCAAAAGAACTGCTCAAAATTGATGACGTTTAATATTGAAACTCAATTTCTAGCCATTGTAGACCACGTAGAATAAAACCTTGGATTCCCCGTGATGAGCTGCATCGAATAGCTATCCTTTTTTAATGCAAAAATATCAACTTTTAAATTTCACAGTTTTTGACCTGACATTGACCTGACCTCCACCACAACGTAGGTAACCTCAACCGTCCCTGATGGTCTTACCAACACCATTGAGTCGGAAATGAGAAATTGATCATAAAACATGCATCACACGGCCCTAGTAAAGTTGCATTCATGTGTTGACCCTTGTTGGCCTTCCCTCTTTGACCTGACCTGGTATCAGTGACCTCTTTTATTAACTACTAGGCAACCAACAACAACTCTTTTAGGTACTAAGCAAAAATATCTACTATAGGCAACCGACGCTCTATCGATGATTTTCGATAAAATGCATTTTACTCGATGTTATAACGCATTTCCTAGAAGGTCTGTGGACTGTGAAACATTTTAGCTTGAGCCTGACCTGTGACGTCATCGGTGACCCCGACGTAAATGAAATTGGATTTTCTGTTTAAAGTTTTTACATGGCTATGGAACATCGTTCGGTTTTTTTTTTTTAATCCGTCCAGTAGTTTCGGAGATACGAGGGGGTAAGAAGTAGTCCCCCTGGTCGTGTTGTAATTATAATCTACCATGGGGCGCGGGTTAATTACCTAGTTTAGTTGAAACACTTAAGTAGCTTCACGACAGAGAGGTCAGAACTAACAAGAAGCAACAAACTTTCAACTTTTATTTTTTATTGGTATATTGTAGCATGTCATTGGCCCCTAGGTATTACCATGTTTTAAAGTCCAGTGGCTTCCGCATGCGATAAGATGAGCGATAAACGATAAACGATAATTATCGCTGTTAAGTAAATCGGTTATCGTTATCGTTTATCGCTAAATTTTCAAAATTATCGCTCATCCACTTATCGCAGGTTACAAAAATTATGAACGATACACGATAAAATGTAAAACGGGATGATGGAAAAATGGAAGACGATCGGCAGTGTATGCCGCACGACAGTATGTACTGTGTGCGCAACCTGTTGCCATCTGCTAAGTGTAGCTATAGATCTGCAAATAAACTAAGTACGCTTATTTAAGCTGTATTTCTTATTGCTTTTGTTATCGCTGTTAAAAAATAATTATCGTTATCGTTGTATCGTTAATCTTTTCGTTATCGCTGTTAAAAACAATTATCGTTATCGTTTTATCGTTTATCGTTTCGTTATCGCTGTTAAAAACAAATACCGTTATCGTTTTATCGTTTTATCGCTATCGTTGTTAATTTTTTGAAAATTCTTATCGTTTATCGTTTATCGTTATCGCAAACCTTACTTATCGTTTTATCGTTATCGCAGGTCCGAAAATTAGTTATCGCGGAAAGCACTGTGTTTTACATACATACGAAGCACTGCTGCAACGACTAATGAATCGCCACACTACAGCGACTGGAAGCTGATTGGAATATGACTTCCTTCCATCCATTGTCTTTGGTGCCATGAAAAGAAAGCTTTCCTCAAAAGCCAGTTCTAGTGTTGGGGGGGGGGGGGGGGTTGGAGCCGATCCCCGGCTACGGGTCGTATGACCTATACGACCGATACACAGGTGCAGCACACCCTTAACAACACTTCAGCGCCACCTGGCAGTTATCCCGCGCCCCACTGGGGGGGGCTATTTATAGCCCCCCCTCCCGTTTTTCTGCAATAACTTCCAAACCGATTGACGTATCAACGCCAAACTTTCAGTACCTTTGGCTGCATCAATTTGACACCTTGTGTCAAAATTTGAACTTCGTACCTACCATAGGTTGGCCGGAAATGACGTCAGAGTGACGTCATGTTCGGTCGATTTCGACGCAAAACATTGAACCACGGCAAATGCTCCCAAGAGCTCAGTTTTTAAGCTAGAGCCAATTTCTTTGCATGAGAGGACTCAGAATAGACTGCGCTATCAAACTGCTATCTCGGATTTTCGAAATTTTGAAAATTTGGAAAATTTTATGTAATAAAATTCAAAATTTATATTTTTACATTTTTTTCAAAAACTTTTTGACTTTTCGAAAAAACCGGAATATATGTGATAGAACGCATTATTATGACTAACTCTAGCAAGTTTTAGCTAAATATCTTCAAAAATGGCCAAGTTATACGCATTATTGCAAAAAATTAACAATTATTAATTTTTTAAATCAATTTTTCAGCACGAATTTGACATCGTACGCCAATATAAATAGCACCATCGTGTTCCTGAGCTCAAACTGCATCCAGTAGACACCTTTTTTGTTGAAAAATTTTAACTTCAAAATTTGACCTTTTTTGACCTGAAAGTGACCTGACCTAAGCGAAATTTGACTCAAAATGACCTCGAATGACACAGACGACATCAAATTCGAAATGTTTGGCCTAAATGGACCATAAAACATGTGTCACGTGACCGACGCATGATATAATATTTTCGTGACCTGTGATGACCTGACCTTGACCTGAAAATCAAAGTACAAGTTTGGTACCCTCAGAGTATCTAGAGCATCTGTTCACGAGTGTGTGAACCAAAAATGAGCCTGCTCTGACTTGTAAGACGGCGGCCAGAGCCCAAAACGTGAAGAAGCCAAAATGCTAATAATTTTTACTTTGACCTGACCTGTGACGTCATCAGTGACCTCGACGTCAATGAAATTAGGTTTCGCTCGACAGTTTTTCCGGGGCTATCAGACGCCGTTTGAATTTTGACGATCGGCCCAGTAGTTTCGGAGTTAGGAGGGGGGGCTATGAATAGCCCCCCCCCCCAGTAGGGCGTGTTATACGCAGACCCCAGTGGGGCGCGGGTTATATACAGGTGTCGCTGCCAACGTCACGCCAGCGTCATTTTCAGCCGCATGAGTTCAGGGTTGACGTGGGTTCGTGGTGGAAGCTGCCAGAATATCCCCTAGCTGAACTTTGATAAATTTGAATCGGAAGATTGAAAAGGGAATACTCAGAAAAGGTAAGTTGGTCTGTCGGGCGCCTCATCCCTCTGATATTTGCTAAAACTATTAGCATTTCTTTCGACTGCTTACTGTCCTGCTGGCTGGAGGTGAAAAGATGAGAGTTAGATTAGGAGGAGCTATAATCTAAAAAACATAATAAAAAATTATCGAGCTGGGCCTTTCGAGACGAAATAATGCCATTCCGTGATGGACATATACCTAATTGTAATGTATTGCATACGGTACATTTTATTAGGAGGCATGTCAGCGGTTCAACACGGACTAGTGAGCATTGCCTACCCTGTATGATTGCAGATTGGCGATTGCAGATAGCTCTGGAGTCTGGAGCCTGGGCTACACCTTTTACGTATTACGGCATCGTAAGCATGTGCCTTCTGGGTATCCATGCCTCAACGCTAAAACGCCTTCGCTGATGCCGTTCGCTCGTCTTCCAGTTTTATTTGATAGGTACAGGAAACACAATACGGCATCATCGTATAACGATTCATATAACGACATTATTGAATACCATACATCCTCTGTATATATGTTCAGGCGTACTCAGTACGACTAGCATTTGTCTTTCTGTCACGGATCGCCCGCCGAGGATCGGGAGACACTCGATTCCGTGAGCTAAGCGAGCCGTAACGGAGCGAAACGCATAACGGAAGCCTACAGCCTTGGAGGAGGACCACCTACATAGAGATCAACGCCTCTGTCGGGTCGTCGTGAAGGTACCCGTGTAGCTCAAACCAGCGCGTGTCCCGAGTCGAGCTATCGGTGTCGACAGGGGAGTTTCAGCGATATGTCTCTAAACGCGATTGGCTATATTTCTTATAAACGGAGAAATAGAGAACGGCGTCATCACTCCACCAGTGAATGTATGACGACACGACGACGTAACTGGCAAGGATTGGCTGCGGGAGTACAGTGCTCGTCACTCATGGGGCCGCGACGGACCGGTCAGGCGGTGGTCAACACACCAGCGTCTCCAGCTAGATGGTCCACACTTGCACTTTCTCGGCCACTACACACCAGTTGGCGTGATCGTAGTAGGACGAGATGATGTGCAGGTTGTCCACGTACTTGCTGATGAGTCTGTCGAGCTCACCCTCGCGGAAGACATGATAATAGCGGTGGTGACCGAAGGTGCCGCCCTGATCGGGTCGCGGAGAGCCCTCAGAAGACGCCTCCTGGCTGTCCGCCTCCTCCGGGCTTCCCTCAGAGGCCGCCGCTGCCGCTGCCGCCGCCGCCACCTCCGCGGCCGCTGCGTCCGCCTCCGCCTGGTCGAAGATGCGTCTGGCGGTGGTTGCGCTGTCGGCGGCGGGCCGGCCGGCCGGGCTCTCGGCCCCGCTCGGCTCGGTCAGACTGGTGGCGCCCTCTGAGGTGGACCGGCTCGACCCCCAGCTGTGACTGTGGCCGGCCCGAGAGCCGTCCGACGTCCACAGGCTGGACGCTGAGCTGAGGGTGGAGGTCAGCGACCCCCGCCCGGTCGCCAGGCTCGGCGCGCGAAGTCCGTCCGACACACTCGAACCGGAGCTCCACGGCGAGGAGGGAGAGGCGCGGGCGGTGGCCAGGCTCGGTGCTCGCCGTCCCACCGATCCCGCGGAGCTCGAGCTGAGACTGGAGGCGCGCGCGGCGGCCAGCGCCGGCGGTCGGCTCGTCTCCGCCTCCGACATTGAGGAGGCTGAGCCGAGGCTGGAGACCGGTCTCCGCCGCACTGCTGCCGTCTCTGCCTCCTCGGCGACTCGCTCCAGCGGCGGAGCGTCCAGGCGAGCCAGTGTCACCTTCCGGCGGCAGCGGGCGCTGCTCACAGCCGCCGGCTGCTCCGGATCGCAACGAGCGGTACCGCTGCCACCCGACTCTCCGCTGCACTCCTCCGAGCGTACCGCCGCACCAAACACACCACCCTTAGCAACATCGTCAATCTCTGCGGCGTCACTGTTCCCCTGGACAGCCGTCACCGCCGCCCTCCCCGGGTCCTCCCCAACCGTATCGGGGCCAACACTCGATTCAGCACGCGGCGCCGACTCGTCGATCACAGAGGACAAAGCGGTCGGCCCGCTCCCGGCGCGCAGCGCGTCTCTCGGCTCGGGGCCGCCGGATAATGTGACCGGAGGTCGACCCGTCGTCGAAGGCGGGCCCGACGGGACGCGGTCGACACTAACAAGCTCGTTAGGCGAAGCCGAGCGGAATTCAGAGCCGACCGACCCGGCGGAGGCGGCGGCTGCGGTGCCGGCGGCCGCGCGGTCGGCTGGTTCCAGGATCTCTGCGCTGGAGGTCTTGGAGCCCAGGGGAGGTCGTGTGTCTGAAAATGGACAACAATTGTGAATGGAGTGTGCTCCCAATCAGCAAACAAAATTAGCTACTTGCTGTTCTAGAGCGCTTGGTTACAGTTCAGGTCTATCACTTTAATTGACAGAAAATAGCTACGTGGTAGAACCTATAAAATACCTTATTAGATCTTAGATTAAATTCGTCATGATGTTCGAATTTATAACATTTATTTTAAGTCGTTCCTAACAAAAATCATAGGGAGTCGTCCATGATCCAAATCAGTCAATCTAACTGTTTCTTTTAGTGACGGTGTCGGGTGGTCCGCTCACCTGCATTTGTGTCAGTAGGACGTCGCTCCTGCGAAGCAAGTGGACAGAGAGACGAGTTTGGTACCAGCTTTACGTCCTGCACCTCCATCACGGTAAGATCACGGTCCAGCTCTGGCAGCTTCTCTTCACTGCTACCGCCTCCAAGCTCTTTCAACCTCCCGCATCGCTCCGAGAGGCCCAGTTTTTCTGCACTCCCCTGACGTTCCGAGTTCTCCAGTTTCACTGTCCTCACAGACTGCTCCGAGAGTCTCAGTTTCTCTGCACTCCCCGGCTGTTCCTCCGCGGCCAAATATGCGCCAATCTCAGTATCCTGACTTTTCTTGGACGTGCCGCCCTCCTCCGCTTCCCTCTGCTCCTGCTGCTGAAGCTCGATGTCGCGGTCGAGGTCGAGCAGCTCCTGCGAGCTCGGCCAGTCGGCCAGCTGACTGAGCACGCTGCACGCGCTGCTGTCGCTGCTGCTGCCGCACGAGCTCTCCGAGTCCAGGTCATCGGTCTCCGGGTGGAACACCTCAAACGTGAGGAAGGCGGGCGCGGCGCGACCGGCCGCCCGCAGGCCCTGAACGCCCGGCCGGCGCACCACCTCCAGACCGCCGCTCGGTTGCAGGGCCAGCGCCGAGACAGGGGCAGCCGTGACGAGCTCCACTCGCGCCGCGCCTGACGAACGTGAGGGGGCCACCGAGCTCACACAGCGCCGGTCAAGAAGCGCGCCGGCCGCAGCAGCTGCATCCAGCTTCACCTGCACGTTGTTGTTGACGCTGTCAGCTGGAGGCGGCGCAGAACTCTTCCGAAAGCTGTTGTTGGTCGCTAGAGCAGTCATCTCACAGGAAGGACAGGCCGACAGGCGGGGTGGGCAGTCGGCAGTGTCAGGAGGCCCGGGGTTGTCACGGACGGGATCTTTGGAGGGCTTCGACTCTTCGGCAGGACTAGGGACGGTGGTGGGTCGTGGTGGCAGCGGGGGAGGGATTGGCGCAGGGCTTGGAGTTGACAGCGACATCGGAGTTGGAGGGGGAGACTCGGACGCACTTGGAGCAGGAACCGGCTTCGAACGTGGAGGGATTGCTGGAGGGGAAGTCGTGGTCTGTTTCTGAGACGGAGTTTGGCTTTGAGTGGTTGCCGGAGTTATACTGGGAGTGGAGTCTCCGCCATTCGGTAATGTTTTGCCCGGGGGTGGTGCCAGCAGCGGAAACCTGCCGACCAAAGGCAGCTGTGGTCCCAACTTCGGCCGCGTTTTCAGCATGTTGAGTCTGGCCAGAGCACCGGGTGCGCGAGTGGGTGAAGATGGCCCGGATGTTAGGGACCGGGGTGACCGTGGTGAAGAGCTGCCGGACGACTCGCTGGACACAGAGCAGCTGCGTGGCTTCACGCCATTCTCGGTCACAGCGTTGGTGGCCGTCTCACGCTTAGGTACAAATATCACCGACACACAACTGTCCTCAGAGTCCAGGCTGGTGTCACTCTGGAAGCTGTTCTCCTTGGAACTGTCAGAGCTCTCTTCTTTGGAGGTGCGCCGCTCGCGGGAGGCGAACCGGTACATGGCGCGTCGCTCGATCCGGGAGCCGGTCGCCGGAGTCACCGGCTTGGCGGAGAGATCGGCTGGAGGCGCGTTGGACCGGTCTGGGTTGGCAGCCGGTCCCTGCATCTGCACCGGCACCGGTGGCATTGGAGGAGGGTCTGGGACGCGGCAGGTTTCTGACGAGGACTGGGAAGACTCGGGACATTCTGCGTCAGTCTGTGGATCAGGCTCATCAACGGCAGGGTCAGTATGTTCTGCATGCGCTGTCCCGCCATCTGTCCAGTTGCGCACCATCTTGACAAAACCATTTTTGAGCGAGGACGTGGGTGGCTCGTTCTCAGCAATCTTTTCCAAACTCTCGCTTAGCTTTCCCAGACTGTCTCTGATGATTTTTAGCCGTTTGTAGCTTGCCAAGAAGCCATCTTGGGGCATCGTTTCGGCATTCTCCAGCTTCCCGTACAGGTAGCTATCATTCAGACTGCGCTGTTTGACAATCTCCGACTGAAGTTTCTCTCGCTCTAGTAACCGGTCCGAGTGGATTAGGTTCTCGTTCAGGGAGCTCTGCTTTCCAGTGAGACGACCTATCCTGGTGTCCACCGCGTTCGCCTCTGCCTCCGACAGACGCCGGACGGCCTCCTCACAGCGCTGCTGACGCACCAGTGCCGGTTTCTGCCGTGTCCTCGTCTCGTCGCCTGCTTCTCTGGCCTCGTCGGTCACCTCTCGTGCCTCGTCCATCGCCTCGCGTGTCTCAGGGACAGTACTGAGCGCGGCTCGTAGCAGCTCGCAAGAACGCACTCGGGCGTCCAGCACACTGTCGCTCTTGGACTTAGCGGTGACCACGTCACTGGGAGGAGGTCTGTCTCGCGGTAACGTCAGCGACTGGGTGGAGAACGTCACTGACTTGCGATTGGCGGATCTGGCCGGTGTCTGTCTCCGCTGCGTCGAGTCCAGGCCAACAGAGTCGAACGGACAGCTGCGGGGACGGTCGGTCGGCAACGAAGTCCTACCAGCTTCTCCACGGCGCTCCTCGGTACCATCCGGTCTCTTAGCGCCGCGGAGCGCAGCCAGCAAGCTCCACACGTCCCCGACACTGTGCGATTTGAAGGTTGCCAGCTGCCCGGCGACCGGCACACCACGGTTGGCGATAGTCGACTCTTCCAGGGCGCTGACGTCGTCGTCCAACCGAATCTCGATCAGCTGGTCGTCGTCTTCGGCAGGTTTGGCGTCTGCCTTGGAGTCGGGCTTGGCGTCGGAGGTCTCTGGCCAAGGGGAGAAGGAGCGTGGTCGACCAGCACCGATCTCTCCGCGCCGTGCCAGCTTCTGTGAAACACCACACAATAGGACGTCAGGCGGTATATTTGGAAAGCGAGGCAGAACATTTGGTATGTGTGAGACAGCATGTTAGCGTATCAGAAGTCCACTTTCAGAGGAAAACATTATTCAGTAATAATGACTGTAATCAAGATAAGTCGAATAGCAGTCTCTCGGACTATTCGGGGGAGAGCCGTGAAGAGCCCAAGTTTGCTCCACAGTCCACTGTCTACACTCACCTGGAGTGCGCGCCTGACGAAACTGTAGCAGGACTCGCTGGGTGACGAGAGGTCTGACGAGCTCTGTGACGAGCTGGGCAGCTTTGGGTCGATGGCTCGCACCCGCCGAGGTCGCCGCGTGGCCCGACGGCTCAGGAACCTGGCAACAAACAAGGTCCGGTTCTTCGATCATCAGTGGGATGGGACGCTTTTCCGCCAGTCGCAGTCTCAGGCAGGCACTGGCGCAGTTATGTGGTGTAGGGTAGCGTTAATTGTCATCCACTGGCGATGAAAAGGAAGCACGTTTAATTGATCAGACCACCGATGCAGCAGTGGGTTTTATTGTGTTTATATGTTATGAATGAGTGGAGTCTTGGAGTAGGTACGTCGGGAAAGGCGGTTCTGGAAGTTCCGTTGGAAAACATGTCCTTCTGAGCACTCCTGAAGTTGTTTAAATGAATGCAGTTGGTGATCCAATTACGCTGATAGAGCGGTGAAAACATCTACGCTCCGAGTGGACACTTCAACTTGGAGTAGGGACAGAAGAGCTTAGCGGAGGAGTTCGGTACTCCGTAGTTACGTACAGTCATAATTAATTGACGCATAAGCATTTCGACTCTCATCGTGTGAAAAGTTCGAGACCAGAAATGATGAACTGTGCCGGAAGCTCTTCAATTAAATCACTCTGTCAGTAATGGCAAAAGTTTCGTTGATCGACCGGTATGAATAGATAAAGCTGCAGACCGAACTGCCGACGTCGGCGACTTTCCTTCACCTTAGCTCACGAACTCCTGCTTCATAACACGTTAGTCCGTTGCACTAATCGACCTATGACGTAAAAGTACTCACTTGGCAAAAGTACCACCTGAGATGTCTTGATGCTTACAAGTCGTAAACATACACAAGCGGAAACTGAGCACTTGAGTACCTAATGCAAGGTGAAACAAGTGTACTGAGGTACGAGTGCGTAAGCACGCAAAGCATTCCTCTAGCACGCACAATGTGCATGCATAATGGAAATATTTGCTCGTGCTATTTCGGACACATAGTATACCTAAACTACGCATCCCTTGCATACAACTGGATCTGGACCTAATCCCGTTCGTGCTCCCGGCTCCCTATTAGTCCTTGTGAGGGAGACATGGCCGGGTGGTTGTAAGTTTTCGTGTCAGAGTGTCTGTGTGCTCGTTTGTCCGTGCGTCCCTGTGTCTGTGTGTGTGTCTGTGTCTGTGTCTGTGTCTGTGTCAATCTCCATGTGTCCGTGTCCGCGTGTTCGTATATCCGTGCTTACATTATATGTCCGTCTGTCCGTTTGTCCGTGCCCGTGTCAGTTTGTTCGTGTCAGTATTTCGTTTCCGTTTCTCCGTATCCGTTTGTCTTGAATCCCGTGTCCGTTTGTCTGTATCTGTTTGTCCGCTCCCGTGTCCATTTGTCCATGACCGTGACCGTTTGTCCGTGTCCGTGTCCGTTCGCCTCTCGCCAAGCCAGCGCCCGGCGCGGCCGGCCGGCAGCGGGGCTGAACTCCTTTCTCTTTCCGAGCTCCCGCTATTGGCCGTCGCTGGCGGCCGTTTTCGAGCGTCGTAAGTCGAACGGATGGGAAGCATTTATTTCACTGAAACCTCCCTCCAGTTGGGCGATCGCTTCGCTCCCGTCTTTAGCGGGAATATACCTTAACTTACAAGGTTCTTTACAGCATTCATTTGCCACTAAATTCGCCGGTAAACTTTGGGTTCAAGCGATGGGCACGGCATCACAGGCGGCAAGGCACTGCTGTTATCAAGACGACTATCGATCCTCTCTGGTGAGTCTAGCTGAGATGAAGTTAAAAAAAATAAAAATGAGACGTGAAGATCACGTTAGTGGATAGGTATAGTCACCTATGAATAAGTGATAAAGTATATAGGCTACCGATGTGACATGACGAAAATCGCCATCTGTTACAGGCGATTCGCCTAGCCATCATTATTCGCCTAGCAGGAACACTATATTTGGATCTTTTATTGATTCCATCGTCCTGAGTCCCTGACGCATCGATTTTTTATGATGATGTGCTATATTCCACAATCCATTATTCCTTTAACCATCTCTAATATATGCCGTTTTAAAAGTCTTTAAGTATGTTTTAAACGGTTTTTATCCGTTACCGTCGGGGCTGACGCAAACTATCCTGTAACCTGTTGGGATAAAACTTGTCATAAAACTAGTTATTGGACGAATACTGGTTTTTATGACTTTGAGAAATTTAGCAACATTGACTTTGGCTCGATGATTGAATAAATGTCTTAGGTCCGGTGACCCGAAAGCTCGCTGAGCGATACGTTATTTCATTGCGCAGCATCGCTGTCCGACGCTACGTCCACCTTTGGCCCATCAGCACGAACCTATGAAATTAACTCCGACTTCGTCTGCAAATAAGTAAGGACACGGATCTACGGTGCAGTGGAAGGAGGTTGAGCTAGTGAAGCAAATGGAGAACAGCATTTTGTCATTCTAATAGCCCGGCTATTTTTGTCCTGCTCGCGTCAGCCATTATTCGCCAAAACTCTTAGTAATTCTCCATAGGCAAATATTATAAATGGCAGGGCTACCGAAATAGCTAGCTCCAGCACAGCTGGGACGTTCATTTATTCACTTTAAAGGAGTATCCCGACCAGGATTAGGATTTTCTCCCCCACCGCTCAGTGTAGGTAATCGCTTTGCCGTGAAGCTTTTAACCTTGTGCTTTGATTCCTTCCAACGGAACGGAAGAACGGAACGGAAGAATAAATCCTATTGATCTCAATGATTGGTAATTGCAAAAGTTTTGCTGATTTCATGATTTACAGTTCACAGTCATCTGCAAGTGAGGAAAGGTTTTTCGTCAAGGGCACAGGTCTAACAGTGGATTATACAGGAAAAGAGCTCCGTATGTTGTGGTTACGCCAAAAACATTCCATGAGCATGACAAATCGACAAACCAACAAATACACTAATCAAACAGTTTCATGATCTTTGTCCTTACCTTTCTCCCTGGAAAGGAACAACATGCATAAATCAACATGTTCAATTTATACGAAATGAATGAATCAATAAAACGAACATAAAAGAACGAACCGTCGAAGTTTGCAATGCAGTTTAAAATCTTACACCAATATGATCATGTTTCAGGCAACCAAAGGCGAACGGATCTGCGCATGTGAGCCTCAGAGAACCGATCAAATTCCCCCACAGCGGGTGGGAAAAGGTCGACTCTTGGCTTTCCTGGAAGACCAAGTCGAGCTGGAGTCCCTGCAGACGGGCCGACTACCCCGACGTTTGGTGAGGTCGGGTGATCTCTTCACTCTCCTCGATGACCTAGTCGAGTCTGAGTCACAGGTCGACTCTCGACTCACCTGGACTCACCTTGTCGAGTCCGAGTCGCAGACTGACTCTCGACTCACCTGGACTCACCTGGTCAAGTCTGAGTCACATACCGACTCTTGGCTCACCTGGACTCACCTGTCGAGTCTGAGTCGCAGGCCGATTCTCGACTCACCTGGACTTACCTGGTCGAGTCCGAGTCACGGGCCGACTCTCGACTCACCTGGAGGACCTAGTCGAGTCCGAGTCGCTGTTCTGCGTGAAGGCGTTGTAGGCCAGCAGGTCTTCCTCGGAAGCCGTGGAGGTCACGTCGGGCTCGGCGGCGGCTGATGTCTGGTCGGAGCTGCTCTGTGACTGCGACTGATCCCACGGCACCAACACGTCCTGAGACTCGAACTGCCGGAACGGGTTAGCAACGTCAAGTCAACAGAGCGACTCATGGAACTGAACATACATCTGACTAGGCTTAACAATGGGAGGCTGATGCTGCTCCTGCAAACGTTGAGGCGGGCTCTTGAATGGAAATAGATGAATGGATATAGTTGGGTAACCGAAGGTTTGTTGTCAATAGTTAAAACACTATTCTTTAGAATTGTGTTTTTCTATTGAAAAACAAATCTGAGTTCCCTGACAATTTGGCAAAAGCTGCCTGAGATCAGTACAACTTGATGCTCTTGAAAACGGCTGGTCCAAATATTCTGATTTTTTCAGGATTTCTAGTGGGCCAGGTGATCTATAGACCTGCTGATATATTGATCGTTTGTCGGACACCATCAATGAGAACGCAAGATGCCAAAAACATTCACTTCCCTCTTATTGGCTGTGGTCTCCAAATGCCCACCTTCCTGGCTCGCTGCTCCATGGCCCAGACTGTGACGATGAGGCGGCCGCCGATACGCAGCACTCTGGCCAGCTCCCGCAGGGCGCGCACCCGCCTCTCGGTGGTGGCCAGGTGGTGGATGACGGCTACAGAGACGGCCGCGTCCACCGACTCGTCGCGGAACGGCAGACTAAGCGCGTCACACACCACCACCTAGGGGGAAGGAGTGTTACACAGCGTCATATAACGTCACATTGCGTCACACAGCGTCATATAACGTCACATTGCGTCACACACTACCACATGGGGAGCATTAGGTAATTTCACACAGCGTCATACAGCGTCACATGACGTTACACGCCGTCACGCTGGGTCACACGGCGTCACACGCCGAGGAATTCAGCCCTACCGCTCGTTGGGAGACGAGCAGGACATAGACTGTCCCGCAATGCACATGTGTACGACGGCGCAGCCTACCCACCGTCCGTATTTTGGATCAGCCGAGATGAGTCTAAATTTGAGAAGATTCAATTCTTCAAGCATTTTTTTAATGGACCATCATTTTTTTCGATACTGGTGGATAGATTATGATCTTTTCGATTTCGTATCGTATTATAATACTTTGGGAAGACATTCGACAGGTTATTGATCGTAATAGAGTAACGCCACTACTTCAGCCAGCTTGGTTTTGGAAAGCGGTCCACCTGATCCCTGCTGAATTCCGACTAGTGATTTATGTCAGCATGGCTCGCGTGGCATCCCTAAATTGTCTCCTCTCTCGCCATCGGGTAAGGACGTGATCACTCGAACAATCACTTGTCGTCGTAGAGAGTGACCGTTTAATTTAAGTTCGCATCTAATAAAATGAAAGCCGACCTTCGTCTGATTTAATTTAGATTAGACAGACAGACAGACAGACAGACAGACAGACAGACAGACAGACAGACAGACAGGCAGACAGACAGACAGACAGACAGACAGACAGACAGACAGACAGACAGACAGACAGACAGACAGACAGACAGACAGACAGACAGACAGACAGACAGACAGACAGACAGACAGACAGACAGAGAGACATACCTGCTGCCTTGTCCTCTGGGCCGCCGCCGCCGCCAGCCTCTCGCAGTGATCTCCTCCGATGAAGAACGCATCGGCGTTTAGAGTCAGGTACTTGCCATCCCCACAGCCTGAGGGCACAAAAGGGTGTTACGTCTTACCTCAAGTGTATTAGAGCATCAGCAGTCATTTTAGAGCTTAGTACATACTAAATGTTGTCCAGAAAAGTTACCACGAGCGTCGAATACCTATGAAAGAAGGGGTAAACAATCATGCTTTTCTGCGATTGATAAGTCAGAGCGTGATGCATACATATCAGCCATTGTATGCCCATAGCATTGCGCGAGACGTGCTATGAGAGCCTGCAGGTCGCATGGGTAACTGTTGCATTCAGGTGGTAGAGCGTTTGAATAATTCAACGTCTTCAATTGAAAAGCGCTCTGAAATAAAACGACGTTAAATTCCGAATCCCTCGGCAGCCGTTTGATGTGAGCCGGAGGAGAGCACTTGAAGAGCAGTCATGCATGCTGCACTTGTCTGGCCATATCCGATTGCTCTCACTGCCCACCTACCTACCCTAAAAATAGCCATAGGAGGGTGATATTCAGGGACGCGCGCTATCCTTCTTCACGCCGCGCCGGTACAGCTGCACTGATTAATTCCGTTGCTGCGCATACAAATGTCGGCCGCAAGCAGCGAGCTTTACGAATGTGATCAGAATGAGCATATTTCACGGATTTGCTACGATTCATTTTTAATCATAAATTTTTATTCTTTCCAGGCACGGGGAAGGCCCGTGATAGTGCACTTATGTCCAATGGCTTTTCGGTGTGCTATTTATTTATAATTCACCTGGTCCAAAGTTCAGTAATTATCTATTTTCATTGTAGAATGCGTCGGTTATTGAAGATGAGATTGTTTTTCAATGATGCTTTGCTAAATCATTGCATTATTTCACACAACTAGGGCTTGTTATTATGTGCATAAGCGAATTCAAGACTTAATTAACCCTCGCACGACCAGGCCATTTCTCATAACACGAACGACCAGGGGGGGGGTTGTTACGACCCCCCCCTGGCGTTTCGAAACGGAAGGTCGTAGAGCTTAGCGGTAAAAACCAACGGATTGCTCTCAACGAGATCTCGCGATTGGTGGTATATTTTTTGGTCCTAGGTCAACATTTGACCTACTTATGACCGGTCAAAGGTCAAATTTTCGGAAAAATCTAACTTTTTCAGATTTCCGCGCCGATTGCGGCAAAACGGTAAGAGATATCGACTTGAAACCTTCACTAACGTGATCCTTGATCAATTCTGTATCGTTTGGTGTGTATTTCGATGTCATAACTTTAAAAATGATGCGTTGGGAGCATCGGAAGTCTGCAAGGTCATTTGTCCATTGGGTCACGTCAGGCGTGTGACGTCACTGACCTGACCCTGACCCAAAATGAACTACAAGAAACAACCGACGATGCCTGAAATGGATAGCAAATTCGAATTCAGGGCATCAAAATACCCCGAAATGGCATACAAGTGCAAGAAGTCATTACAGGTCAACCGAGGTCAATGACCTTACCTTGACCTTTAGTGACCTTCAAAATGTCAACGGACATTGTGCCAATGTCAAATCAGCCAGTTGTGATTCTATAAAACAATCCATTAGTGCGTCAGGTCAGTCGGCATTTATACCAATGTGAAGCAATCTCCAATTTAGCGTAAATCTGGCCGGAGGTTGTTCCCTTTATGACGTCATAACTCCGTGACCTGACATGACCTTGACAAAAAAATTACCAAAAGTTGCGCAAAGGATACCCCAAAGGGTACTGAAAATTTGAGCAGGCTATCTGAAACGGTTCGGCGTGTAGCTAAGAAAAACCTCGGGGGGGGGGGGTTGATACAACCCCCCCCCCAGGCGTTCTAGGGTTAATATTTATCGGAAGCGATCAGAAATTACTTCCTTTGGAGTTACAAGTTACTGTAATGAAAGGAAGTTAATTAGAAGTAAATGTCAGCTAGATAGCAGTAATTGAGATACGCAGCTAACTATGGCCTATTGCTTTGGAATATTGCCAGCATGATGCAAACACAGCCTCGAATTATCACACTTAACTAATATGACTATCGTTCATGCCTAACACACTGATACACCGTTCTCAATTACAATGATCTCTGGACTTATTTTCAGACAAACCCATCTTTTAGCACATACTCAGTTAGCAGTGCTGGTAAGTGCAAATGATAAAAGATGACATCCCATGTTAACCCGCGCGGGGCTGGGGGGGTAAATTTTACCCCCCCCCCCCCCTCGCGAATTTTTGCGATATCTCAAAAAACGGCGGCGCGCAGCGCCGCCAAACTTTCAGTACCTTTTCTTACATCAATGTGACACGTTCCCTGAAAATTTGAGCGAAATCCGTCGGAAAATTTTTGAGAAATTGACGTTTTAGTGACGTCATGTTCGCCATTTTCGCCTCAAAAACGGCAAAAGTTCAAACGCCGCTAACATCTTCATTTTTAAAGGAATCAAGACGTAACAAAAAAGGTTATACGTAATTTTACTTTGTCTATCAAATGGCTGTCTCGGTTTTTTGAAAATTTTGGATTTTGGCCTAAATTTTTTCAAAAAACTGATTTTTTTGGGAAAATCATTATAAAATCCAAAACTTTGAGTCTATCGAAAAAACCGGAATATATGTCAGAGAAATGGTCTATGTGCACCTACATACCAAATTTTAGAAGAATCGGTTCAAAAATGTGGGAGTTATTCAAAATTTTATGACGTCACGACAAACAAATTTTTTGAAAAATGACTTTTTTGGAAGTTCTAGACCTCGTACGGAAACAAAAATAGCACCATTCGATTCGCCGTGAAAAACTGCATCAGATAGACACCTTTTTAGGCCTTAACAACCAACTTCAAAATTTGACCTCACTTGACCTGACCTTGACCTGACCTCGACCTGAAATTCAGCCAGAGGTGGTCCATATCACTTATTGAGTGTGCCTATTGAATTCTATGAGTAAAATGACCCATAAAACATGTGTCGCACATGCCCTTTTCTATATTTTGTTTTTTTGGTGACCTGACCTGACCTGACCTGACCTTGACCTTGACCTCTGAATGATATTGTATGCAACGAATATTGTCTTGGTAGCCTAAGAACACGTTTTGGGCGATCAGTCTCAGTCCATGACTCCATTCTTCGGCAACTACGGTGCAAGGCCGATACTGTAGAAACTTGCAATTTGTACCCTTGACCTGACCTTGACCTTGACCTCAAACTTTAAATTAAGTACATGTTCTTAGTAGTTCGTGATGAGAGCTTTCGATTGGCGTTTGAATTTTCCAAATCGGACCATTAATTCGGGAGATAACAGGGGGGTAAAATTTACCCCCCCCCCCCCAGCCCCGCGCGTTCGGCTGGAGACCCCAGCCCCGCGCGGGTTAATTATAATGATCACGTATGTATATGGTCACTGGCGGATCCAGGCTTGCGTTTTGGGGGGGGGGGCCAACTCATGCAGGAGCCAAACCTAGGGTACCCCCAAATCCTGTTTTCTCATCGGATTTAGGCCACTTATTTTTCGTCACAGCCCTAACACTATGAATTTTTTTTAACTAAAAAGAAAAATATATAAATGGTAGCCCACCCGACCCATGCCTTTATATTACTTTGTAAACACTTACCATTGTTTTTATCGACCAGTTAAAGGGACCCTCCCACCTTAAAGGGACCCTCCCACCTTAACATTAGTTTTGAGTTGAGATAGCCAAATTGGTGGCCATGGCCTGAAAATACCGGTTTGGGTATTCACAACATCGAAAAATGCTTTAATTCGGAGATATGGAATTTCAAACTTGCAGTTTTCGGATTCTAAGGGGCTAATGCATTGGTATGCCCCCTTAGAATTTGTGACGTCAGCGGAGATCTAACGATTTTTAAATCTTTTACTAAAACGTTTGGCAGCACGCGGTGGTATATGCTGCTTTGCGCGCAACAAATGCCGCACTTTCAAATAAAGTCGCTAGGAACAGCGGAGATCCCAAAAAGTAAACAAAAGTAAAAGTCCAATATCTTGAAAACCGGTGAATATTTTTCGATGAAATTTGGTAGATATTCATTTTTGCTCTTTCTGAACCGAGCGACATCACTTTCATGCCAATTCATTAACTTTTTTGAAGGTGGGAGGGTCCCTTTAACATTAGATTTGAGCTGAGATAGCCAAAATGGGGTCCCTGGCTCACAATTACCGGTTTCGGCACGCACTCACAACATCGAGAAATGCCTTAAATCGGAAATATTGAATTTCAAAATTGCAGCATTTTGATTCAGAGGGGCTAATGCTTTTGGATACCCCTCTGAATGTGTGACGTCAGCGGAGATCTAATGATTTTTTAATATTTTACTAAAACGTTTGGTAGCATGCGGTGGTATAGGCTGCTTTGCGCGCAACAAATGCCGCACTTTCAAATAAAGTCGCTAGGAACAGCAGCGGATATCCCAAAAAGTAAACAAAAATAAAAGTCTAATCTCTTGAAAACCGGTGAATATTTTTCGATAAAATTTGGTAGATATTCGTTGTCGCCCTTTCTGAACCTAGCGACATCACTTTCATGCCAATTCATTAACTTTTTTGAAGGTGGGAGGGTCTCTTTAACCCGCTTCGAGTCAGTGCTTGGGTCCCTTTGCGGGCCGGAGGTGGTAAAACAGCCCTGTCTAACTCGGCTCCTGGGCCACGCCCTGATTGAACTATGTTTCATTATCGTTTGGGGGAGGGGGAAAACGGGCCACTTTAGGCCTCTGGGAAGGGGGCATGGCCCTAAATGCCCCCTCCCTGGATCCGCCAGTGTAAGAAGAGACCATTGGAGCTGCAGTTGGGTACCTCAGACATCAGGGTACGCCCTCAGATGTATGTATAGGACTCGCATGGAGACCTCTTATGCTATAGTGTACTGAAAGGACCCAAAGGAGCCTGTCTATATGGGCTCCCGGAGATAGACGTGGGCCTTCAGGAGCCCGCCAGAGCCCCAATGAGGGATAAGTGAGGGATACCAAGTGCCTGCAATTGCATATTGCATAAGCCATAACGCCTTTACAAATCAATATATTATGCATCAGTGGCAGATCCAAGGGGGGCCACATGGGTCATGACCCCCTTGGTGCCCGGGGGCACCACAGGCCTGTCAGGGGCACCACCGGCCTAGTAGGGGCACCACCAGCCCGCCAGGGGCACCACAGGCCTAGCAAGGGCACCACGGGCCTGTGAGGGGCCCCACAGGCTTGACAGGGGCACCCCAGGTCTGTCAGGGACACCAGAGACCTGCCAGGGGCGCCGCCGGCCTCGCAGGGGCACCATGGGCCTGTCAGGGACACCAGAGGCCTAGCAGGGGTACCACAGGCCTTACAGGGGCACCACCGGCCTTGCAGGGGCACCTTGGGCCTGTCAGGGGCACCACAGTCCTGTCAGGGCCCAGGGGCACCAGCGGCCTAGCAGGGGCACCACAGGCCTGCCAGGGGCACCACCGGTCTAGCAGGGGCACCATGGGCCTGTCAGGGGCCCCACCGGCCTCGCAGGGGGCACCACCGGCCTCGCAGGCATTACGACATCACGCAGGGGCACCTTGGGCCTGTCGGGGGCATCACGGGCCTGTTGGGGGCACTTTAGGCTTGTCAGGGGCACCACAGTCCTGTCAGGTCCCAGGGGCATCAGCAGCCTAGCAGGAGCACCCTAGGCCCGCCAGAGGTACAGCCCACCGCTAAAGTAATGTAGGGTTTTACCAAACTCAACGGTTGGCTTTGACTGGCGATTGTTTAATGCGAAGTGATTGAAAAGAAGATGTCAATAGCTAAAGTTGCAGCTGCAAGGGTGACGATACATATAAGCTACATTCAAAGTTTCATTGTAGTCTGGCTAATCGTTCCTAAGCTTCAGAAGCAGAACATACCCATGACTGAAACCCCACATTACTTCTGCTGTGGACTGTACCACAGGCCTGCCAGGGTCCAGGGGCACCACAGGCCTAGCAAGGGCACCACGGGCCTGTCAGGGGCACCTCAGGCTCCCGTGCCCCCCCCCCCCCTCCCCCCCCCAGATCCGCCAGTGATGCCACACCACGCGAAACACCGCCAACTACCAGCTGCCGCGCCATAAACACGTGCCAACAACAGTCTTTTTTTGAAGGTCGACTCCGCTCGCGCAACTTTTGACTGACCCTCACTGCTACTATATTGCTTCCATATTATGCTGTGGAAAGCTTTACTTCACCAAGTGGCTAAAAACCTCCATCAAGGTATATTTTCTTAGCAATTTTTCTGGCGTTTTGGGGGGGGCCAAACAGGCCACTTTAGGCCTTTGGGGGGGGGGGGGGCCATGGCCCCCGTGGCCCCCCCCCCCCTGGATCCGTCAGTGTATATGGTGTGAATAATACAAAAGCAGAGCTTTAGACACCAGCGGTTAGTGTGCAGGCATTTTCATATACTGGCCGGCATGATTCTTGTACGAATAATGAACATGCCCTCAAATTAGCCTACACACAGCTGAGATAAAACGACAGGGTCTAAGGATGTTCGGAAAGTTCAGCGATATAATGCCCCCCCCCCCCAAACAAAAAGAAAAGGACGCAGTACGATAATCTCATTCTCTGGGCCAACGCCTTGGCCTGGCAGCGCAATTAGACATCTCGTGAGCGATGGTAAACAACTGAAGGAGCCGGCTCAGAAACCAATTCCGGCTCGTCTTTGCACCCGCTGCGCTTAGCGTTCTGATCGAGCTGGCCCACTTTGGCACGCGCCGCGTCTCAGGGGGCTATTATGCGTCTGAGAGGCGCTGATCTACCGCTCGGCTAACGCTGCTCCCTGGGGGCTGAGCTGATCATCATCAACAGGAACGGGCCGAGCTCCTGCTGCGCCGGCCGGAGGCGTAGGAGCTTGAGATGATCGTCAACACGAGAGACTGGGTTAAGGCTGAAACAGACTCTTTCCGCGTTCAGGAAATCGCATGCGAGAGCCTATTCAAATGCATTGTAATTCTTCTCGCATCAATCGCTTGAGTGCGTGGGATTGATGCGAGCGTGCTTCCATGTATTTGAATAGGCTCTCGCATGCGATTTTCTGACTGCGGAAAGAGTCTGTTTCAGGCTTTAGACTCTGCATGCGGCTGAGAGGCTTGTGCTCGACTAAAAAAAAAAATTGCCGACTCGACTCATCATTCAACTTCAGAAAGCCCTGACTCAACTCTGACTCAAGCAAGGAGCTGATTTTTCCCTTGACTCGACTCATGACTTAAGCGGCTCAATGAAAATATGAGTCGACTCAAACTTGACTCAAATTTTTTGTTGAGTCAAGTGATTGACTCAGATAAAAAAGTTGTTGAGCGGGGGGGGGGGGGTGAAAAAATCCGGCAGCAGGGTTAGGGCTAAGTTTTTAAGCGGGGGGAATGAAAAGCTTCTGCTTGTTTCTAGAAAGTTGAGTCAGCCGACTCATGTTCCTAAATGTTTGACTCAACTCAATGTCAAAAAGTTATGTTACTGACTCAACTCTGACTCAACTCAACGCCTTAATATTTTTGTCCGACTCAACTCTGACTCAACTCAACAGCTCAACATTTTATCCGACATTTTATGGAAAAATGAGCTGATTTTCAACAGATTCTGCATGGGTCTTTGTCGCTGTGGTTAGTAGTTATCGATGAGAGATAAATCTGATGAGATGTGAGCTTCTGGTTCCTTCAGCCATGCTATTCGTTGGACATATGTTTCGATAGTGGAATGCTTCTTTTTCTTATACATTCTCCTGCTTACATATGAAAGTTAATAACAGACATAAATACACAAACTGACTGCATCATCCTAAGACGAGGCCACCGCTTGCTGCAAAGCACCATGCTAACGTCGAAAGCGTCGATGCGTCCGCTTGCAGGGACTCTCATGCCTCCGACGACCAGTCCTAATGCCCTGAGTCGCAGAGTTGACCCCTTGACCCTAGCTGCAGCGGCGTTCGAACAGTTACTGATTGTATACGATGACCTGACGCCGGCTCATCAGATGAGTGCCGTCGGCGAGCGGCCTCCAGCCATTGACAGCACCACAGAACAGCAACAGCAGCCCGAACGACCGCCTGCGATACCAGGTAATATTGAATGGGTCAACAGCTTCAGATCAGTGAAGTGTTAACACAGTCGCTAACGTGGTGCGCTTGGAATTAATGTAGAGCTCGGCCAATGGATCGCTTATATTGCTAAACTGAATGAAGCCGGTTATGTTTAGAACGAGTTTGCTTTAGAGATGGGAAGTGCCGGATGTGTTTGAACAGGGTGGGTGAACTTGGATAATGTTCAAATAAAGCTTAGTTTGGTCGAGTATTGTGTGAGCTAGTTAATTCATAGCAATATAACAATAATGAAATATGCAAATCTAATGATGATGATGATGATGTATTTCGAATAGCCTCCATAAATGGCTTTTACGGCTAAGAGTCATACAAGATACAATACATATGTACACTTGGATAGAATCAGCACTCGACATATTACCAATTTACCATCACAGCCAGCCGGTCTAACAAACCGTCCTAATGTTCGCTGGAAGCCCGCAACCAAGTCCTAACGGCGCCCCGGCATCCCCGAGCGGTCCTCGCCTCCCGAACATCAGAGGGGGACCGATTCCACGCGGCCGTCGCCCGGTAAGTATAAAACTTCCGGGCGAACTCCCGTCGCACCCGGGGCGGCTGCAGCAGACCGGAGAGCGTACCGCGCGTATCTCTCTCCGCCACGTCTCTCCGGTACACCACCCGGTCACGCAACGCGTCGGGAGCTAACGGATGATGTATGGTTCTAAATAACATGGCCATATCGCGTTCAGTTATGAGGTCCTCAATGGTCGGCCAGTGGAGCTGCTTTAATAGCGGTGAAACATGATCGTACCTTTTAGCACAAAAGATGATGCGAGCACAGTGATTAAGAACTTTTTGCAGGCGGTGGCGTTGAGTTAAACCACAAGCACCATATACAGTCAAACAATATAAAATGTGAGGGAACACCAGTGCTTCGATTAAAAATCTCTTCACTTCAGATGGCAAACGGCGAGACATCTTGCCCAGGCCGCTGATAATTGCGTAAGAACGACGCACCACCAGCGACACATGCGAAACCCATGTTAGATTACAATCAACGGACACGCCCAAAACCTTGACTGATGGTGATGGATTAATAATAGTGTCGTCAAAGTTAATACAAAAGTCAACATCACGTCGCTGCCTACACCTGACGACCATAACGTCGGTTTTAGATGGGTTTATGCGCAAGCTATTGTCCGCAAACCAAACACTCGCCACCTTTAGACTTGCTTCTACGCGCTGCCGAAGGTCGGGTAAGTCTGATGGATTACCCGAGTGGACAAATTGTGTGTCATCAGCATACATTACGATTTTACAGTCATCAAAGTAAGCTGGCATGTCGTTGGTGAATAGAAGGAACAAGATCGGCCCTAGCAATGAACCTTGGATCACGCCGTGCGTGACAGGCGCAGCTGTCGTTCCTCCCCTAACGCGCTGAGAACGCTCGGTTAGCCAGTTTTCAAACCAGTGGGTACATACGCCATACCATCCTAATTTGTCTAACAGTCTGGAATGCTTAACGGAATCAAATGCACATCAGTCAGAATTCAGAAGATTCTACTTAAACAGCCGATATAGCGCATCGTTGTAGCTTCGGGATCTATGTAATTATTGCATTCTGATTTATCTCTCCTCGTCCTCTCTCTCTCTCTCTCTCCTCTCCTCTCTCCTCTCTCTCTCTCTCTCTCTCTCTCTCTCTCTCTCCCTCTCCTCTCTCTCTCTCTCTCTCTCCTCTCTCTCCCTCTCTCTCTTTCCCTCTCTCTCTCTCTCTCTCTCCTCCTCTCTCTTCTCTTCTCTCTCTCCTCTCTCTTTCTCTCCTCCTCTCTCTCTCATTAGGAATGAGAATTCTAATCT